>NC_083223.1:8549812-8924812 GCF_032191835.1 Heteronotia binoei
CCCCCCCACCCCGAAACCTAACCAAAATATACCTGGGATAACAGGGTAGACCGGGGAGGAGGATACAGTGAGTAAACCAGCATCCATCATTGGTGTGCCTAGCGGATGCTGCAAAGCTGCTGGGCATTAGCTTTCCTTGCTCTCTGATGCCAGAGATTCTCCACCAAGAACTCTCTCTGGAAGTGGCCAATCCAACCCTGCAGGATAATCAGTAGGCCAGCCAACCGGCAAGAATTTAGGCATGGCAACCAACGGGAAAACACAGTAAGGTTGAGTCCTGGAGAAAACCATGTAATAAGCGACGATACAAGCAAACGCTGAAGCCCAATTGTCGTTTATATATAAGTACGTTAGCCTTCGTCTGACATGCTTATTTCCAATATCTGGAACCAATGCTCAAATAAATTACAGCGCGTTAGTCTGCTGGTCGGTTTCTCAAGTGGCGTTAGCAGTTCTCGAAACGGGCCGAAAATCCGGCAGCGTGTCACACTGTATCTTTGCTGAAACGCTGCATCTCTGCTGAAGAAAATTTACGAGCAGAACAGCATCAGTCTTCAATTGGCATGAATGAGATGGCATAGCACCTTCTTGGACACTGCGTTAAGTACAGAGCTTGTCTCTTTATTGTGGACTTTTTGCCTAGTAATTGGCGTTAAGATTGTATATTGCCTATTCAATATTGTGAAAGTCACTGTGTTACTATGTATTGGGGTACAAATGGGGCTCTTTTTCTAGCAGGAGCTCCTCTGCATATTAGGCCACGCCCCCTGATGTAGCCAATCCTCCAAGAGCTTAGAGGGTTCTTAGTACAGGGCCTACAGGAAGCTCCAGGATGATTGGCTACATCAGGGGGCGTGGCCTAATATGCAAAGGAGCTCCTGCTAGAAAAAGAGCCCTGGATACTAATATACATAGAATCATAGAATCATAGAGTTGAAAGGGACCTCCAGGGTCATCTAGTCCAAACCCCCTGCACAATGCAGGAAATTCACAAGCACTTCCCCCTAAATTCACAGGATCTTCATCGCTGTCAGATGGCCATCTAAAAACCTCCAAGGAAGGAGAGCCCACCACGTCCCGAGGAAGCCTGTTCCACTGAGGAACCGCTCTAGGTCAGGAAGTTCTTCCTCATGTTGAGCTGGAAGTTCTTTTGATTTAATTTCAACCCGTTGGTTCCAGTCCTGCCTTCCGGGGCCACAAAAAACAATTCCACCCCATCCTCTATAAGACAGCCCTTCAAGGACTTGAAGATGGTGATGCTATCACCTCTCAGCCGCCTCCTCTCCAGGCTAAACAGGCCCAGCTCCTTCAACCTTTCCTCATAGGACTTGGTCTCCAGAACCCTCACCATCTTTGTCGCCCTTCTCTGGACCCATTCCAGCTTGTCTATATCTATATCTATATCTATATCTATATCTATATCTATATCTATATCTATATCTATATCTATATCTATCTATCTATCTATCTATCTATCTATCTATCTATCTATCTATCTATCTATCTATCTATCTGTCTGTCTGTCTGTCTGTCTGTCTGTCTGTCTGTCTGTCTGTCTGTCTGTCTGTCTGTCTGTCTATCTTAGTTGAGCTTAAGCGTTTGCTTGTATAATTGTTTATTACACGGTTTTCTCCAAGAATTTAGGCATAGCAGACAGTCACAGCTGGGCAATGGCTTCTGAGCGGGCTACGAGTTATACGTTCCGTGACGTTCTAGGATTCCTCCAAAGCTGTGAACTCAAAACATTCTTTCCGTACATAAATATCGTTCCGAGTTTGGTTGTCTGTACAACGTGGCCAAGCGAAGGCTTGCTTGTTGAAGGGATTACCGGGGAAGCGATACCCAACAGCGGAGGGTCACTCGTCTATTGTTTTCAAGTGCAACCTACGCAAATGCCTTCTTTGATCCTCTTTAATGTTTGGTCACAAGGAGGCTTGCCAGTCACAAAAGGGCCATTTCAGTGTGTGCTGTCCTTGAGTAGACAAGCAAAAGACGAAGTGCGTGCAAATCTTGAGGTCGTCTTGACATGTTGACATTACGCTTGGCTCAAGGGCCCTCTGTCCAAGTAGGGCTGAAGCAGAGATATAATGCTTAGCGCACTGATACGTTCAAAGAGCTTGACATATATTATTGTCCTCGTAATCCTTGGAAAAGGAGGAGACCTCCTCTCGTTTGGCCTCCCCAAACATCAGCAGACCCTGATCTGAATGGCCCAGTCTAGACTGATCTCGTCAGATCTCCAAAGTTTAGCAGTGTCTGCCCTGGTTAGTAGTTGGATGGGAGACCACCAACAGTGTTCCCTCCAGGCTGAGTTAGTGTGAGCTAGCTCACAGATTTTTAGCCTCCAGTTCACACATTTTTGCCTTCGCTCAGGAAGGGTGGCCCCAGAGCACAATCGTTTAAGCAGTGGCTCACAGATTCGATGCCAGTAACTCACATCTTTGATGCCAGTCGCTCACAACGTAGTATTTTTGCTCGCAAGACGCTGCGGCTTAGAGGGAACATTGACCACTGAGGAAGTCCAGGGTTGCTATGCAGAGGCAGGCAATGGCAAATCACCTCTGCCCTGAACTGGGTGGCTCAAGCTAGCCCAATCTCATCAGATTTCAGAAGTTTAGGGTTGGCTCTGAATGGGAGACCACCATGAAAGTCTTGAATGACTTGAATGGGAGACCACCATGAAAGTCCAGGGTTGCTATGCAGAGGCAAATAATGGCAAACCATTTCTGCCCTGACCTGGATGGCTCAAGCTAGCTCAATCTCATCAGATTTCAGAAGCTAAGCCCTGGTTATAATTTGGATGGGAGACCACCATGAAAGCCCAGGGTTGCTATGCAGAGGCAAATAATGGCAAACCACCTCTGCTCCTCTGCCCTGATCTAGATGGCCCAGGCTAGCCCAATCTCATCAGATTTCAGAAGCCAAGCGGGGTCAGCCCTAGTTATGACTTGGATGGGAGCCCACCACGAAAGTCCAGGTTTGCTGTGCAGAGGCAACCAATGGAAAACCACCTCTGCTCCTTTACCCTGACTTGAATGGTTCAACCTAGCCCAATCACACCAGGTTTCAGAAGCCAAGCGGGGTCAGCCCTAGTTATGACTCGGATGGGAGACCACCATGAAAGTCCAGGTTTGCTGTTCAGAGGCAACCAATGGAAAACCACCTCTGCTCCTTTACCCTGACTTGAATGGTTCAACCTAGCCCAATCACATCAGGTTTCAGAAGCCAAGCGGGGTCAGCCGTGGTTATGACTTGGATGGGTGATCACCATGAAAGTCCAGGGTTGCTATACAGAGGCAAGTAATGGCAAACTACCTCTGCCCTGACCTGGATGGCTCAAACTAGCCCAATCTTGATTTCAGAAGCCAAACAGGGTCAGCTCTGAACGGGAGACCACCATGAAATTCCAGGGTTGCTATGCAGAGGCAACCAATGGCAAACCACCTCTGTTGGCCTGCCCCGACCTGGATGTCATCAGATTTCAGAAGCTAAGCAAGATCTGCCCAACTTATGATTTGGATGGGAGACCACCCTAAGAGTTCAGGTTTGCTGTGCAGAGGCAAGCAACGGCCAACCACCTCTGCTCCTCTGCCCTGCCTTGGATGGCTCAAGCTAGCCCAATCGCATCAGATTTCAGAAGCCAAGCGGGGTCAGCCCTGGTTATGATGTGGATCGGAGACCACCGTGAGCGTCCAGGGTTGCTACGCAGAGGCAAGCAATGGAAAACCACCTCTATTGGTCTGTCCTGACCTGGATAAGCCAGGCTCGTCCAATGTCATCGATTTCAGAAGCTAAGGAAGATCTGCCCAACTTATGACTTGGATGGGAGACCACCTAGAAGAACAGGGTCTCTATGAAGAGGCATCCTCTGGCAAACGTGCGGGTGGGTGCAGCATCAGACCATTTTGCTCGGCATTGGAGCCAGCTCCACATTTTACCACTCATATCTCCCATTGCACCCCCACTCCTGTGTCCTGTTTTTTACCCCCCTTCCCCCAACTGCCTGGGATCCTTCACCTGCTTGTGAGCCTTCCAGAATCCTGGGCTTTTTTTGAAGCCAGTAGTTCCTTTGCATATTAGGCCGCACCCCCCTGATGTAGCCAATCCTGCAAGAGCTTACAGGGCTCTTAGTACAGGCCTACTGTAAGCTCCAGGAGGATTGGCTGCATCAGGGGGGCGTGGCCTAATATGCAAAGGAGCTTCTGCTAGAATTCCATCCTGGGCCACACACCCCTGATGTAGCCGATCCTCCAGGAGCTTACAGGGCTCTTAGTACAGGGCCTACTGTAAGCTCCAGGAGGATTGGCTGCATCAGGGGGGCGTGGCCTAATATGCAAAGGAGTTCCTGCTACAAAACAAAAAAAACCCTGGTGCAGTTTGGGAGAAGCTGGTGGGCAAATGTACTTGTTACGACTTGAGGAAGATGTGTTTTTTCCAGCACAACCCCACCCTCCTAAGCCCAAGGGAACTTGTAAAACCGCAGGTATCATCCCCGTTGCGACCAGCTCTCTAGTGCTAAATACAGCTGGCTAATATTTGTTAATTAACGCCCCATGGAGTGATTCTCCTTAATGTGTAAATTACCCTTTCAAATCAGCCTTCTTTTTTTCAAATGGCTGAGAAGCCTGAATATGTACAGCTGGCTTGAAATGCTCTGGGATCGTAGAGGAAAGGCTTGAAGGGTTTGCTTCGCTGTTCTTGGTTTTCAGACGAACCAGTGAGCCAAACTGCAGCCTGGGAGCCACATGTGGCTCTTTTTCACGTATTGGGTGGCTCTTGAAGCCCCCACTGCCCTGTCAGCCAGCTTGGAGAAGGCATTTCTCTCTTTGAATCTCTTCTCTGAGCCGAGCCAGCCGGCAGCTTGGAGAATGCATTTAAAGTTAATGTTGCTCTGTTTCCACATCTCCTTCTGTCTCCCTCCCCTTCTGTCTCCCTCCCCTTCTTTCTTTCTTTCTTTCTTTCTTTCTTTCTTTCTTCTTTTCTTTCTTTCTTTCTTTCTTTCTTTCTTTCTTTCTTTCTTTTTTCTTTCTTTCTTTCTTTCTTTCTTTCTTTCTTTCTTTCTTTCTTTCTTTCTTTCTTTCTTTCTTTTTCTTTCTTTCTTTCTTTCTTTCTTCTTTCTTTCTTTCTTTCTTTCTTTCTTTCTTTCTTTCTTTCTTCTTTCTTCCTTCCTTCCTTCCTTCCTTCCTTCCTTCCTTCCCTCCCTCCTCCCTCCCTCCCTCCCTCCCTCCCTCGAATGTCTAACGTTCATGTCTTGTGGCTCTCAAACATCTGATGTTTATTCTGTGTGGCTCTTGCGTTAAGAAAGTTCGGCCACCCCAGTCCAGAAACTAGACGGGAGACACAGGGTGCTAGTTAATGGGGTTGCCAGGTCCCCTTGCTTGTCTGTTGGGAGGATTTTGAGGGGGGGGAGGCATTCTAGAGGTGGGTGGGACATCGCTGTGATGTTGGGGATCCCTCTGGTACATTAAACAGATCTGGTGTCTTAAACAGATCTGGCAGCCCTATCTCCAGGTGGGACCTGAGGGACCCTCCAGAATTACAGCTCATCTCAAGACTACAGAGATCAGTTCCCCGGAGCAGGGATGTCAAACTCAATTGTTATGAGGGCCGGACCGTGCATGTCATAAAATGTAATGCCAAGTGGCAAGAGATATAAACTTGATAAAGGCGCAGACAAATACAATTAAAGATTTTTTATTTTTAAAAAAACACGTTTTAAAACATACTTAAAAGATTAATACTCTTGCAATATTTTGTTTGTTTATCTGACAACTGAGCAGCTCTTGCTCTGAATTATTGTATTAGGCCACACACCCCTGATGTAGCCAATCCTCCAAGAGCTTACAAAAAAGAGCCTCGTGAGCTCTTGGAGGATTGGCTACATCAGGGGGGTGCGGCCTAATATGCAAAGGAGCTCTGTTAGAAGTTCTTGGAGGATTGGCTACATCAGGGGTGTGTGGCCTAATATGCAAAGGAGCTCCTGTTAGAAGTTCTTGGAGGATTGGCTACATCAGGGGGTGCGGCCTAATATGCAAATGAGCCCCTGCTAGAATTCCACCTCTGACAACCAGGGAGCACCAGGGAAGCACCTCCCATGCGTTTGAATGGTCTGACCACTCTGGAGTCTGCGCAGCCTGCCCTCTTCTGGCAGCAGTACTTTCTGACACCCCGCAGTACCTCGGACTGTGCAGGCTTTTTTCCTGAGCTGGGAGGCTGCCACCCTAAGCTGCCCGTCTGTACCCAGCCAGGAGTTCTCCAGTCTCCACCTGGAGGTTGGTAGCCCTAGTTCCAGATAAAGACATACTTATCCAAAGGAGTAGTGTCATCTTCAGAAGTCCATTTCATGCGTTCTATAGTTCCAGGATGTTAGTGGCTGGAATAGCTCCAGATCAGATTTTCCTTACGGCTGCTGAGTAAACCGGTTAGGCAAGTCGCTGTGAAGGTCTTTGTGTTCTTTGCTTTGTCCGGGGTGAATAATATTATCTTATGTTTACTGAAGAAGACCCTCAGCTTATTCCTGAAGCATTTTTCTGCTAGCCTCCCTTAGTTGGAAGCAGGATGTACCTCACTGACTATGGTTGCTAACTTCCAGGTGGGGCTGGAGGAATAAACGGCTTGAAGAAGATATTTTATTGGATTTATATCCCGCCCTCCACTCGAAGAGTCTCAGAGCGGTTCACAATCTCCTTTACCTTCCCCCCCCCCACAACAGGCACCCTGTGAGGTAGATGAAGATATTGGATTTATATCCGCCCTCCACTCCGAAGAGTCTCAGAGTGGCTCACAATCTCCTTTCCCTTCCTCCCCCACAACAGACACCCTGTGAGGTAGATGAAGATACTGGATTTATATCCCGCCCTCCACTCGAAGAGTCTCAGAGCGGCTCACAATCTCCTTTACTATCCTCCCCCACAACAGACACCCTGTGAGGTGGGTGGGGCTGAGAGGGCTCTCACAGCAGCTGCCCTTTCAAGGACAACCTCTGCCAGAGCTATGACGGACCCAAGGCCATACTAGCAGGTGCAAGTGGAGGAGTGGGGAATCAACCCGGTTCTCCCAGATAAGAGTCCGCACACTTAACCACTACACCAAACTGGCTCTCCTTGAAAAGTAGGGTTGCCAATCCCCAGTTGGCAAGAGGGGATCCCTGGTTTGGAGGCCCTCTCCTCGCTTTAGGGTCATCAGAAAGCAGGAGGGGAGGGAAATGTCTGCTGGGCACTCCATATTTCCTAGGGAGACTGATTCCCGTAGGGTATAATGGAGAATTTATCTGTGGGTACCTGGGGCTCGGGGGGGGGGTTGTTTGAGGTAGAGGCACCAAATTTGCAGCATAGCATCCAGTGCCTCTCCTCAAAACACCCTCCAAGTTTCCAAAAGATTTGACCAGGGGATCCGATTCTATGAGCCCCAAAGGAAGGTGCCCCTATCCTTCATTATTTCCAATGGAGGGAAGGCATTTAAAAGGTGTGCGGTCCTTTAAATGTGATGGCCGGAACTCCCTTTGGAGTTCAATTATGCTTGTCGCAACCTTGCTCCTGGCTCCACTCCCAAAGTCCCCAGAGATTTCTTGAATTAGACCTGGCAACCATAGTGGTAGAAAAGGCAAAAGAGATACTTGAAGGTATGGTTGCCAACTTTTAGGGGGAGCCTAGAGATCTCCTGGAATTACAACTTATCTGCAGGCGACGGGGATCAGTTTCCCTGGAGGAAATCCCCCAAATCTCCAGGAATAGTCCGGAGATTTTCCAGAGAGTTGGAAACCCAACCTGAAGGGACAATGTCTCTCTACTGCCACCTCTGAACATTTCATGCCTTGAAAAACCCCTGGTGTCAGCATAAGTCAACGACATCAGTTGGGAAAGAACCAAAAGAGGTTTCAGCCATGGTCTGGCGCGTGAAGTGTTTTGAAACATGCAAGCTGATTTGTGAAGACTCTGAAGGGAAGCATTCCACCATGTACTTTGGGTTTGTTAAAGAGTTGCTCTGATTCCGTGATCATTTTGTTTTCAAAGCGGAAAATAAAAGCAGGCTTGATAGGATGCCAGCCTCCAGGTGGGACCTGGAGATCCCCAGGAATTCCAGCTCATTTCCAGACTACAGAGATTGGCTTCCCTGGAGAAAACCGATGCTTTGGAGGGTGGACTGTACAGTGTTGTACCCCACTGAGATAATAAGAACATCAGAAGAGCCCTGCTGGATCAGACCAGTGGTCCATCTAGTCTAGCATTCTGTCTCACATGGTGGCCAGCCAGTTCCTCTGGAGGACCTACAACAGGGCACAGAGGCTGAGACCTTCATAAGACATCAGAGGGAACCCTACTGGATCGGACCAGTGGTCCATCTAGCCCAGCAGCCTGTCACACAGAGAGGCCAAAGCCTTCATAAGACATCAGAGGGAGCCCTGCTGGATCGGACCAGTGGTCCATCTAGCCCAGCAGCCTGTCACACGGAGAAGCCAAGGCCTTCATAAGACAACAGAGGGAGCCCTGCTGGATCGGACCAGTGGTCCATCTAGTCCAGCATCCTGTCACACAGAGAGGCCAAGGCCTTTGTAAGACATCAGAGGGAGCCCTGCTGGATCAGACCAGTGGTCCATCTAGTCCAGCATCCTGTCACACAGAGAGGCCAAGGCCTTCGTAAGACATCAGAGGGAGCCCTGCTGGATCAGACCAGTGGTCCATCTAGTCCAGCATCCTGTCACACAGAGAGGCCAAGGCCTTCGTAAGACATCAGAGGGAGCCCTGCTGGATCAGACCAGTGGTCCATCTAGTCCAGCATCCTGTCACACAGAGAGGCCAAGGCCTTCGTAAGACATCAGAGGGAGCCCTGCTGGATCAGACCAGTGGTCCATCTAGTCCAGCATCCTGTCACACAGAGAGGCCAAGGCCTTTGTAAGACATCAGAGGGAGCCCTGCTGGATCAGACCAGTGGTCCATCTAGTCCAGCATCCTGTCACACAGAGAGGCCAAGGACTTCGTAAGACATCAGAGGGAGCCCTGCTGGATCAGACCAGTGGTCCATCTAGTCCAGCATCCTGTCACACAGAGAGGCCAAGGCCTTCGTAAGACATCAGAGGGAGCCCTGCTGGATCAGACCAGTGGTCCATCTAGTCCAGCATCCTGTCACACAGAGAGGCCAAAGCCTTCGTAAGACATCAGAGGGAGCCCTGCTGGATCAGACCAGTGGTCCATCTAGTCCAGCATCCTGTCACACAGAGAGGCCAAGGCCTTCATAAGACATCAGAGGGAGCCCTGCTGGATCAGACCAGTGGTCCATCTAGTCCAGCATCCTGTCACACAGAGAGGCCAAGGCCTTCGTAAGACATCAGAGGGAGCCCTGCTGGATCAGACCAGTGGTCCATCTAGTCCAGCATCCTGTCACACAGAGAGGCCAAGGCCTTCGTAAGACATCAGAGGGAGCCCTGCTGGATCAGACCAGTGGTCCATCTAGTCCAGCATCCTGTCACACAGAGAGGCCAAGGCCTTCGTAAGACATCAGAGGGAGCCCTGCTGGATCAGACCAGTGGTCCATCTAGTCCAGCATCCTGTCACACAGAGAGGCCAAGGCCTTCGTAAGACATCAGAGGGAGCCCTGCTGGATCAGACCAGTGGTCCATCTAGTCCAGCATCCTGTCACACAGAGAGGCCAAGGCCTTCGTAAGACATCAGAGGGAGCCCTGCTGGATCAGACCAGTGGTCCATCTAGTCCAGCATCCTGTCACACAGAGAGGCCAAGGCCTTCGTAAGACATCAGAGGGAGCCCTGCTGGATCAGACCAGTGGTCCATCTAGTCCAGCATCCTGTCACACAGAGAGGCCAAGGCCTTCGTAAGACATCAGAGGGAGCCCTGCTGGATCAGACCAGTGGTCCATCTAGTCCAGCATCCTGTCACACAGAGAGGCCAAGGCCTTCGTAAGACATCAGAGGGAGCCCTGCTGGATCAGACCAGTGGTCCATCTAGTCCAGCATCCTGTCACACAGAGAGGCCAAGGCCTTCGTAAGACATCAGAGGGAGCCCTGCTGGATCAGACCAGTGGTCCATCTAGTCCAGCATCCTGTCACACAGAGAGGCCAAGGCCTTCGTAAGACATCAGAGGGAGCCCTGCTGGATCAGACCAGTGGTTCCATCTAGTCCAGCATCCTGTCACACAGAGAGGCCAAGGCCTTCGTAAGACATCAGAGGGAGCCCTGCTGGATCAGACCAGTGGTCCATCTAGTCCAGCATCCTGTCACACAGAGAGGCCAAGGCCTTCGTAAGACATCAGAGGGAGCCCTGCTGGATCAGACCAGTGGTCCATCTAGTCCAGCATCCTGTCACACAGAGAGGCCAAGGCCTTCGTAAGACATCAGAGGGAGCCCTGCTGGATCAGACCAGTGGTCCATCTAGTCCAGCATCCTGTCACACAGAGAGGCCAAGGCCTTTGTAAGACATCAGAGGGAGCCCTGCTGGATCAGACCAGTGGTCCATCTAGCCCAGCATCCTGTCACACAGAGAGGCCAAGGCCTTCGTAAGACATCAGAGGGAGCCCTGCTGGATCAGACCAGTGGTCCATCTAGTCCAGCATCCTGTCACACAGAGAGGCCAAGGCCTTCGTAAGACATCAGAGGGAGCCCTGCTGGATCAGACCAGTGGTCCATCTAGTCCAGCATCCTGTCACACAGAGAGGCCAAGGCCTTCGTAAGACATCAGAGGGAGCCCTGCTGGATCAGACCAGTGGTCCATCTAGTCCAGCATCCTGTCACACAGAGAGGCCAAGGCCTTCGTAAGACATCAGAGGGAGCCCTGCTGGATCAGACCAGTGGTCCATCTAGTCCAGCATCCTGTCACACAGAGAGGCCAAGGCCTTCGTAAGACATCAGAGGGAGCCCTGCTGGATCAGACCAGTGGTCCATCTAGTCCAGCATCCTGTCACACAGAGAGGCCAAAGCCTTCGTAAGACATCAGAGGGAGCCCTGCTGGATCAGACCAGTGGTCCATCTAGTCCAGCATCCTGTCACACAGAGAGGCCAAGGCCTTCGTAAGACATCAGAGGGAGCCCTGCTGGATCAGACCAGTGGTCCATCTAGTCCAGCATCCTGTCACACAGAGAGGCCAAGGCCTTCGTAAGACATCAGAGGGAGCCCTGCTGGATCAGACCAGTGGTCCATCTAGTCCAGCATCCTGTCACACAGAGAGGCCAAGGCCTTCGTAAGACATCAGAGGGAGCCCTGCTGGATCAGACCAGTGGTCCATCTAGTCCAGCAT
Organism: Heteronotia binoei; assembly: GCF_032191835.1. NCBI lineage: Eukaryota > Metazoa > Chordata > Lepidosauria > Squamata > Gekkonidae > Heteronotia > Heteronotia binoei. The sequence continues at coordinate 8,561,057 of NC_083223.1, forward strand.
CCTGTCACACAGAGAGGCCAAGGCCTTCGTAAGACATCAGAGGGAGCCCTGCTGGATCAGACCAGTGGTCCATCTAGTCCAGCATCCTGTCACACAGAGAGGCCAAGGCCTTCGTAAGACATCAGAGGGAGCCCTGCTGGATCAGACCAGTGGTCCATCTAGTCCAGCATCCTGTCACACAGAGAGGCCAAGGCCTTCGTAAGACATCAGAGGGAGCCCTGCTGGATCAGACCAGTGGTCCATCTAGTCCAGCATCCTGTCACACAGAGAGGCCAAGGCCTTCGTAAGACATCAGAGGGAGCCCTGCTGGATCAGACCAGTGGTCCATCTAGTCCAGCATCCTGTCACACAGAGAGGCCAAGGCCTTCGTAAGACATCAGAGGGAGCCCTGCTGGATCAGACCAGTGGTCCATCTAGTCCAGCATCCTGTCACACAGAGAGGCCAAGGCCTTCGTAAGACATCAGAGGGAGCCCTGCTGGATCAGACCAGTGGTCCATCTAGCCCAGCATCCTGTCACACAGAGAGGCCAAGGCCTTCGTAAGACATCAGAGGGAACCCTACTGGATCGGACCAGTGGTCCATCTAGCCCAGCATCCTGTCACACAGAGAGGCCAAGGCCTTCATAAGACATCAGAGGGAGCCCTGCTGGATCAGACCAGTGGTCCATCTAGTCCAGCATCCTGTCACACAGAGAGGCCAAGGCCTTCGTAAGACATCAGAGGGAGCCCTGCTGGATCAGACCAGTGGTCCATCTAGTCCAGCATCCTGTCACACAGAGAGGCCAAGGCCTTCATAAGACATCAGAGGGAACCCTACTGGATCGGACCAGTGGTCCATCTAGCCCAGCATCCTGTCACACAGAGAGGCCAAGGCCTTCGTAAGACATCAGAGGGAGCCCTGCTGGATCGGACCAGTGGTCCATCTAGTCCAGCATCCTGTCTCACACAGTGGCCAATCAGTTCCACTGGACAGCCAAGAACAGGACATAGAGGCTGAGGCCTTCATAAGAACATCAGAAGAGCCCTGCTGGATCTAGACCAGTGGATCTAGTCCCTGCTGGATCTAGTCCAGCATCCTGTCTCACACAGTGGCCAATCAGCTCCACTGGAGGGCCAACAGCGGGGCAGAGAGGCCGAGGCCTTCCTAAGAACATCCGAAGAGCTGTGCTGGATCAGACCAGTGATCCATCTAGTCCAGCATCCTGTCTCACACAGTGTAGTCCCAAGAGAAAAGGCAGTATTCTGGATGTTTAAATTTCAGGGGCAGAGAGGTTTCTCTCGCCTGTCTCTCTGCAGCCCACATAATGTGGAGGTGGGTGAATCTGAACTGGAACACCAGTCATTTGAGCATCTGAGAAACCCAAGTGCTAATTTCCCATATTGCTTAAAGCCTTCTAACTGCTTATGCATAACACAAGGGGGTATCTGTTAGAGTGAGTCACCCTTTGGTACGACAGAAGAGAAAGCAGCGGTCTTTTGAACAAAGCTGGGATTTTTCTCTTCCTCTCCCCCCCCCAACTAAATTAATTTGGCACCTAGTAGGAGCTGGCGGTATTTAATAATTACATTATCTTTTAAAAGACGAGACGCAGAGGTGAAAACAGATGACTGTTAAGTGTGAAAAGGTCATTGACGGCTTGGTCTGAATCCCTTTCCCCCCTGCCTTATATAACAGCGTTTGTCATGATTGTCTCGCACTCGAAACTGTCTCATCTTTGAGCACAAACAAGGGGGCAGGGGAGGAAAAGCCGCTGGGGCCGTGACTCGAATGGGACCACTCAGGGCTTTATTTTGTATCAGGAACTCCTTTGCATATTAGGCCACACCCCACCCAATGTAGCCAATCCATCAACAGCTTACAGGGCCTACTGTTGGGGCAGCCAAACTTGCTGAACATAAGAGCCACAATGAATAAATGTCAGATGTTTGAGAGCCGCAAGAAAGGGAGGGAGAAAGAGAGGTGGAAAGAAAGCAACGTTAACTTTAAATGCATTCTCCAAGCCACTGGCTGGCTTGGCTTGGAGAAGTGATTTAAAAAGAGAACTGCCTTCTCCCAGCCGGCGGTGGGGGCTTTGAGAGCCACACAATATGTGTGAAAGAGCCACATGTGGCTCCCGAGATGCAGGAACTCATTTGTATATTAGGCCATACCCCTGACGCCAAGCCAGCCGAAACTGCGTTCCTGTGCGTTCCTCCTCTAAAAAACTCTGCATTCTATACTTCCAGCTACAGTTTGGCCACCCCTGGCCTACTCTAAGCTCCAGGAGGATTGGCTACATCAGGGGGGCGTGGCCTAATATGCAAAGGAGCTTCTGCTAGAATTCCATCCCTGGGCCACACACCCCTGATGTAGCCAATCCTCCCGGAGCTTACGGGGCTCTTCTTACAGGGCCTACTGTAAGCTCCAGGAGGATTGGCTACATCAGGGTGGGTGTGGCCTAATATGCAAAGGAGTTCCTGCTAGGAAAAAAGCCCTGGGCCCACCAGGTCAAACTGGTGTCCCTGGGCGGGAGGGAGGGAATATGCAGTTGTAGCATAAAAACGCCATGGACTAATGAACCTGCACATGAGGAACTAATTGCGGAAGCAGACGTTACAGAATCCTGACCCTGCGTTGCGACATGACAGTCTCGTGTGTGTCTCTGTCCGTAACCCCGACAACGGCTGCTTGGAAATGCACAATTTCATGACCTCATAACGTGGGGATGTTGCTACATTTTAAAAAATTTGTTTACTGATTTATAGATGCGGTTTGGGGATTGCTGTGCCTTCGCGTGACCACGTAGGGCTGCCAATACTCGGGGGGGGGGGGCAGGGGCAGAGATACAAAGCGACGCTTCCGCGTATAAATTAGTCTCAATTGTGGTCCTGAAAGCTAACACAAATAAAGTGACTCTCACGCAAAAATATAACTGGCCTGATCAAAATATATTTATAGCAAATGAAACATCAGCAGGAGAAGAGTCAAATGACTAATGATATGTGTGTGTGTGTATGTATATATATATATAAAATCCACAGAGGCAATTTCCTTTTTTCTGAAGTCAATTGCATAGAAGGTGCAGGTTCCGTCTCCTGTGAAGCAAATAGAACAAAGGACCACCTTAAGGACTCCAAGGGGAAGGGGCAAACGTCGGCTGGTCAGTTTGGTGTAGTGGTTAAGTGCGTGAACTCTTATCTGGGAGAACCGAGTTTGATTCCCCACTCCTCCACTTGCTGCTGTTGGAATGGCCTTGGGTCAGCCAGAGCTCTCTTATCTGGGAGAACCGGGTTTGATTCCCCACTCCTCCACTTGCAGCTGCTGGAATGGCCTTGGCTCAGCCAGAGCTCTCTTATCTGGAAGAACTGGGTTTGATTCCCCACTCCTCCACTTGCAGCTGCTGGAATGGCCTTGGGTCAGCCAGAGCTCTCTTATGTGGGAGAACCGGGTTTGATTCTCCACTCCTCCACTTGCAGCTGCTGGAATGGCCTTGGCTCAGCCAGAGCTCTCTTATGTGGGAGAACCGGGTTTGATTCTCCACTCCTCCACTTGCAGCTGCTGGAATGGCCTTGGGTCAGCCAAAGCTCTCTTATCTGGAAGAACTGGGTTTGATTCCCCACTCCTCCACTTGCAGCTGCTGGAATGGCCTTGGGTCAGCCAGAGCTCTCTTATCTGGGAGAACCGAGTTTGATTCCCCACTCCTCCACTTGCAGCTGCTGGAATGGCCTTGGGTCAGCCATAGCTCTGGCAGAGTTGTCCTTGAAAACAAACCTTCTGGGGGAGCTCTCAGCCCACCCACCGCACAGAGTGTCTGTTGTGGGGGAGGAAGACAAAGGAGATTGTGAGCCGCTTTAAGACTCTGAAATTAGGAGCGGAGGGCGGGATATAAATCCAATGTCTTCTTTATCTTCTTCTTCTTAGACGTGCAGAAAATTTCTATTTTCACTGCAAAAGAGCTTAAATGAGGTATCCGGAAATTCAAAACCCGTTTTCACCTTCCAGGCTTTCTCTCTTTTTTTTTCTCCATTTAAATTTTTATTAAATTGTTAACACTTTTTGAAACTTGGTGGGTATTTTGGGGAGAGGCATTGGAGGCTATACAGAAAATTTGGTGCCTCTACCTCAAAAAACAGCCCCCCCCCCCAGAGCCCCATAAACCCGCAGATCAATTCTCCATTATTTTCTATGGGAATAAGTCTCCATAGGGAACAATAGAGTTCCCAGCACACATTTCCCGCCCCTCTCCCCGCTTTTTTTTTTTTTAGTTTTTCATTTTATTGCTCTTTCAGTCATATTCTTAGGCATACACAACAACAAAAAAGAAAAAGAGACAAACCATAAAGGATTAACAACATCCTGTACATCTAAATACAAACTTATTTTTTGTACTAAGAGAGATGGATTGTGGTTACAAAACCAAATTTTAAACCTTTTTCCTATTTAAATTAAATAATTATATCATAAACATAAAACAGTAATATAAAACAGAAATCACTTATTTTCCAACCAATTATAGAATTTTTCCCATTTTTTTACAGCATCGATCTTCGGCATCCCTTTAACTAAATTAGATAGAATGTCCATTTCTGCTACTTGAAGTATTTTCTGAACCACATCGTCCCTTTGCGGGATGGATTTTTGTCTCCAACATTTGGCGAAAAGTATTCTTGCTGCTGTCAAAATATAAACTATAATATATTCATCCTCACGAGGTACTTCATTTCTAACTAACGAAAGTAACATCGTTTCTGGTTTGAATAATATATTTAAATTAAATATATCTTTTAACATTCTATGGATATCCACCCAAAATCTTTTCGCTAGATTGCAGGTCCACCATAAATGATAAAATGAACCTATCATTGTTTCACATTTCCAGCACTTGGGAGATACCGATTGATTAATTTTATTTAATTGGACCGGGGTAATACACCATCTATGAAAGAGCTTGAAAAAATTTTCTCTAAAATTAACAGGTTTTATAATCTTATAATTATTTTTCCACAGTAATTCCCATTGTTCTAGAGTTATGTTTTTCTTCAGATTTTTTGCCCATTTTACCATAGATTCTTTAACTGTTTCATCCTCAAGTTTAATTTGCATCAAGTAGTTGTAGACCTTCTTAATTACTTTTTCTTGTCTGGTAGCTAGTATTTTATCGAAGTCAAAATTGTCCTTGGTAAAACCTAGTATTTTATCTTTATTATATTTTGAAACGATTTGTGTCATTACCCACCAGTCAATATTAAACCCCATAGCTTCAAGGTCCTCCTTCTTTCTCAATTTTCCGTTTCCATCTAATAGTTCTGTATACGTAATCACTCTCTTAGTGTTCCATAACTGCGGCTTAACGGAAGCTTCTACTGGTGAAAGCCACCTAGGTGTTTTATTGTATATTATCCTCTTAATTTTTAAGCAGACGTCGTAAAGAGACTTTCGTATTAAGTGATTTCTAAAATATTGTTGAGATTTTTCGATGTACCATAGATTTGCATGCCAGCCGTCATGCAAATCAAATCCTTCTAGTGTTAATAGACGTTTATCTTCCAGGGTTATCCATTCTTTTAACCACAAAACTGTGCATGCTGTATGGTAAGTTTCACAATCCGGAAGTCCCAAACCTCCGTTTTCTTTTTTATCTGTTAAAGTCTTCCATCTGATCCTGGGTTTCTTTCCCTGCCATATAAAAGATCTCATCAATTGGCTTAGCTTAATAAAGAAAGGTTTTCTAACTGCAAAGTTCACCATTTGAAGTAAAAATAGGACTTTTGGAAGTACGTTCATTTTAAGTATTGCAGCTCTACCCATAAAGGATAAACTTAAATTACTCCATTTTTTAAAAATTAGATTCTACCTCCTTTAACAAAGGTAAATAGTTGTTTTCATATATAGTGCTGCATTTATTGTTATTACTATTCCTAAATATTTTAATTTTTTTTCCAACTTGAAACCCATTTTCTTTTCTAATTCGGTGATTTCCTTTAATGTCATATTTTTGGTTAGGATTTTTGATTTCTGTTTGTTCACTTTTAAACCAGCCACCTCTCCATATTCTGTTAGATCTTTTAACAGTTCCTCCGCCGATTCTAAGGGATTTTGAAGAATTAGAGCCATATCATCAGCATACGATGAGACTTTATACTCTTCGCCTTTTATCTTTAATCCTTCAATTTTTACATTACTCCGTATAACCTTATTTAAAACTTCCAAGGACAAAATAAATAATAAAGGGGATAAGGGGCAACCTTGTCTTGTACCCTTGGTAAGTATTATCTCCTCAGTTAAATCCCCATTAACTATTATTTTAGCCAGTTGTTTGTCATAAATTGCTTGTATATTTCTTATAAAATTGTCTCCAAAGTCCATTTTCACTAACAGCTCAAACAAAAAGTTCCAATCCAAATTATCGAATGCTTTTTCTGCATCGAGAAAAAAAAGTGCGACTTGCTTGTCCCTCTCCCCGCTTTCTGATGACCCTGAAGCGGGGGGAGGGTCTCCAAACCGGGGGATCCCCTGCCCCCACCTGGGGATTGGCAGCCCTACACAGGGGCCAACCAGTTCCTCTGGAGGACCAACAACAGAACACAGAGGCTGAGGCCATGCAGACATCAGAAGAGCCCTGCTGGATCAGGCCAGTGGTTCATCTTGTCCACCTCCTGTCTCACACAGGGGCTAACCAGTTCCTCTGAAGGGCCAGCAATAGGGCACAGAGGCCGAGGCCTTCACAAGAACATTAGAAGAGCCCTGCTGGATCAGACCAGTGAAGGTCTTTCTAGTCCAGCATCCAGTCTCAAAAAGTGGCCAACCAGTTCCTCTGGAGGGCCAACAACAGAACACAGAGGCTGAGACCATGCAGAATCAGAAGAGCCCTGCTGGGTCAGGCCAGTGGTTCATCTTGTCCACATCCTGTCTCACCCAGTGGTCAACCAGTTCCTCTGGAGGGCCAACAACAGGGCAGAGAGGCCAAGGCCTTCACAAGAACATCAGCCCTGCTGGATCAGACCAGTGAGGGTCCATCTAGTCCACATCCTGTCTCACACAGTGATCAACCAGTTCGTCTGGAGGGCCAACAACAGGGCAGAGAGGCCAAGGCCTTCACAAGAACATCAGCCCTGCTGGATCAGACCAGTGAGGGTCCATCTTGTCCAGCATCCTGTCTCACACAGTGGTCAACCAGTTCCTCTGGAGGGCCAACAACAGGGCAGAGAGGCCAAGGCCTTCACAAGAACATCAGCCCTGCTGGATCAGACCAGTGAGGGTCCATCTAGTCCACATCCTGTCTGACACAGTGGCCAACCAGTTCGTCTGAAGAGCCAACAATAAGGGAGAGAGGCCGAGGCCTTCATTAGAACATAAGAAGAGGCCTGCTTGCTACTCTATGTTTTGAAACGAACTATTTATTATCAATATTATTGACAGAAAAACACTACACACTAGATGCTGGATTTCAACAACATTGGCAAAATTACAATAGAAGATTGATGTTACAGCGACAGCAGCAGCAATGGATTGCCTAGGTAACTATCCGTTTCATTCGCCTTCTTCAGGCTGCAGTATGCTAGCTAAAGCTTTAAATTTATATTTAGACACTCTCCAGTTTTTACAATTGTCATATAGACAGTTGTAGTTGAAGCCTCAGAGATCACCAGTCTTCCATTAGGGGTTCCCCTTGGTCAGATTCAAAATATCTCTGTGCTAAGCTATGAATGAAATAATCATAATGAAATGGTAATAGTTTGTTTCAAAATATAGAGTAGCAAGCCAACGCTTGCATCAACAGTTGTTACTTTCGGGGGTCGCTTTGCAGAAAAATAGGTGGTGGAGCTCATCCAGGGATTATTATGCAGCTGCACCTACTATTCAATGGACAAGGTGGGGAGGAGGAGGGGGAACCCTCAGAAAGGTTCAGGAACTGCGTTCCTGTGAGTTCCTGCTGAATAAAAACATAAGAGAAGCCATGTTGGATCAGGCCAGCGGCCCATCCAGTCCAACACTCTGTGTCACATAAGAACATAAGAGAAGCCATGTTGGATCAGGCCAGTGGCCCATCCAGTCCAACACTCTCTGTGTCACATAAGAACATAAGAGAAGCCATGTTGGATCAGGCTAATGGCCCATCCAGTCCAATACTCTGTGTCACATAAGAACATAAGAGGAGCCATATTGGATCAGGCTAATGGCCCATCCAGTCCAACACTCTGTGTCACATAAGAACATAAGAGGAGCCATGTTGGATCAGGCTAATGGCCCATCCAGTCCAATACTCTGTGTCACATAAGAGAAGCCATGATGGATCAGGCCAATGGCCCATCCAGTCCAACACTCTGTGTCACATAAGAACATAAGAGAAGCCATGTTGGATCGATCCCTTTCAGAAGGTGTTTTCCCAACACCTCTGAAAGAGGCATTGGTCCGCCCTCTCCTGAAAAAACCGTCATCAGACTTGGCCGAATTGGCACACTACCGGCCGGTCTCAAATTTGCCCTTTTTAGGCAAAATTATCGAGAGGGCCGTGGCAGTGCAGTTACAGGAATTTCTGGAGGACGCTTCCGTCCTAGACCCATGCCAGTCCGGCTTCCGCCCGGGCCATGGGACAAAACAGTCCTGGTCGCCCTCATGGATGACCTCCGACGGCAACTGGATCGAGGCGGCTCGGCAGTATTGCTGTTGTTAGACCTATCGGCGGCGTTCGATATGGTCGACCACCGGCTGCTGACCCGCCGCCTCGCCGACGCAGGAATTCGGGGGCTAGCCTTACAGTGGCTCTCCTCCTTTCTTGAGGGTCGGGGACAAAGGGTGGCAATTGGGGGGGAACTGTCCCAGAGGTACCCACTCGATTGCGGAGTGCCTCAGGGAGCAGTCCTCTCCCCGATGCTGTTTAACATCTTTATGCGCCCCCTTGCCCAGATTGCACGGAGGTATGGGCTGGGTTGCCATCAATATGCAGATGACACTCAGCTCTATCTATTGATGGGCGACTGGGCTGGTGATGTCCCAGCAAATTTGGACCGGGCACTACAAGCCGTGGCTGACTGGCTCAGGCTGAGCGGGCTGAAGTTGAATCCGGCGAAGACTGAGGTCCTTTGCGTGGGCCGCGGCGGACCGGGAGGGGAGATTACTTTACCGGCCTTTGACGGAGCGCCACTGGTACCGGTGCGCAAAGTCAAGAGCCTGGGAGTGCTACTGGAGTCCTCCCTATCAATGGAGGCCCAAGTAGCTGCCACTGCTAGATCCGCCTTCTTCCATCTTAAGAGGGCGAGGCAGCTGGCTCCCTTCCTGGAGCGCGTCGACCTAGCAACTGTGATCCACGCAACGGTCACTTCGAGGTTAGACTACTGCAATGCCCTCTACATGGGGCTGCCCTTGTACCGAACACGGAGACTCCAGGTAGTCCAGAACGCGGCGGCCAGGCTGTTGGAGGGACTACCACGGTGGGAGCCTGCACGGCCTGGGCTGCGCAACCTGCACTGGCTGCCGGTTGTCTACCGTGTTTGCTATAAGGTGCTGGTTATTACCTTTAAAGCCCTATATGGCCGAGGACCTGCCTACCTAAAGGACCGCCTCTCCCCATATGTACCCCGGAGAGCACTGAGGTCTGGTTCCCAGAATTTATTAACAATCCCTGGGCCAAAAGAAGTTAGGCTGAAGGCCACTAGGGAGTAGGCCTTCTCGGTGATAGCCCCTCGCTGGTGGAATGACCTTCCAGAGATGGTGCGAGCCCTGCGGGACCTGAACCAATTCCGCAGGGCTTGCAAAACATTTCTTTTTCAGTTGGCATTTGAGACATCTTGTGGTATTTGAGACAGAACCTGATAACGAATGAACAGATATTTAGCCATCTCATATACATCAGGACTATATTATTTTAGCACCTATTTTATATGTTTTATGTATTTTAAATAACTTATTTGTAATTAATGTTTAAATTGCTATGTTTTATGTGAATCATGGGACTCCCATGCCTGTTATATTGTTTAATGTGAATCATGCGACCCCATGTCTGTTAGCCGCCCTGAGCCCGCCTGGCGGGGAGGGCGGGATATAAAAATAAAATATTATTATTATTAGTATTATTATTATTATGTTGGATCAGGCCAGTGGCCCATCCAGTCCAACACTCTCTGTGTCACATAAGAACATAAGAGAAGCCATGTCGGATCAGGCTAATGGCCCATCCAGTCCAATACTCTGTGTCACATAAGAACATAAGAGGAGCCATGTTGGATCAGGCTAATGGCCCATCCAGTCCAACACTCTGTGTCACATAAGAACATAAGAGGAGCCATGTTGGATCAGGCTAATGGCCCATCCAGTCCAACACTCTGTGTCACATAAGAGAAGCCATGATGGATCAGGCCAATGGCCCATCCAGTCCAACACTCTGTGTCACACAGTGGCCAAAAAAACCAGGTGCCACCAGGAGATCCACTAGTGAGGCCAGGACACTAGAAGCCTTCCCACTGTTGCCCCCCCCCCACAAGTACCAAGAATATAGATCATCACAGACAAAGGAACGTAAGAGAAGCCATGTTGGATTAGGCCAATGGCCCATCCAGTCCAACACTTTGTGTCACACAGTGGCCAAAAAACCCAAGTGCCATCAGGAGGTCCACCAGTGGGGCTCGAAGCCCTCCCACTGTGCCCTGCCAAGCACCAAGAATACAGAGCATCACTGCCCCAGACAGAGAGTTCCAACAATATACTGTGGCTAGTAGTCACTGATGGACCTCTGCTCCACATGCTTATCCAGTCCCCTCTTGAAGCTGTCTATGCTTGTAGCTGCTGCCACCACCTTGGGCAGTGAATTCCACGTGTTAATCACCCTTTGGGTGAAGAAGGACTTCCTTTTTTTCAGTTCTAATCCGACTGCTCAGCAATTTCATTGAATGTCCACGAGTCCGAGGCGTGGAGTTTTCTTCTTTTATTACAATACCCCTGGAGGAAACGGCTGTTTGGAAGGGGGGATTCTGCGGCTCTACCCTGCTGAGGCCTCTTTCCTCCCCAAACCCCTCCCTCTCCTGCATCCACCCCCAAAATCTCCAGGTATCTTCCAACACAGACCTGGCGGAAACCCTATCTGGAGTGGTTACCAGCATCTGCCGTTGGATTGGTCCAGAGCAGCACTGTTCTGCTCTATTAAGACTGTTGGGGAGGGACGGTGGCTCAGTGGTAGAGCATCTGCTTGGGAAGCAGAAGGTCCCAGGTTCAATCGCCGGCATCTCCAACTAAAAGGGTCCAGGCAAATAGGCGTGAAAAACCTCAGCTTGAGACCCTGGAGAGCCGCTGCCAGTCTGAGTAGACAATACTGACTTTGATGGACCGAGGGTCTGATTCAGTATAAGGCAGCTTCATATGTTCATATGTCCACACATGCACAGACAACACAAATATATCGGGGGGGGGGGGGATTATTTATTTATTTCTGTTAATTTATACTCCGCTCCTCCCAAAGTCGGCTCGGAGAGGCTTCCAGCAATATTAAACCATAGACAATAAATACAATAAAATCCAGGAAAACATATGGTTAAAATCGATGTACCATAAAACAGGCGTCCCATTCAACAGATTGCAGTCAATCGGGGGTGGAATTCTCACAGGAATTTGCATATTAGGCCACACACCCCTGATGCAGCCAATCCTGCAAGAGCTTACAAAAAAGAGGCCCTGTAAGCTCTTGGAGGATTGGCTACCTCAGGGGTGTGGGTGGGGCCGAATATGCAAAGGCGCTCCTGCGAGAATTCTACCCCTGCAGTCACTCGAGATGTCAACTAAAAGTCACCCGGAAGAGCTCAGTTTTACAGGCCCTGCGGAACTGGAACGAGTCCCCCGGGACCCTTGTCTCTTCTGGCAGTTCATTCCGCAGTGTGGGAGCTGGAGCTGAAAAAGCCCCGGTTCTAGTCGACGCCAGCCTGACATCCTTCAGGCTGGGGATGGATAGACGGTGTTGTGAACTTGTCTGTAGTTCTCTCTGGGGAACATACCCTCCCATGTATGTTACAATTTTACATGATATGATAGAGGTTTACAAGATTATGAAAGGTTTACAAGATTGTTCACGGGATAGAGAAGGTAGAGAAAGAAGTCCTTTTCTCCCTTTCTCACAATACAAGAACTCGTGGGCATTCAATGAAATTGCTGAGCAGCCGGGTTAGAATGGATAAAAGGAAGTACTTCTTCACCCAAAGGGTGATTGACATGTGGAATTCACTGCCACAGGAGGTGGTGATGGCTACAAGCATAGACAGCTTCAAGAGGGGATTGGATAAAAATATGGAGCAGAGGTCCATCAGTGGCTTTTAGCCACAGGGTATAGATGGAACTCTCTGTCTGGGGCAGTGATGCTCTGTATTCTTGGTGCTTGGGGGGGCCACAGTGGGAGGGCTTCTAGTGTCCTGGCCCCACTGATGGACCTCCTGATAGCACCTGGGTTTTTTGGCCACTGTGTGACACAGAGTGTTGGACTGGATGGGCCATTGGCCTGATCCAGCATGGCTTCTCTTATGTTCTTATGTGACACAGGGCGTTTTCGCACTGACCTTAATCGGCAGCGACGCCCCTCTTCACCGCGCAGGATCTGCGCGGATTTTGCACCAATTGCCGTGGAGCATCCGGAAGAGCCGCAAAGTCCCGCGACTTTTGCGGTGCAAATGGAAACCGCCAAAAAACAGTTTCCATTCGCACCGCAAAAGCCGCGGGACTTTGCGGCTCTTCTGGGTGCTCCGCGGCAATTGGTGCGAAATCTGCGCAGATCCTGTGTGGTGAAGAGGGGCGTCGCTGCCGATTAAGGTCAGTGCGAAAATGCCCACATTGTGTTGGACTGGATGGGCCATTGGCCTGATCCAACGTGGCTTCTCTTATGTTCTTATGTGACACAGAGTGTTGGACTGCATGGGCCATTGGCCTGATCCAACATGGCTTCTCTTATGTTCTTACGTGACACAGAGTGTTGGACTGTAGGGGCCATTGGCCTGATCCAACATGGCTTCTATTATGTTCTTATGTGGTACAGAGTGTTGGACTGGATGGGCCATTGGCCTGATCCAACATGGCTTCTCTTATGTTCTTATGTGACACAGAGTGTTGGACTGGATGGGCCATCGGCCTGACCCAATATGCCTTCTCTGATGTTCTTAATTGATTTCAGATTCTTCTGCAAACCTGGGGGGTTACCCCAAAGCTTGAAGAAAAATCTGTTTCGTTTTAGTGTGGGTAAGGCTCTGATCTACAGATTTAAATATCTGCGGATGGAAGCCATGTGTGGCAAATGGTATGTCAATGGGTTTTGCCCGGCTTTTGAAGTGAGTCTTTTGTTGAATTGCAGACTCCCCAACCTGCTGTCAAAATGGAAGTTTGCGTTCTTCCGCTGTCGACATTCTTGCCTGCGGAAGGCTTGATACAGTTTTCAGAAGTTGATTTATGCAGACTGAAAGACCGCTGGGGAACGGCAGAGATCTACAAATATGCAGACGGCATGGGCAGATTTTACATAAAGGTCAGTTCCCATTGCTCAGATGTTACGGATTTGGAGCCCATTCCGGGCATTAACTCTCTTCCATTAGATCTTGGGCTGGCAGGAGTTCAGCAGCTGCATTGAAATCGTAGTTTGCAATTAGGGTTGCCAAGTGCAATTCAAGAAATATCTGGGGACTTTGGGGGTGGAGCCAGGAGACATTGGGGGTGGAGCCAGGAGCAGGGGTGTGACAAGCACAATTGAACTCCAAAGGGAGTTATGGCCATCACATTTAAAGAGACTGCAGTATCATAATGCCCCTGTATAAATCGATGGTGCGGTCTCATTTGGAATACTGTGTACAATTCTGGTCGCCGCACCTCAAAAAGGATATTATAGCATTGGAAAAGGTGCAGAAAAGGGCAACTAGAATGATTCAAGGGTTGGAACACTTTCCCTATGAAGAAAGGTTGAAATGCTTGGGGCTCTTTAGCTTGAAGAAACGTCGACTGCGGGGTGACATGATAGAGGTTTACAAGACTATGCATGGGATGGAGAAAGTAGAGAAAGAAGTACTTTTCTCCCTTTCTCACAATACAAGAACTCGTGGGCATTCGATGAAATTGCTGAGCAGTCGGGTTAAAATGGATAGAAGGAAGTACTTCTTCACCCAAAGGGTGATTAACATGTGGAATTCACTGCCACAGAAGGTCGTGGCGACTACAAGCATAGCCAGCTTCAAGAGGGGGTTAGATAAAAATATGGAGCAGAGGTCCATCAGTGGCTATTAGCCACAGTATGTGTGTGTGCATGTATGTATTTGACCACTGTGACACAGAGTGTTGGACTGGATGGGCCATTGGCGTGATCCAACATGGCTTCTCTTATGTTCTTATGCACTCTTTTTCAATGCCTTCCCTCCACTGGAAATAATGAAGGATAGGGGTACTGTCATGGGTGCTGGGGACCCTGCAGAGGAAGTTGAGCCTGCAGAAGAAACTGTGCCCCTGCCACCTGCACCAGTGCCCCTGCCTCCTGCTGGAGAAGATCCCAGCCCCCCTGCCTCACCCTCTCGGGTGGCGCGTGTGCGTGACCGCCTCCGTCAGGACCTCAGGGATTGGAGGAGGGCGGCACGCTCACAAGCAAGACGCTCCCTGAGCCCTGAGTTTTGAGAGGATTCTGGCCCCTCTAGGAGTGAGGATGCTTGAGTCTCAGCAGGATCCTGGCTGCCTCTCTGAGCCAGCAATTAGCCCAAATGGGCAACAGCCAGCAGAGGGCTATATAGCTGTAGGCTTTGGGAGGAGGCTTTGTGGAAGTAACTAGTCATCTCCCTGACGTTCTAGCATCCACTCCGGTTTGACTTTGGTTTCTGGACTCCCTGACTTTGGCTTGTGACTTCTGGACTCCCTGACCTCGGCTTCTGGACCTCGGACCTGTGATACTTGTACAGTGATTCGGATTTGTCGCCTCGGACCCTCCTGCTTACTGGCTACAGACCTCGGACTGCCCCTGGACTTTGCCTGACCCGGCCCCAGCTGTGACAGGTACCTTCTTTGGGGGCTCATAGAATTGGATCCTGTGGTCCAATCTTTTTGAAACTTGGGGGGTATTTTGGGGAGAGGTGCTGGATGCTATGCTGAGAACTTGGTGCCTCTACAAAAAAAAAAAATCCCTCCCAGAACCCCAGATACCCGTGGATGAATTATTTATTATTTTCTAGGGTAATCGGTCTCCATAGGGAGTAAATGAGTGCCCAGCAGATATTTCTCTCCCCCCCCCCACACCGCAGCTTTCTGATGACCCTGAAGGGGGGGAGGGCCTCCAATCCAGGGGATCCCCTGCCCCCACCTGGGGATTGGCAACCCTATTTGCAATAGTTGAAAGTGTGTAGGAAAAGAAGTTGCATGACTCGGAGCTGATTTGCATTGTGTGTTTCTGAATCTGAAAAGATATCTCTGCAATTCCCAAGAACGTGGCTGGATCTCAATTTGCAGAACACCACCTACCAGTCAAATGTCTACCTGTGACAATTCATAGCACTGTAGTAATCAGTAGTGCATGGGGTGGAATTCCAGCAGAAGCTCCTTTGCATATTAGGCCACACACCCCTGATGTAGCCAATCCTCCAAGAGCTCACAAGGCTCTTTTTTTGTAAGCTCTTGGAGGACTGGCTACATCAGGGGTGTGTGGCCTAATAGGCAAAGGAGCTCCTGCTAGAATTCCACCCCTGTAGCCAATCCTCCAAGAGCTTACAGGGCTCTTCTTACAGGGTCTACTGGAAGCTCCAGGAGGACTGGCTACATCAGGGGTGTGTGGCCTAATAGGTAAAGGAGCTCCTGCTAAAATTCCACCCCTGTAGCCAATCCTCCAAGATGTCAGAACTTGTAACTTTATTATTGCTAGCTTAATGTAGAACCAGTATAATTGATGGTTGGCAAGTATGCATAGAGTGGACCTGAGCGTTGAACCAGACCGACCCCATATTGTAACCTTTCTTAACCTGAAGTGCCTGAGTAGTAGTTAACCCTGCCCCGATGGTATCCAAAGTATTTGGGGGCTGTAGACTGAATAATGTTGTATCTCTGTACTTTCTCACACTGACACCCTTTGAAGCCGAATCGTGTGGCCTTCAGAGTAAGGAGGCAACGTCTTTGCTGATAGCACTGGTGGGAAGACAGATGTGCCTGTAACGGTGTGAATTAAAGCTTTGTGGGTTGTTTGTTTTACTATATAAAACTGGGCCAGTGCTGGCTCTCGCCATCACTGTTATCTTGTACCTTGTATCTAACAGTTCTTAGTTCTCTCTAATAAAATCCTAGCTTGGAAACTAAGTATGGGATCTGCCTGGAGTTCTTAAGTTCTGACATTATAACAGTGATCCCATTGTTTCGGAGCTTATCTGAACTGGAAACCCGGCCCGATGGCTGCAAAGGTTCCAGACAACGGAGAGCCCACCACTCCAACGGAGGACCCGCCGCTCGACCCGAAGGTGACGGGGGTGAGGCGCAAGATTAAGGTGCCCGCACCTTTCTCGGTGGACGCGTTCGCCGCACCCCGATCCTGGAGCCCGCGGAAGTCCACGGCGGCGATCGACGCGGCGGAGCAGCGGTACAGAAGTATGCTGGGCGACGGGGCAAGCGGAGACGGAGACGACGACCAGGGCGAAGGTCCAGAACCGCGAGGCGGGGACGACCCGGTCCGGAGCCTCCGCAACGACCTGTTCGACTATGTACGGGAGATTCACAACGACGTACACGCCTCCCGAGTTATGATGGCCGAGGAGATGCAACAGAACCTAGGCGCGATCTACGACCAGCTCCGCACCTTGCAAACGGCGGTCCTGGGGATCCCCGTGGGAGGGCTGCCGCTGGGGCAACCGCCCGTGGCTCCACCGGCCCCGCTGGCTCCCGCGCCGCCGGTGGTGCCCGCTCCAGCCCCACCGGCCCCACAACCAGTGGCGCCTCCGGCCCCGGGGGCCCCCGCGCCGCCGGTCCCAGCGCCCCCGGCGCCGCCAGTTCCGGCGCCCCCTGGCGGTCCCCGTGCCCGCACCGCCGGCGCCGCCGGCCCCAGCTGCACCAGCCCTACCGGCCCTGCCGGGCCCGGTGCCCCAACCCGCGGCACCCCCGGCCGCAGGGGGGGGAAGAGAGCTGAAAATTACATTCGACGGGAGCCCAGAAGACGTGGAGTACTTCACCATACAGTGCGACACGTTCTTTACCCACTGGGGTGCGGACTACCCGACCGAAGCCAGCCGAGTGTACCACATTGCGTCCCGACTGAGAGGTCCAGCCCGCAAATGGTACGTCGGGCTGTTCACCGCGAGGAAGCCCGAGCTAGCAACCGTAGCGGGGTTCCTGCACGCAATGCTCCGCCAGTACGGCGACCCGCTCCGCGAGGAGAAAGCCATCGCAGCCCTCCAGCGCATCGAACAGGGCAACCGATCCATTCGCGAGTATGCCACGGAATTCCTGGGCTACTGCGCGGCAGTGAGAGGGTGGAACGAGATTATGAAGTATACTGCTTTTTGTAACGGGCTGAACCCGAACGTCCTCGACCGCTGCTACAGCCACGGGCGACCCGACACCTTGGTCGGGTGGATCCAGCTAGCCGGAGAGGTCGAGACCAACATCCAGCACGTGGGGCTTCGCCGACAGCAACTGGCGAAGAAGGGGTTGAAATCCACACCCACCAAGGCGGAGGGGCGACGGGCTCCGACAACCTCGACCCCCACCACTGCCCGAAAGTGTTACCGGTGCGGCGACCCGGACCACCTCGCCTCCAACTGCCCAGCCAAAGCGGGGTCCACCCCGCCGACAGCCAGGCCAACCATATCGGGGCCCAAGAAGAAAAAGAGTAATCGGCCGAAAGAGCCCGGACGGGGCTCCGTCGCCACCACCTTGGCGACTGACGAGGATTTTACCGCCGAACCAGAAACCGTGGAAGAATCGACCGGGGAGTCGGACGACACCGAGTCGGCGGGAAACGACAACGACCTGCTTTAATGGGTGCCGCGAAGCAGGTCCAGCAACAGCCGGCACTCCTCACGGTGAGAGCCACTGGGGGTTTATTGTTTATGGCCGTAACCCTTCTCAACCCGAACCTAAAACGGTTCATGCATGCCCGAGCACTAATCGACTCGGGGTGCAACCGGGACTTAATCACCCCCCGCCTAGTAGAGGCGCTAGGGTTAGCCACGTCCCCCCTCCCACTACCCATGCTTTTCCAGCAGATGGACGGGGGGCCCATGAGGGGAGAGCCATGTAAGCTAGAAACGCAGGCGGTCCCCGTTGGGACCGAAGAGCATTGGGGGATCGAAACTTTTGTAATTGCCCCCTCTTGCTCGTTTGATGTGGTGATGGGCTCGGGTTGGCTCGCCCGCCACCAGCCAGACATAAGGTGGGAGGAGCAGATCGTCCGATTCCCGGACTGGAGGTGCGAACACCACCATTGGCGCCCCGAATGGGGGCCGCATCCGCCTCCCCGGAATGAGCGAGCCTGCCTCACCCTTGAGGAGGTCGCCTCGATCCCCAAGGAATACCGGGACTTAAAACTGGCCTTTAGTGAGAAGGAGGCGGATGAGTTACCTCCCCACCGCCCCACGGACTGTGCAATCGAACTGATCCCGGGGCAGCAACTGCCAAAAGCGAAACTGTACTCCATGGGTTGGGCGGAGAAAGCGGAACTCCGCAAATTTTTGGACAAAAACCTGAAGCGTGGGTTCATACGACCGGCAACAGCCCCCCATGCCGCCCCCGTCCTCTTCAGAAAGAAAAAGGATGGGTCGCTTAGACTTTGCACAGATTTTCGCTCGATAAACGGGATTTCGATGTCTAATGCCTACCCGATCCCATTGATTAAGGACCTATTGAATACTGTGGCCACAGGGAAAATATTCACAAAACTCGACCTCCGAGACGCGTACTTCCGAGTCCGCATCAGGGAGGGGGACGAGTGGAAGACCGCGTTCAATACCCCGCTAGGACAATTTGAGTACTTGGTTATGCCTTTCGGTCTACAGGGGGCCCCTGGGGTATTCATGAACTTTATCAACGAGGTTCTGCGAGAGTTCCTGTTTAAGGGGGTGGTGGTGTACCTTGATGACATCATTATCTATTCGCCAGATCTCAAGTCACATGTACCACTAGTCAGAAAAGTGTTGAGCACCCTGTGCAAGCACAAGTTGTATGCCAAACTATCAAAATGTGAATTTCACAAGACTGAACTTGACTATCTAGGCTTCCGGGTATCGGGGGAAGGGTTGTCAATGGACCCAGCAAAGGTTCAAGCGGTGCTAGACTGGGAGCCCCCACGAACCCGCAAACAGCTCCAAAGTTTTCTCGGGTTCGCAAATTTTTACCGCGACTTCATAAAGGGGTTCGCCACCATCATGTTACCCCTTACGGAGCTCCTTAAAACAAAGGGGAAGGGGGCAGAGGCAAAAAAGCCGGGCGCGCGCCTAACGTGGACGCCCGAGTGTCAAAAAGCCTTTACAGAATTGAAACGCCTCTTCACCTCGGAGCCCGTGTTAGCCCACCCCGACGAGTTAAAACCTTTCGTGGTTCAATGTGACGCTTCCGACGCCGCCGTCGGAGCCATATTAATGCAAAGGGGGGACAACGGGGTTCTGCGCCCCTGCGCCTACATTTCACGAAAGTTCTCGAACGAGCAGAAAAATTGGTCAGTGTGGGACAAAGAAGCTTTTGCAGTCATGTTTGCCTTGAAAACCTGGCGCTCCTGGCTTGAAGGGGCCAGAGTCCCGTTTGAAATCTGGACTGACCACAAAAATCTCGAGGCATTGACCGGGCGCCGCAAAATGACTGCAAAACAAATCCGGTGGGCTGGGTTTTTCGCCAAATTCGACTTTGTACTGAAACACATCCCAGGTACCAAGAATTTCTTGGCGGACGCCCTCTCCCGCCTGCCACAGCACGAGAGCCTCCGCGAGGAGGTGGTGGACTCCCTTATCCCCCCTTCGGCCATCGCGGGGGGGGTCACCACCCGCTCCGGGAAGAGGGTCGGCCCCCCGGAGCCGGACCTCTTATCTCAGTTAGTTGCTGAGACTGCTCGGGAGGCAGACCAACCACCGAACCTCCGTAAAAGCGAGGACGGCCTCCTGTTGCACAACGAAAAGATCTATGTGCCCTCCTCCCTCCGCAAACAGATTTTAGAGCATTGTCATTCCAGCCGCCTGGCGGGCCATTTCGGCTATGTCAAAACCCTCAACCTCATTACACGACAGTTTTGGTGGCCTAGGCTCAAAAGAGATGTCTCCGAATTCGTCCTCTCATGTCCCACCTGTCTTATGGCTAAACGAAGAGGGGGTAAGCCTCCCGGCCACCTAGTGCCCCTCCCAACAGCCACCCGGCCTTGGTCGGTAGTGTCTATGGATTTCATTGTGGAGCTCCCGCCGTTGCAGGGCAAAACTGTTGTTTTGGTAGTGGTCGATACATTCTCCAAACAAGCCCACTTCATCCCCTGCAAGCAGCTCCCCACGGCTAAAAAACTTGCCCAACTTTTCTTTACACACATTGTACGCCTACACTCGTTCCCAGACAAGGTCATTAGCGACCGCGGGACGCAGTTCGTTGCCAACTTCTGGCGGGAGTTTTGCAAGCTTGCGGGTATTGAGCAGGGCCTCAGCTCAGCCTACCACCCCCAGTCGGACGGACAGACGGAGAGGGTTAATAGCCTTCTAGAACAGTACCTCCGCTGTTTCATTAACTTCCAACAGTCCAACTGGGTGGACCTACTCCCATTCGCTGAATACGGCTACAACAACAGCCTTCACAGCTCTACTAAAACCTCTCCTTTCCAAATCATAAATGGCTATGAGGGCAAGCCTTTCCCAACGCTTCCCCTCCCTGCCACCCCCTCAGAACCCACATCGTGCCAACAATGGTGGGAGGGCCTTCGGGAGAGCTGGAAGGGAATTCAGGAGAACCTGGAGGAGGCGAAAAAGGCTTACAAGAAACAGTTTGATAAAAAACACTCTCCTGAATGGGAATTGAGAGTGGGGGACACTGTCTTTTTGTCCACAAAAAACCTCCCCCTTCCTCAGCCCTGCCGCAAACTTGCGTTGAAGTTTCTTGGGCCTTTTAGGATCAAACGAGTAATCAATAAAGTGACTGCAGAACTCGAGCTGCCCAAGTCTCTAAGCAAAATCCATCCTGTTTTTCATTGCAGCTTACTCCGGAAAGACCCTGGTGCCACGTCCTTCCATCCCAGGGCTCCGCCGCCCCCTCCGACGACAGTGAGGGGTCAGAGTCACCATGAAGTCCACGAAATCCTGGACTCCAAAGTCAAACGGGGGAAGCTGTATTACTTAATCAGGTGGAGGCACTTCCCCCCGAGCTGTGATGAATGGGTCGAGTCTCAGAACGTAGCTGCGCCGCAATTGTTGAAAAAGTTTCACCTGCTGTACCCGCACAAGCCCAAGCCGCCACCCCCCGGGGGAGGGCGCTTAGGGGGGGCAGTGTGTCAGAACTTGTAACTTTATTATTGCTAGCTTAATGTAGAACCAGTATAATTGATGGTTGGCAAGTATGCATAGAGTGGACCTGAGCGTTGAACCAGACCGACCCCATATTGTAACCTTTCTTAACCTGAAGTGCCTGAGTAGTAGTTAACCCTGCCCCGATGGTATCCAAAGTATTTGGGGGCTGTAGACTGAATAATGTTGTATCTCTGTACTTTCTCACACTGACACCCTTTGAAGCCGAATCGTGTGGCCTTCAGAGTAAGGAGGCAACGTCTTTGCTGATAGCACTGGTGGGAAGACAGATGTGCCTGTAACGGTGTGAATTAAAGCTTTGTGGGTTGTTTGTTTTACTATATAAAACTGGGCCAGTGCTGGCTCTCGCCATCACTGTTATCTTGTACCTTGTATCTAACAGTTCTTAGTTCTCTCTAATAAAATCCTAGCTTGGAAACTAAGTATGGGATCTGCCTGGAGTTCTTAAGTTCTGACACAAGAGCTCATAGGGCTCTTCGTAGAGGGCCTACTGGAAGCTCCAGGAGGACTGGCTACATCAGGGTGTGTGTGGCCCAACAGGCAAAGGAGCTCCTGCTAGAATTCCACCCCTGGTAGTGCAGGTGGATAGATAATTATGGAAAAATAGAACAGAAATATCAGTTGGTCTGCTGATGATATACTGGGGGGAAATGACGTTTAGAGAAATACGAATGCCCTCATTCTCACAATTGTTTAAGCTTCTCACTGTTTCCACACACATTGAATAGCACACTTTCAACCCACTTCTGATGCACATTGCAACTGGAATTTACTGGGTGAAATAGTAAAACCTGCATGCACACAGTCACCAAAGTTAGGGTTGCCAATCCCCAGGTGGGGGCAGGGGATCCCCTGGTTTGGAGCCCCCCCCCCTGCTTCAGGGTCGTCAGGAAGTGGGGGGAGGGGAGGGAAATGTCTGCTGGGAACTCTGTTATTCCCTATGGAGATTTATTCCCATAGAAAATAATGGAGAATTGATCTGCGGGTATCTGGGGCTCTGGGGGGGCTGTTTTTTGAGGTAGAGGCACCAAATTTTCAGTACTGCATCTAGTGCCTCTCCCCAAAATACCCCCCAAGTTTCAAAACGATTGGACCAGGGGTTCCAATTCTATGAGCCCCAAAAGAAGGTGCCCCTATCCTTCATTATTTCCTATGGAAGGAAGGCATTGAAAAGGTGTGCCGTCCCTTTAAATGTGAGGGCCAGAACTCCCTTTGGAGTTCAATTCTGCTTGTCACAGCCTCGGTCTTGGCTCCACCCCTAATGTCTCCTGGTTCCACCCCCAAAGTCCCCAGATATTTCTTGAATTGGACTTGGAAACCCTAACCACAGTGCATTGAAAACATACTGAAAGTGCATCATTCAATGTGTTTGTGAAAGAGCTGAGTTTTCTCCGACCAGAATTTAGCATGAAGTCCACTGTTTATTTTGAGAACTGGGCCTGTGCTTAGAAGAAAACTTGTTATGGGCAGACCGCATCGATATGTATATATATTTTTTTGTTTGATACCTGTCACTTCTCGTGATACGAATGGAGAACTTCACAAGAAATGGGGGTGAATTTGCAGGGGACGTTTCGGAGGAAAAGAGGTGCCGGAGCGCATTAGCACAACTCATTTCCACATCTCATTTCCATTTCCAGAAGGTTTACTCAATAATATCAGCTCAGCATCTACCTTAAAATGCTTCTTGAATTAGAATTGTCATAATTAAAACCTTACTCCCATCACACTTTTAAAAGTTACTTTCTCCCATGTGGCCACAGTGGCATGAGGAAGATTTCCATTTGTCTGCTTTATATGCCTGGGCTATTTCCCTGTTTTTCGTGGAGGAAAATATTAGAAAGTTTGTCAAAACTTAGAGTTCAGAAAAATTCTCACAGGGCGTTTGAACAATGGAGCCCAGAAGCAAGTATCTGGGGGCAGGGGACTAAGAAAGAAAGAGCACAATAGAATTTAGAGCAGGGGTGTCCAACATGCAGTATCAAGCCCCCGAGCAACTGGCTGTTATCTGCTTCCTTCTCCCTATATCTTGCTTCCTTCTGCATCACAGCTTGCTTTGAAAGGCTTGCTCAATTGCACAGGAGCTACAGAGCAAAACCTCTATTTTCTTTGTTGGCTGAGGCTCCTCCTTTGGGGGAGGAAGAGGGGAGAGGCGGAGTTTGCTTTGCCAGGCTCTCTCAATCGCACAGCAGAGCTACTGAGCCAAGCCTCTCTTCCTTCTATTGGCTGAGGCTTCTCCCCCCAGTCTCCTGGGAAAGGAAGGAAACAGCCAGAGCTTCCTTTGCCCAGTTCTCTGGATCCCATGGGAGAAATACAAAGAAAGCATCTTTAAAACCAGTGAGTGTTAATGTTTTAAGCATGTTTTAAGTTTTTAAATATCTCATTTAAAGTGTTTTAAGTTTTTAAATATCTCATTTAAATTCTCATTTATGTCAGATTCGCCCCTCATAACAAATGAGTTTGACACCCTGATTTAGAGGTTCCGGAGCTCCACTCCTGTGAGCTCCTGCCCAAAACGAGGCCTGTGCCTTTGACCCTTTAAAACAGGGGTGGGGAACCTCCGTCCCGAGGGCCGTATGCAGCCCCCGAGGTCACTTGGTTTGGCCCTCGGCGATTGCTGGGCTGAACCGAGCCAAGTGGCAGCCTCCCCGGGGCCTGGCTGGCCAGCGAGGATCGTGGGGCCCAGCCGTGCTGTGCAGCAGCCTCCCCAGGGCCAGGCAGGGATCACAGGGCCCAGATGTACTGTGCAGCAGCCTCCCTGGGGCCTGGCCGGCCGGCCAGAATTGCTGCAGGGCCTGGAAAAGTGACTGTCACAGTTCAGTTTGCACTTGATTATCCCAGAGGGTGTGGCCTAATATGCTAATGAGTGTGTGACCTAATATGCTAATATTAGGGGATGTGGTCTAATATGCTACTGAGTTCCTGCTGGGCTTTTTCTACAAAAAGTCCTGGACCTATGCATTTGCCTTAGGCGGTGGGCCGGGTGTGTGTGTGTGTGTGTGGGTGTGTGTGTGCGCTAGATTAGGCTCTCCCCACATGACTTCAAATAGAAAAAAAACAGTTATTTGCATTAATTTTGCTGTCCTAAATTATTCTCCCTCGGCGGAGCACTGTTTTTTAAGTTGATAATTTTTAATGGCCCGCGAATGATGTTATAAATATCCATATGGCCCTTGGCAGAAAAAAAGGTTCCCCAGTCCTGCTTTAAAAGACCATTAATAAACTCTCTAGTATGGGAGCCACACGGCATTCGGCCTCAGTCCTTTAGGAAGTGATCATTCCATAGAAGGAAGTCTAAGGACTGAAATCCCAGGAGTTTGAACTTCTTTGTAAACGTAACAAGGGTGTTATTTTGGTTAGTTTGTTTCAGTGGCTTTGAGAAACGACGCGCAGTGGGATAATATTTTATTAGATTTTGAGTGTGGGGGGGGAGGCATGGGGGGCTGGCGGAGAATCAGACGCAAGGTCACGGAGACCGTGAGAAGAGCATCTGCCTGCCCTTGCACTAGAAAGAAACGTGATGTCATGTTAGGAGTAGACGGTAAGGAAGAGAGAACGCACAGCTGGGTGTTGGAGCAGCGTGTGGTGCTTTTATGGCATTTTCGACACGGGAAACAAGGAATCCTAAAGAGATCTCGAAGTGGGTACGTGGCAGGACGTGTGAATTCTATTTTTAAAAGTGTTGGATTTGCCATTTTTAATCTGTAAATGAAGAAAGTCTCGCCGCTCAAAGATGAATAGCTTTTCTGAATAATGCAGACTTGGTCCTTTTCAAAAGCCCGACTCTGTGGCAGTGTCCCAGTTGCCACCTCTGGGTTGGGAAATACCTGGAGATTTTGGGGGTGGAGCCTGGTGGGGGGCATAGTTTGGGGAGGGGCACCGAGTCCACCCTCCAAAGCAGCCCTTTTCTCCAGGAAAGCTGATCTCCGCCAGCTGGCAATCAATTGCAAAAGCGGGAACTCTCTCAAGGCCCCACCTGGAGACTGGCAACCCTATAATAAATTCTTGCAGGTCCCAGTGGGCGGAAGGAAGGAAGGGAAGGAGGGAGGGAGGGAGAAAGGGAAGGAGGGAGGGAGGGAGAAAGGGAGGAAGGAAGGGAAGAAGAAGATGACCGCAGATTTATACCCCACCTTTCTCTCTGAATGAGAGACTCAGAGCGGCTTACAATCTCCTATATCGTCTCCCTTCCACAACAGACATCCTGTGAGGTTAGTCAAATCCTGTTTCTGGACTTCTCTTCCGATGGGGTCTTGGCAGGGCTTTTTTTTTGTAGCAGGAGCTCCTCTGCATATTAGGCCACCCTTCCCTGATGTAGTCAGTCCTCCAAGAGCATACAAGGCTCTTATGAGAGGGCCTACTGTAAGCTCTTGGAGGATTGACTACACCAGGGAGGTGTGGCCTGTAATATGCAAGGCCTATACTCTGCAAATCAGTTGTAAAAACAGGAGATCTCCAGGTTCCACCTAGAGGTTGGCACCCTACCGAACATGGATGTTGGATGGGATCATAAGATACATGCCTGTCTCCATAATTACATGGTAATGAGAGGGACTGTGGCTCAGTGGTAGAGCGTCTGCTTGGCATGCAGAAGGTCCCACGTTCAATCCCCGGCATATCCAGTTAAAGAGGTTAGGTAGTTGCAAGTCATTTTGTAGAAAAAGAGGTGCCAGAGCTCATTAGCACAACTCATTTGCATATGCCACACACCCCCTGACATCACCAGAAGGCGCACTCAATTATATCAGCTCAGCATCTACCTTCAATCTGGAGTACCTTTTTAAAAATTATCCACACAGTGTTACATTTTAATAGTCCTCTTTCTAGGTTTTCCCCATCCTCCAAGGTGCTTTCCTGAACCTACTTTACACTGATCTTTTACAGAAAAAAATACAGTTCAGACACATGCCAGCTGGAGTGGAAGTTTCATACACCCAAAGCTCCTGCCTACATCAGCGCCATTTTCCTGGTCGTTATCTCCCTTTGTGGGCTTTTAAGGGGGGAAAAAAAGGAATTGCTATAGCTCTATAACGCGATAGTGCTATAGCACTATATTTTTAAAAACACCCTCTGGTGGTACAGCAGGGGAAATGGCAACTGTGGGGATGTGACATCAGGAAGGAAGGAACGGAGAAGACTCCCATGCGGAAATGCTATTGCCAGTGAGAACACCTCTGCGATGGTGATGAAAACATCACATTCACAATGGCGATGAAAAGAACACAGAGAATCCGCACTGTGTGGAAGTGGTCAAAGGCTGTAGGAGGGAGAGACTAAGCTGTGAGCTGATCAATGGGGAAATACCTTGGGGCTCAGGGACTGATATGGAGTAGTACAGGGGTGGGCAAACCATGGCTCAGGAGTCACATGTGGTTCTTTCACACGTATTGTGTGGCTCTTAAAAGCCCCCACCACTCTGTCAGCTGGCTTGAAGAAGACACTTGTTTCTTTAAATCACTTCTTCAAGCCAAGTCAGACGGAAGCTTGGAGAATACATTTAAAGTTAGAATTGCTTTCTTTCCATCTCTCCCTCTGCTCATCTATTTGTCTTCCTCCCTCCCTCCCTCCCTTCCTCCCTCCCTCCCTTCCTTCCTCCCTCCCTGCCTTCCTCCCTCCCTGCCTTCCTTTCTTCCAGTTTGGTGTAGTGGTTAAGTGTGCGGACTCTTATCTGGGAGAACCAGGTTTAATTCCCCACTCCTCCACTTGCACCTGCTTGGATGGCCTTGTGTTAGCCATAGCTATTGCAGGAGTTGTCCTTGAAAGGGTAGCTGCTGTGAGACCCCTCTCAGCCCCACGCACCTCACAAGGTGTCTGTTGTGGGAGGAGAAGATATAGGCGATTGTAGATCGCTCTGAGAGTCTGTCCTTGAAAGGGCAGCTTCTGTGAGAGCCCTCTCAGCCCCACGCACCTCACAGGGTGTCTGTTAGTGGTGGTGGTGGTGGTGGGGGAGAAGATATAGGAGATTGTAAGCCGCTCTGAGTGATTCAGAGAGAAAGGTGGGGTATAAATCTGCAGTCTTCTCTTCCCTTCCTTCTTCCCTACCTCCCTCCCTCCCTTCTTCCCTTTCTTCCTGTCTTGTGGCTCTCAAACATCTGACATTCATGCCTTACGGCTCTCAAACATTTCTGTGGCTCTTACATTAAGCAAGTTTGGCCACCACTAGGATAGTATATCAACAACCTGAAGGACTGTCTGTTTTCATCCGCCTGTGCTCTGTACGTTTGCAAATAAAGCAAGCATTATAAAGATGCCCTCTTCCGGATTCTCCCATCCAAAGGGAAACAAGCTAGGAAACATTTCATCTTGGTCTTGCTCCAACCTCGGGAAGTAGATGGACCAAAAGAATAACATCTCTCTTCTCTCCAGTGGAGTGGACTTGTAAAGTGGAGCTTGCTGGTCACCACTGGCTCTATATTTTTATAGGAAAGACCGAGGCTTTTTTTGTCGCAGGAACTCCTTTGCATATTAGGCCACACCCCCGATGTTGCCAATCCTCTTGGAGCTTACAGTAGGCCCTGTACGAAGAGCCCTGGAAGCTCTTGGAGGATTGGCTGCATCAGGGGTGTGTGGCCTCAGGGGTGGAATTCTAGCAGGAGCGCCTTTGCATGTTAGGCCACACCCTCATGATGTAGCCAATCTTCTTGGAGCTTACAGTAGGCCCTGTACTAAGAGCCCTGTCAGCTCTTGGAGGATTGGCTACAGGGGTGGAATTTTAGCAGGAGCTTCTTTACCTATTAGGCCACACACCCCTGATGTAGCCACTCCTCCTGGAGCTTCCAGTAGGTCCTGTACGAAGAGCCCTGTAAGCTCTTGGAGGATTGGCTACAGGGGTGGAATTCTAGCAGGAGCGCCTTTGCATATTAGGCCACACACCCCTGATGTAGCCAATCCTCTTGGAGCTTCCAGTAGGCCCTGTAAGAAGAGCCCTGTAAGCTCTTGGAGGACTGGCTCCATCAGGGGTGTGTGGCCTCAGGGATGGAATTCTAGCAGCGCCTTTGCATATTAGGCCACACCCTCATGATGTAGCCAATCCTCTTGGAGCTTACAGTAGGCCCTGTACTAAGAGCCCTGTCAGCTCTTGGAGGATTGGCTGCATCAGGGGGCGTGGCCTAATATGCAAAGGAGTTCCTGCTACAAAAAAAAGGGAGGATTTGTCCAGAGGGATGGCTAGTTGTAGTCAAAATCTAAAACTTTTTGTCTGGCTAGACACTTAACAACAAACGGAGTCTCATTTCTGCAGAGACCACAAGGTGGCCAGTGACTGTGATTTTAAATACGTCCAAGCGGGCAGCCGTGTTGGTCTGAAGCAGTTGAACAAAGCAGGAGTCAAGTTTCACCTTTAAGACCAACCAATTTTTATTTCGAGCGTCAGCTTTCGTGTGCTCTCTAAGCACACTTCATCAGACGAGGAATCTGGCACAGTGAGCAAAACCATACATATGAAAGCCTCGCTAAATTTAGACATCCCCCCCTCACTTTCTGATGACCCTGAAGCGAGCGGGGGGGATGGCCTCCAAACTGGGGGAACCCCTGGCCCCACCTGGGGATTGGCAACCCTACACACAGGACTTTTTTTTGTAGCAGGAACTCCCTTGCATATTAGGCCACACACCTCCTGGAGTTTACAGTAGGCCCTGTACTAAGAGCCCTGTAAGCTCTTGGAGGATTGGCTACATCAGGGGGTGTGTGGCCTAATATGCAAAGGAGTTCCAGCTACAAAAAAGCTCTGGGGTGGGCTTTATAGCCAGAAGAAGGTTCCTTTGGATCTGGCCGCTGATTGGTTCCAATTGTTGCTCGCTCACTTAAAGCAATGGAGAAGGAGATCTAAACACTGCAGCACATGGCTGACATATGGGGACTCGGTGGTAAACTTTCAGAGCGGCCTGTAGGAAGCAGAGACTGTGGAGGGGGAGATTTTGACGGGGGGGGGGGAGAGAGAGAAAAGCGAAGCTACCGCAGCACGCTTTCATTGCAAACCAAAGCTCCTTTGGACCGATTCTGTCTCCTCTCCGGCGCTGACACACGTGCAGAAAATCATCTTCAAAAGGAGAGCAACGAGACATCTTTGCGTTTCTTCCTCTCCGCGTGGCGTGTGGTGGAGCGTCTCGGCTTCAGAAGTCCTGTGACAGCAAATAAAGGGGAATTTAAAGATGCTAATGGTGCGTCATGGAACTAATTAGGGAATCGCATGGTATTTGTCAAAGAGAGAGAGAGAGAGAAGCATCCATGCATACAAGTGTATTTAATGACCCACACTGAGGTCAGTGGGAAATGCTCAGGTGACTAAATTATTCATTTGCGAGTTTTGTTAGATTAATATTTCATTTTTTTTAAATAATAATTATCTCCCAAAGTGGCTGATAACTAGTTTACAATTCCAGTTTGGGAAATCCCTGGAAATTTGGGGGTGGAACCTTAGAGTCCACCCTCCCAAAAAGTCCCAAGGGAACCAATATTTATTCTTCAATTATGATGCCACCTGGAGGCTGGCGAGCCCACTTCTAGCAAAACACAGAGGCAGACCCTGCCCTTAGACCTACAATCAGAAAAGACAACTCGAATAAGATACGAGCAGTGGAACCTTAAGGAGAAAGGTCACCTTGACATATTTCGTCTTCTGTCATAGAGTAGCCAGATCGTACACATCCCAGATTGACTAGGACTAGATAGATAGATAGATAGATAGATAGAGGGATGGAGGGAGGGAGGGAGGGAGGGAGGGAGGGAGGGAGGGATGGATGGATGGATGGATAATGATAGATAGATGATAGATAGATAGATAGATAGATAGATAGATAGATAGATAGATAGATAGATAGATAGATAGAGGGATAGATAGAGGGATGGATGGATGGAGGGATGGATGGATAATGATAGATAGATGGATAGATGGATAATGATAGATGATAGATAGCTAGATAGATAGAGGATGGATAATGATAGATAGATGGATAATGACAGACAGACAGATAGAATTCAGCAGGAGCTCACAGGAGCGCAGCTCCTGAACCTTTCTGAGGTTCCCCCTCTTCCTCTAATGAGTTATGCTAATGAGCTCCACCACCTATTTTTCTACAAAATGACCCCTCTGTATGTGTGTGTATTTGGTGCAGCGGTTTTGGCAGTGAAAAATGCAGATTTTAATTAGGCAACGCCCCTTGCTGGGAGGTTCACTCCAACGCCACTCCGACAACAGATGAGAATAGCTCTTAAACAGTATAGTTCTAAACCTATTGGTACCCTTGGAAATGAAATTCAGGGGGCTTAGAGAGAGAATCGTCAACTAAGAAAATGCTGGCGAAAATTCCCACAAAATCCTAATGAAAATATTCTGTTGTCAAACTGGATGCACCAATTCATAGCAGTGTTATTCAATCATTATGAAGCACACAAAAGGGAAAAGTGGCACATGTTGAGTTTCCATGATTGTTGAGTCAATTATATAATTCAGTTATTTTTAGATGTTTAAAAGACTGAAATGTCGTTGGAAACACACCAGGAACTTAAGGGAAAGAAAAGGGGTGAGTGGGTGGGGGAAATGAAGAAACGATACAAGCACGAGGTGACAGAGTTGTCCTTGAAAGGGCAGCTTCTGGGAGAATTCTCTCAGCCCCACCCATCTCACAGGGTGTCTGTTGTGGGGGAGGAAGGCAAAGGAGATGGTGAGCCCTTCTGAGATTCAGAGTGGAGGAAAGGAAAGGTCCCCTGTGCAAGCACCAGTTGTTTCTGATTCTGGGGTGACATTGCTTTCACAACGTTTTCACGGCAGACTTTTTACGGGGTGGTTTGCCGTTGCCTTCCCCAGAGTGGAGGGTGGGATATAAATCCAATATCATCATCATCATCTTCTAATCGCATGGAGAAGGCTACAAGAATGTTGCTATATTATAATTTTTTTTAAAATGTCGTAACACTATCAACATTGTGCTTTTGAAAATCAGCTGATTGCTCAGGAGACAACCTGGGGGGGGGGGTAGGAGGGTGCGACGGGGGTAAACATGAGACACTGACAATGCAAACGGGCAGCAGAAAACAAAACTCAAGATTGTGAATTTCTCACCGAAAGCTACGAGTTCAGATTCAAAGGGAAGGGGGGGGGAAATCATGAGGGTGGAGAGTGGATTTGGAAAATGTGGGGCAATGGGGCATAAATTTTTTATGTACTCTAGGGGAGGCAAAAAGGTTGTGCAGAGAGTTTTCCAAACTTTGATTATTTAAGGACGCCAATGGGGAGGTTTGCATTCGTGCGGAGATGGTCAAGAAGACCAAAAAAGGGTACAAGAAGCTCTGCTTGTTTTGGGATTTTATTCCATAACATTTGTGGTCACGTTAAAAAGGAAATAGTTGAGAGCTGCAGTTTGCGCATTTGGCAAAGGTCGATATTGCAATGTCAATTCAAACTGTGACCAGAATACCAGCTAGAGCCACTGGAAAATGGAAATGGAATAGTCCTTACTGGCTTTGACATAATCTGTTTTGTAGACGTATTGGTAAACAGTTAGAGAGAAATGATCTGCAGAACCTCACCTGCATTCAACTGAAGCTGGACTGGAAAGACCTTTCCCTGTTATTCTTTTTTCTTTGAATTTAGCGAGGCTTTTAAAATCAGTCAGTGGCCACCTCGTGGTCTCTGCAGGAAATGCAACTCTGTTTGTTGTTAAGTGTGCGGACTAGTTTGCTGTAGTGGTCAAGTGTGTGGACTCTTATCTGGGAGAACCGGGTTTGATTCCCCACTCCTCCACATGCAGCTGCTGGAATGGCCTTGGGTCAGCCATAGCTCTCTTATCTGGGAGAACGGGGTTTGATTTCCCACTCCTCCACTTGCCCCTGCTGGAATGGCCTTGGGTCAGCCAGAGCTCTCTTATCTGGGAGAAACGGGTTTGATTCCCCACTCCTCCACATGCAGCTGCTGGAATGGCCTTGGGTCAGCCAGAGCTCTCTTATCTGGGAGAACGGGGTTTGATTTCCCACTCCTCCACTTGCACCTGCTGGAATGGCCTTGGGTCAGCCATAGCTCTGGCAGAGGTTGTCCTTGAAAGGGCAGCTGCTGTGAGAGCCCTCTCCAGCCCCACCCACATCACAGGGTATCTGTTGTGGGGGAGGGAGATGAAGGAGATTGTGAGCCGCTCTGAGACTCTTCGGAGTGGAGGGTGGGATATGAATACCATCACCATCACCATCACCATCACCATCACCATCACCATCACCATCACCATCACCATCACCATCACCATCACCATCACCATCACCATCACCATCACCTTCTTCCACCTCCCAGACAAAAAGTTTTAAATTTGACAACAACTAGCCATCTGGACAAATCCACCCATTTGCCAGAAGGAACAATGTGTGCTTTTGGGGCTTTTTTAAAAAAAGCAGGAACTCCTTTGGTGTAGTGGTTAAGCATGAGGACTCTTATCTGGGAGAACCGGGTTTGATTCGCCACTCCTCTACTTGCACCTGCTGGAATGGCCTTGGGTCAACCATAGCTCTGGCAGAGGTTGTCCTTGAAAGGGCAGCTGCTGTGATCACCAATCAAATCACCAATGCCCAATCAGAAGCCTTGCTGGGCAAAAGCCCTCCCTTTCCCCGCTCACTTTTAAAAATATTTGACGGGCTCCAGAATAGGTTTCAGTGAGCACCGTGTTGGCCGTCCCTCTGCTAGGTGAATACATGAGTTTGGCCTCTAAAAATATTCCCGTCAGTAACTAACAGATTCTGGACAACTGGACCTCGACAACAGATATGAAAGCTCCTCAGAGGTTTCCCATAAAATGAAGACTTCTGAGGGGGAGGGAATTTAGGGGGCAAAGTCAGAATGGCCACCCAGATTATTCTGAGGCAACCGCGATGCCTCAGAATAATCCAGAGCCTGTTCTGTTTGAAAAGACCTTGTTAAATTAGCCAGAGAACCTACGGTTGCCAATCCCCAGGTGGGGGCAGGAGATCCTCTGGTTTGGAGGCCCTGGGGAGGGACGGTGCCTCAGTGGTAGAGCATCTGCTTGGTAAGATGCCAACCCCCGGCATCTCCGACTAAAAAGGGTCCAGGCAAATAGACGTGAAAAACCTCAGCCTGAGACTCCTGGAGAGCCGCTGCCAGTCTGAGTAGACAAGACTGACTTTGATGGACTCAGGCCCAGGGTCTGATTCAGCATAAGGCAGCTTCATATGTTCATATATGTACGCATGCACTCGCAGCGCCCCGTGACCCACTTCAGGGTGTCCCCCCCGTTTCAGGGTTGTCAGAAAGCGGGGGGAGGGGAGGGAAATGTCTGCTGGGCACTCTATTATTCCCTATGAAGACTTATTCCCATAGAAAATAATGGAGAATTGATCTGCGGGTTTCTGGGGCTCTGCAGGGGGGGGGCTGTTTTTTTGAGGTAGAGGCACCATATTTGCAGCATAGCATCCAGTACCTCTCCTCAAAACACCCTCCAGGTGTCAAAAGGATTGGACCGGGGGGTCCAGTTCTATGAGCCCCGAAAGAAGTTGCCCCTATCCTCTATTGTTTCCAATGGAGGTAAGGCATTTAAAAGGTGTGCAGTCCCTTTAAATGATGGCCAAAACTCTCTTTGGAATTCAATTATGCTTTTCACACCATTGCTTCTGGCTCCACCCCCAAAGTCTCCTGGCTCCACCCCCAAAGTCTCCAGATATTTCTTGAATTGGATTTGGCAACCCTAAGAGAACCTCAGGAGGACTTTCTTGGGAAGGCTGGCTCGCAAACAAAGCCCCTTAGGTTGCTTGAACACTTCTGCCTTTCAATCTTCTTCGTGAGACAGTAATGACTTCCAAAAGAAGCGGCTGGCATCGCTGGGTTTCATAAGTGGCAGAAAGCCATATGCCGAATGTCACTTCTGAAAAACTACTAGCCGCATATAGAAGATGAAGTGCGCAACAACGTATAATGTCCCAATTTGACTTCGGGGGCGCGACACGCTTATAAGCCTTGGTACATAAGGGAAGTGACTGCAGGCAGCAAATGCGACTTTGGGGGTACCGTACTACGCTGGGCAAGAGAAGGCCCATGGTCCGAATCTACCCATTCGTTGTCCGCTTATGTTATTTATAATAGGCTTTTCTCATTGAGATGCAAGGTCAATTAGACCGTGTAGGTCAAATACAATCAAAGGAATGGGACATCCAGTGAACTAAGTGGTTGAGTTTGGACTGCAGAAATCAGGCTGAAATTGGGGTTGTTAATCCCCAGGTGGGGGCAGGGTATTCCCCGGTTTGGAGGCCATCCTCCCGATTCAGAGTCATCAGAACGCTGGGAGAGGGGAGGGAAATATCTGCTGGGCACTCCATTGTTCCCTATGGAGATCGATTCTCATAGGGTATAATGGAGAATAGATCTGTGGGTATTTGGTGCTTGGAGGGCTGTGTTTTGAGGTAGAAGCGTCAAATTTTCTGCATAGCATCCAGTGCCTCTCCTCAAAACACCCTCCAAGTTTCAAAAAGATTTGTTTGAACCAATTTTTCTTATTCTGCAATATATTGTAATAATATTCATCATCTATTATTAAAAAATTAGTACAAATACATTACATTTTTTCTCCTCCCTCCCCCCCCTTTTTATGACCCCCCGACGGTGTATTTTACTTAAATTGCTGAAAAGAAAAGGTAATTTTATCAATTAAAAAATCTTCATTAAAAAACCCTTAAAACAAGAAAGAAAGAAAAAACCCATATAATATAATTATAATCCATCTTCATTCTTATCTTTTAGTCCTTATCAAAAGAAAAAGTTGAAGAAAAAAAATTAAAAAATCACTTAATCTCGTTTTATGACTTTAGTCCATTTATTATTCCTCAAAAATTCAACTGTTGTCAAAAATCACCAAGTGTCCTTTTACCTTCCATTGCTTTTCAACATATTTTTGAAATTTCCCCCACTCAATTTTAAACTTCTCTAAGTCATATTCTTTTAAGATTCTTGTAAGCTTGTCCATTTCACTCCAATGCATAACTTTTAGAATCCAGTCCCACTTTTCTGGTATTTTATCTTGCTTCCACATCTGCACATATAATGTCCGTAAAGCTGAAAGCATGTACCACATAATTGTTCTATCTTGTTTTGGAAAATTTTCCATTTGTAATCCCAACAAAAAGATGTCTGGTGCCTTCTTAATGTCATAACCCAACATTTTTGAGATCTCTTGCTGAATCATTTGCCAAAATTGTTTTGCCTTTTCACAAGTCCACCACATATGGTAGAAAGATCCTTCATGCTTTTTTACATTTCCAGCATCTATCCGACACCTGATTGTTCATTTTTGCCAATTTCTTAGGTGTCCCGTACCACCTGTATAACATTTTGAAACAATTTTCTTTAATGTTATAACACGTCGATATCTTTATACAGTTCTTCCATAAATATTCCCATGACTCCATCTGTATTTTGTTTATACTTATCGCCCATTTTATCTTTTGAGATTTGACTACTTCATCTTCCGTAGACCATTTCAATAATAATTTATAAATTCTTGAAAACAATTTTTCGTTATCACCAAACAGCATTCTCTCCAGTTCTGTTTGTTCTTGTCTTATTCCATCATTTTTAATCTCCTGTTCAAGCAAACTCTTAATTTGTTGCAATTAAAACCAGTTATATTTATATTGTGATTCTTCAGCCGATTTTAATTCCACCTTTCCTCCATGTATTTTTAACAATTGTTTATATGATAACCACTTCTCTTCATTAATATCTGAATATAACTTATTACTTCCGTTGGCACAATCCAGAGCGTTTCCTCTCATCCCCATATCTTTTATATTTTGACCAGGTACTTAACAAGTTGCTTATATAGTGATGCGAGAAAAAACCATCCATCTTACTTTTCCCATAACACATATAAGCATGCCAACCAAAAACATTTCTGTGACTTTCTAGTAATAGTAGTTTTCTATTTGAACATATGAACATATGAAGCTGCCTTATACTGAATCAGACCTTTGATCCATCAAAGTCAGTATTGTCTTCTCAGACTGGCAGCGGCTCTCCAGGGTCTCAAGCTGAGGCTTTTCACACCTATTTGCCTGGACCCTTTTTTGGAGATGCCGGGGATTGAACCTGGGACCTTCTGCTTCCCAAGCAGATGCTCTACCACTGAGCCACTGTCCCTCCCCAACGTCATCCATTCCTTGATCCACACCAAACATACTGCATCATGGCACAGCGTTAAATCAGGCAGTTGGAAACCTCCCCTTTCTTTTGCAGTCAAAATTTTCATTTCGGTTCTTGGTTTTTTCCCGGCCCATACAAATTCTGAAATTTTCTTTTGCCATTTATTAAATTGTTTATTATCCTTCACTATTGGAATTGTTTGAAACAGGAACATAAATCTTGGGGAAACATTCATTTTAATTGCAGAAAGTCTACCCGGTATAGACGAGTTCAATTTATTCCATTTTATCAGATCTCTATCAATCTTATGCCAAAGCTTCTCATAGTTATTTTTGTACAAGTCAATATTTTTCATTGTGATTTCCACACCTAAATATTTTACTTTTGAGGCAACTTCACACTCTGTTAAGCTTTGTAATTCTTTCTGTTTACTCTGCGACGTATTTTTACACAAAAATTTTGATTTTTCTTTGTTTCTATGAAAACCTGCCAGTTCTCCATATTCTTGTATCTTCCGAAGCAATAATGGTGTTACATGAGTGGGATTTTCATTTATAAACCTTACATAATCTGCAAACGCTCTCTGTATTTATAAGAAAACCCTCTCAATTTCCGTCCTTCTATCTCTTTATCTTCTTGAATTTGCATAAGCAAAACCTCTAAAGTCATTATAAATATCAATGGAGCTAGAGGGCAACCTTGTCTTGTTCCTTTACTAATTATCATTTTTTCCCGTCAAATCTGCATTTATACAAAGTCTTGCTTGTTGTTCAGTATATACCACCTTCGCCATTCTTATAAAATCTTCTCCCAATCTCAGTTTCTCCTCAAGTTTCAAAAAGATTGAACCAGGGGGTCCAATTCTATGCGCCCCCAAAGAAGGTGCCCCTATCCTTCATTATTTCCAATGGAGGGAAGGCATTTTAAAGGTGTTCTGTCCCTTTAAATGTGATGGCCAGGACTCCCTTTGGAGTTCAATGATGCTTGTCACAACCGTGCTCCTGGCTGCACCCCCAAAATCTTCTGGTTCCAAAGTCCCCAGATATTTCTTGTGTCAGACTTGGCGATCCTAACGCTAGATAAAAGCAGCTGTTTTTATTTTTCCTGGGCTGATGTTGGAACAGGAATGGTTTAAACAGACTCATCATGCCCTTTTGTAAATCATGCAAAGTCTCACACAAAGCAGAAACCATTTTCTTAATGATAGAATTTTTGCCCAAATATCAAAGCGTCTCGACAAGGACACAACACAGTGCTGTCACTTCTGGTACCGTGCGATTAGTGAAAACAGTCCCCGCATCTAGTACATCATACAGTGAAGTTTGACCATTCAGATATTAAATATTCAATACGTAATACAGCGAGTTTTGACAATTAGCAAAGCGGAGCGATTGACAGTCTGCCAACTAGAACATAAGAGAAGCCATGTTGCATCAGGCCAATGGCCCATCCAGTCCAACACTCTGTGTCACATAAGAACATAAGAGAAGCCATGTTGGATCAGGCCAATGGCCCATCCAGTCCAACACTCTGTGTCACATAAGAACAGAAGAGAAGCCCTGTTGGATCAGGCCAATGGCCCCTTCAGTCCAACACTCTGTGTCACATAAGAACATAAGAGAAGCCATGTTGGATCAGGCCAGTGGCCCATCCAGTCCAACACTCTGTGTCACATAAGAACATAAGAGAAGCCCTGTTGGATCAGGCCAATGGCCCATCCAGTCCAACACTCTGTGTCACATAAGAACATAAGAGAAGCCATGTTGGATCAGGCCAATGGCCCATCCAGTCCAACACTCTGTGTCACACAGTGGCAAAAAAATTTATATATACACACACACTGTGGCTAATAGCCACTGATGGACCTCTGCTCCATATTTTTATCTAAACCCCTCTTGAAGGTGGCTATGCTTGTGGCCGCCACCACCTCCTGTGGCAGTGAATTCCACATGCCAATCACCCTTTGAGTGAAGAAGTACTTCCTTTTATCCGTTTTAACCTGGCTGCTCAGCAATTTCATCGAATGCCCACGAGTTCTTGTATTGTGAGAAAGGGAGAAAAGTACTTCTTTCTCTACTTTCTCCAGCCCATGCATTATCTTGTAAACCTCTATCATGTCACCCCGCAGTTTCTCCAAGCTAAAGAGTCCCAAGCGTTTCAACCTTTCTTCATAGGGAAAGTGTTCCAGCCCTTTAATCATTCTAGTTGCCCTTTTCTGGACTTTCTCCAATGCTATAATATCCTTTTTGAGGTGCGGTGACCAGAACTGCACACAGTACTCCAAATGAGACCGCACTATCGATTTAGAATCATAAACTAGAATCATAGGGTTGGAAGGGACCTCCGGGGTCATCTAGTCCAACTCCCTGCACAATGCAGGAAACTCACAAATACCTCTCCCTAAATTCACAGGATCCTCATTGCTGTCAGATGGCCATCTAGCCTCTGTTTAAAAAGCCTGCAAGGAAGGAGAGCCCACCACCTCCTGAGCAAGCCTGTTCCACTGAGGAACTGCTCTAACGGTCAGGAAGTTCTTCCTAATGTTGAGCCGGAAACACTTCTGATTTAATCTCAACCCTTTGGTTCTGGTACCTTCTGGGGCCACAGAAAACAATTCCACACCATCCTCTCTATGACAGCCCTTCAGGTGCTTGAAGAAAGTGATCATATCACCTCTCAGCCTTAAGACTACTTAAGAGATCATTTTGGTATCTTCTTCAGAATTGTTTCTGTTCCAGGCTTGTTGCAGAAAGGCCCTGAACAGTTGTTGCGAATTGTCTATAAAAGACAGGAGTCAAAACGTCCTCAAGTCTGGCGTAGCAACTAAGCAGGCATTAACAGCAAGGGGGGAAAAATACTATTTTATCAGTGAATCTCAGAATTTCCACTAGGTGGTGCTATTGATGCATCTGTACTAGAAAGATTATTTCCCAGGGAATCATGTTGGCTAAGAAGAGTACAGTCTGTTCTAGAAGAAAGAGGCTCGACTCCCCCTGGATAAAACAGGTGGAGAGTGTGCAATGTTTCTTACTGTTCCTGGAAAAGCAGGTTGCAGAAGTAGCAACTTCTGCTTTTTATTGCCACAGGCTGGTATGCCTGTTGCGACTGGTAATGGTTTGTGTTGGAAAATACCTGGAGACTTTGGAGGTGGATCTGGGAGAGGGTGGGGTTTGAGAAGGGGAGAGACAGTTTGGGGTAGTGGTGAAGTGTGCGGACTCTTATCTGGGAGAACCGGGTTTGATTCCCCACTCCTCCACTTGCAGCTGCTGGAATGGCCTTGGGTCAGCCATAGCTCCGGCAGAGGTTGTCCTTGAAAGGGCAGCTGCTGTGAGAGCTCTCTCAGCCCCACCCACCTCACAGGGTGTCTTTTGGTGGGGGGAGAAGATATAGGAGATTGTGAGCCACTCTGAGATTCGGAGTGGAGGGCGGGATACAAATCCAATATCGTCTTCTTCTTCTTTAGGTAGTGAAGGAAAGGAAAGGTCCCCTGTGCAAGCACCAGTCGTTTCTGACTCTGGAGTGACGTTGCTTTCACAACGTTTTCACGGCAGACTTTTTACGGGGTGGTTTGCCATTGCCTTCCCCAGTCATCTACGCTTTCCCCCCAGCAAGCTGGAGACTCCTTTTACCGACCTTGGAAGGATGAAAGGCTGAGTCAACCTGGAGCCGACTACCTGAAAACCCAGCTTCCGCCGGGGATTAGGGTTGCCAATCCCCAGGTGGGGGCAGGGGATCCCCCGGTTTGGATACCCTCCCCCTGCTTCAGGGTCATCAGAAAGCGGGGGGAGGGGAGGGAAATGTCTGCTGGGAACTCTGTTATTCCTTATGGAGACTGATTCCCATAGGAAATAATCGAGAATTGATCCGTGGGTCTCTGGGTCTCTGGGGGGGCTGTTTTTTGAGGTAGAGGCACCAAATTTTCAGCATAGCATCTGGTGTCTTTCCTCAAAACACCCTCCAAGTTTCAAAAAGATTGGACCAGAGGGTCCAATTCTATGAGCGCTGAATGAAGGTGCCCCTATCCTGCATTATTTCCTATGGAAGGAAGGCATTTAAAAAGGTGTGTGGTCCCTTTAAATATGATGGCCAGAACTCCCTTGGAGTTCAATTATGCTTGTCACACCCTTGCTCCTGGCTCCACTCCCAAAGTCTCCTGGCTCCACCCCCAGATATTTCTTGAATTGGACTTGGCAACCCTAGCTCTTTTCCCCATTTTATCTGCGCAACAACCCTGTAAGTATTGGACCAATTCTTTGAGCCTCAAAATAAGGTGCCCCTATCCTTCATTATTTCCTATGGAAGGGGAGGCATTTAAAAAGGTGTGTGGTCCCTTTAAATATGATGGCCAGAACTCCCTTGGAGTTCAATTATGCTTGTCACACCCTTGCTCCTGGCTCCACTCCCAAAGTCTCCTGGCTCCACCCCCAGATATTTCTTGAATTGGACTTGGCAACCCTAGCTCTTTTCCCCATTTTATCTGCGCAACAACCCTGTAAGTATTGGACCAATTCTTTGAGCCTCAAAATAAGGTGCCCCTATCCTTCATTATTTCCTATGGAAGGGGAGGCATTTAAAAAGGTGTGCGGTCCCTTTAAATAGGATGGTCGGAACTCCCTGTGGAGTTCAATTATGCTCGTCACACCCTTGCTCCTGGCTCTACCCCCAAAGTTTCCTGGCTCCACCCCCAAAGTCCCCAGATATTTCTTGAATTGGACTTGGCAACCCTACCGGGGATCGAACTCAGGTCGTGAGCAGAGCTTAGGACTGCAGTACTGCAGCTTTAACACTCTGTGTCACGGGGCTGTTAGGTAGTGACGAGTAGAGTATAAAAAATCAACTTTTCTTTGCAAAAGAATTGCAGAAGGAGAATAAAGAGAAACAACGAAAAGTCCAAGGGGAGGGAAAGGCCAAGAGAGGAGGAGGAATAAAAAGAAAGGAGGCTTCAGGGGAGAATGGAACGGCACACTGACTTCACACAAGGCTTTATTTGTATGGAACTGTATTTCTTGGGCCCTTTGTATCAATGTCGAGATTGTTGGATATATTTACACTTACTGTTGTTATAAAAGAGACCGTCATTATTTGATTAAGACTGATTAAGAAAATACTATATTCATACGTTGGTTTTTCGTTATCGAGTTACTACACCTTGGAGCTGAGGCGTCAAACTCATTCGTGATGAGGGCCGGATCTGACCTAAATGAGACTTTGTTGGGTCGGGCCATGTCGGGCCGGGCTGTGTGCATGCCTATTTAAGATTAGGTAGCAGAGATATAGAAGAGTCCTGTGGCGCAGCGTGGTAAAGCTGCAGTACTGCAGTCGTAAGCTCTGCTCATGAGTTCGATCCCGGTGGAAGCTGGGTTCAGGTCGCCAGCTCCCAGTTGACTCAGCCTTCCATCCTTCCAAGGTCGGTAAAATGAACATATATGAACATATGAAGCTGCCTTCTACTGAA
Organism: Heteronotia binoei; assembly: GCF_032191835.1. Lineage (NCBI taxonomy): Eukaryota > Metazoa > Chordata > Lepidosauria > Squamata > Gekkonidae > Heteronotia > Heteronotia binoei. Next base: position 8,603,077 of record NC_083223.1, read on the forward strand.
TCAGACCCTGGGTCCATCAAAGTCAGTATTGTCTTCTCAGACTGGCAGCGGCTCTCCAGGGTCTCAAGCTGAGGTTTTCCACACCTATTTGCCTGGACCCTTTTTTTGGAGATTGAACCTGGGACCTTTTGCTTCCCAATCAGATGCTCTACCACTGAGCCACCGTCCCTCCCATGAGTCCCCAGCTTGCTGGGGGGAACATGTAGATGACTGGGGAAGGCAATGGCAAACCACCCTGTAAAAAGTCTGTTATGAAAACGTGAAAGCAACGTCACCCCAGAGCTGGAAATGACTGGTGCTTGCACAAGGGACTACCTTTACATTTTTAGCAGAGATATAAACTTTATAAAGGACACAGACAAACACAATTAAATATATATTTTTTTAAAAAAGCGTAAAACATGATTAAAACATTAGCATTTGTTGATCTTAAAGGACTTTTGGTTATATGTCTTCCATGGGATCCAGGGAACTGGGCAAAGGAAGCTTTGGCTCTTTCCTTCTTTCCCCAAGGGACTGGGGTGGGGGAGCCTCAGTCGATAGAAGGAAGAGAGGCTTGGCTCAGTACCTCTGCTGTGCGATCGAGAGAGCCTGGCAAAGCAAGCTCTCCCTCCCCACCCTGCCTCCCCAAGGGAGGAGCCTCAGCCAATGGAGAAAACAGAGGTTTTGCTCTGTAACTCCTCTGCGATTGAGCAAGCCTTGCAAAGCAAGCTGTGATGCAGAAGGCAGCAAGAGAGAGGGAGAAGGAAGCGGATGACAGCCAGTTGCTCGGGGGCTCGATGGGAGCCCTCCAGGGGCCTCATTTGGCCCCTGGGCTACATATTTGACGCCCCTACCTTAGGGTATTTTTTTTTTTTTGGCTGTAGTACCTAACCTTCTCTCGTAAGTATTATACCCACCTGGAGGCTGGCAACGTTAGGAACTGCTCAGACCCGACTCTGCTGGGGCTGCAGGTAATTCCCTCTCAGGTAATTACTTCAAATGACGGGCCTGATTTCTGTAGCGATCCCCGAGGTTAAAGTTGTCACGTAAGTAGGATTTCCATTCGCATTTACTAATGACAAAAACGGGACGGGCCCCTCTATTTTCAGATTCTCGGGCCGACGTTCCTTTCGTCGAAGCCGACATATTCCTAAACCGGTCTCTCGGGACTTCTGTAATGGGATCAACAGGCCAAAACATTCTGGCGGAAATGAACGGAAACCAATTTGGTCGTAGCAACAGGGAGCGTCAAACAGCCGCAGAGATAAGTGATTCCGGCGGCTTTTGCATTCCCGCTTCTGAATTACCCCCGAGGCCTCTTCTTTCATACACCGCTGAGTCCGGCCATCTTGTGTTGGCAAAGCAATTCCGGCGTTAGAGATGCCAGGTCTGTATTGGGTCATTCCTGGAGATTTGGGTCAGGAGCCAGGAGAGGGCAATATTTGGGGAAGAGACGGGTATACTAGGCTTGCCAAGTCCAATTGAAGAAATATCTGGGAACTTTAGGGGTGGAGCCAGGAGACTTTGGGGGTGGAGCCAGGAGACATGAAGGTGGAGCCAGGAGCAAGGGTGTGACAAGCAGAATGGAACTCCACAGGGAGTCCTGGCCATCACATTTAAAGGGACTGCACACCTTTTAAATGCCTTCCCTCCGCTGGAAATAATGAAGGATAGGGGCACCTTCTTTGGGGGCTCATAGAATTGGACCCCCTGGTCCAATTGTTTTGAAATTTGGAGGGTCTTTTGAGGAGAGGCACTGGACGCGATACTGCCCATTTGGCGCCTCTACCTCAAAAGAATAGCCTCCCTGAGCTCCTGATACCAGTGGGTCAATTCTTCATTATTTCCTATGGGAACGAGTCTCCACGGGGAATAGCAGAGTGCCCTGCAGACATGTTAAAGCTGCAGTGCTAAGCTCTGCTCACGACCTGAGTTCGATCCCTGGTGGAAGCTGGTTCAGGTAGCCGGCCCAAGGTTGACTCCGCCTTCCATCCTTTCGAGGTCGGTCAAAGGAGCCCGCAGCTTGCTGGGGGGAAAGCGTAGATGACTGGGGAAGGCAATGGCAAACTGCCTTGTAAAAAGTCTGCCGTGAAAGCAACGTCACCCCAGAGTCGGAAACGACTGGTGCTTGCACAAGGGACCTTTCCTTTTCCTGCAGACATCCCCCCCCCACTTCCTGATGACCCCGAAGCCGGGGGAGGGTCTCCAAACCGAGGGATCCTCTGGCCCCACCTGGGGATTGGCAACCCTAGGTATAACGTCAGTGTGATATAATGCTATACAGCCCACCCTAAGGCTGCCAAGTTTCCTCTGGGGCCAGGGGATCCCCCGGTTTGGTGGGCCCCAACCCACCGGCATAGAGGGGGGGCAGGGGGATCCCTGCCACCCTGAAGAGTCCTGTCACCACGCAGTGCGTGCGGCACGATGATGTAACCTGGAAGTGACACCAGGCACATCACGCGGGGGCACTCTAGGGCAGGGGTGGCCAACTGTGGCTCGGGAGCCACATGTGACTCTTTCACATATATTGTGTGGCTCTCAAAGTCCCCGCCCCCACTCCATCTACCAGCATGGAGAAGGCATTTCTCTCTTTAAATCACTTCTCCAGGCCAAGCCAGCTAGTGGCTTGGAGAATACATTTGAAGTTAAAGTTGCTTTCTTTCCATCTCTCTGTACCTCCCCCATCTGTTTTCCTCCCTCCCTTCTCCCTCCCTCCCTCTCCCCCTCCCTCCCTCCCTCTCCCCCTCCCTCCCTCCCTCTCTCTCTCCCTCCCTCTCCCCCTCCCTCCCTTCCTCCCTCCCTCCCTCTCTCCCTCCCTCCTTCCCTCCCTCCCTCCCTTCCTATCCTGCAGCTCTCAAACATCTGATGTTTATTATATGTGACTCTTATGTTAAGCAAGTTTGGCCACTCCTGCTCTAGGAAATCACAGAAAACTCTATGGTTTTGCACAGGGACACTCTAGCAATTTCTTTGAGGGGTGGGGGCTCTATGGTATCATAGAGTTTTCTCCCAAATTGCTAGGGTGTCCTCCACAAGAAACAATAGTTTTCTGTGTTTTCCTAGAGCACCCCCATTTGACGTGGCTGGCACGATATGCCACTTCTGGGTGACGTCAGCACCGCACGCACGCTGTGCATGCATGAAAAAAAGTCCCACGCCGGCAGCCGGTGGGGACTTGGGAACCCTAGCCCTCCCTCCCAAGCAGCCGTTTTCTCAAGGGGAAGTGATCTCTCTTGTGTGGAGATCAGTCAATCCCCAGGCCCCACCTGTATGTTGGCAACCGACAGAAACTCAGAACACAACGCTGAAAGCTGCTGCTGGAACACATCTGTTTTAAGTCTGTTTTCGTGCTTCTGTGATCCGGGAGGCTCACGGTTTAGGAAGGCTTCTCCGGTGAACCCCCGGTGGCTCTGCACTGGTATTGGTCGCGGTCCTGCCAGACTACACATTTCCTGGCCTATATACGGTTTCCCAGCTTTGCAGGCAGGCATAGTAGACATTATCGGCTTTGACAAGCTGTCAGCGGAGCTAAAGAAATCCTGGCCCTTCGCTCACCCCACCGGGGAAAGCAGAGTCTGCGTCATGCTCAAGATTCTTTGCTCTGCAAGGCCTTTTTGCGCCGTTCTCCTTGCCAGCTTCTAGCCCCGGCCGGGCACGAGATGCAGGAGGGAGATTTGCAGGCCTGTAGCTAACCAGGGGCCCATGGGGGCCAGGCCCCCTGATAGGGGTTTTTTTGGGGGGGGGCCCTTCCCATGGCCATCCCTAGCAATCTGCTCCATATAGAACATCTGGATCCTAAGATATGCTTCACGGAGAACACCCAGCTGGAATAGCAAGACAACACACTTAAGGTCATAGCACCGGAAATGTCAATGTCTATGTTTGAAATTGTTTTTACTGGTTTAATGTTTTATTGTATGTTCACATTCGTGCATACGCATGACCATGTGAGCCGCCCTGAGTCTGCCTCGGTGAGGAGGGTAGAATACAAATTGAATTAAATAAGAAAATAATGAAAAAGAGACATTCCATTCCAAAGGATAACACCTATACACGCTTAAAGTGATGTAGCATTCCGCCCCCCCCCCCCACACACTTGCTCCAACAATTACATCCAAGGAACTGTGGCGAATGGGGATGCTTTGCTATACATACATTGCTAGAGTGTCCCCTGCAAGAAACGATAGTTTTCTGTGTTTTCCTAGAGCACCCCCATTTGACGTGGCTGGCATGCAGGCCTTATTTGGGCAAGAGTGGAGAGCCAGTTTGGTGTGCGGAGAGCCAGTTTGGTGTAGTGGTTGTGTGTGGACTCTTATCTGGGAGAAACGGGTTTGATTCCCCACTCCTCCACTTGCAGCTGCTGGAATGGCCTTGGGTCAGCCATAGCTCTGGCAGTGGTTGTCCTTGAAAGGGCAGCTGCTGTGAGAGATCTCTGAGCCCCACCCACCTCACAGCGTGTCTGTTGTGGGGGAGGAAGGGAAAGGAGACTGTGAGCCGCTCTGAGACTCTTCGGAGTGGAGGGCGGGATATAAATCCAATATCTTAATATACCGCACAGGATGTCTGTTATGGGGGGGGGAAGGAGATTGTGAGCTGCTCTGAGACTCTTCAGAGTGGAGGGTGGGATATAAATCCAATATCTTCATCTACCTCACAGGGTGTCTGTTGTGGGGGAGGAAAGTAAAGCAGATTGTGAGCCCCTCTGAGACTCTTTGGAGTGGAGGGTGGGATATAAATCCAATATCTTCATCTACCTCACAGGGTGTCTGTTGTGCGGGAGGAAGGGAAAGGAGATTGTGAGCCACTCTGAGACTCTTCGGAGTGGAGGGCAGGATATAAATCCAATATCTTCATCTACCTCACAGGGTGTCTGTTGTGGGGGAGGAAAGTAAAGGAGATTGTGAGCCCCTCTGAGACTCTTTGGAGTGGAGGGTGGGATATAAATCCAATATCTTCATCTACCTCACAGGGTGTCTGTTGTGCGGGAGGAAGGGAAAGGAGATTGTGAGCCGCTGTGAGACTCTTTGGAGTGGAGGGCGGGATATAAATCCAATATCTTCATCTACCTCACAGGGTGTCTGTTGTGGGGGAGGAAGGGAAAGGAGATTGTGAGCCCCTCTGAGACTCTTCGGAGTGGAGGGCAGGATATAAATCCAATATCTTCATCCACCTCACAGGGTGTCTGTTGTGCGGGAGGAAGGGAAAGGAGATTGTGAGGCGCTCTGAGACTCTTCGGAGTGGAGGGCGGGATATAAATCCAATATCTTCATCTACCTCACAGGGTGACTGTTGTGGGGGAGGAAGGGAAAGGAGATTGTGAGCCGCTCTGAGACTCTTCGGAGTGGGGGGCGGGATATAAATCCAATATCTTCATCTACCTCACAGGGTGACTGTTGGGGGGGGAGGAAGGTAAAGGAGATTGTGAGCCGCTCTGAGACTCTTCGGAGTGGAGGGCGGGATATAAATCCAATATCTTCATCTACCTCACAGGGTGTCTGTTGTGCGGGAGGAAGGGAAAGGAGATTGTGAGGCGCTCTGAGACTCTTCGGAGTGGAGGGCGGGATATAAATCCAATATCTTCATCTACCTCACAGAGTGACTGTTGTGGGGGAGGAAGGGAAAGGAGATTGTGAGCCGCTGTGAGACTCTTCGGAGTGGAGGGCGGGATATAAATCCAATATCTTCATCTACCTCACAGAGTGACTGTTGTGGGGGAGGAAGGGAAAGGAGATTGTGAGCCGCTCTGAGACTCTTCGGAGTGGAGGGCGGGATATAAATCCAATATCTTCATCTACCTCACAGGGTGACTGTTGTGGGGGAGGAAGGGAAAGGAGATTGTGAGCCGCTGTGAGACTCTTCTGAGTGGAGGGTGGGATATAAATCCAATTTCTTCTTCTTCTTCTCACAGGAGTGGAGGTCTGGAACCTCTAAATTTTATTGTGCTCTTTCTTTCTTAACGCCCCCTCCCCAAATGCTTGCCCCTGGCCTCCATTGTCCAGCAACGATTTTGCTAAATTCTTACGATCTGACAAACTTCCTAATATTCTCCCCACAAAAAATGGGAAAATAACCCAAACATGTCAAGCAGACAGATGGAAAGCTTCATCGTGCCACTACGGACACACAGGAGAAAGTCGTTTAAAAAGTATGATGGGAATCAGGTTTTACAATGACTGAAATGTACCGGGTTCAAAGGATGAGGACCCCCAAGAGATGGTGCGTCCAGCTCTTTGTTCAGTGACTCAACACAGTGAGATGGGAACAGAACTGTCTGGCAGGACCAAGGGCCCTGCTTATATGCATGCAAACCTCCCCTCCCAAAAACCCATTACCATCATCCCATTACACACAACTATAGGTTAATAGCTGGCCTAACGATCCCCGATGGGCCTCCTTCCTGAATCCAGTTGGCTCTTGTTTAAGGGTCTCCAGCTCAGCCAAGTCTCTGCTTAGGGTTGCCAATCCCCAGGTGGGGGCAGGGGATCCCCTGGTTTGGAGGCCCTCCCCCCGCTTTAGGGTCGTAAGAAAGCGGGGGGGAAGGGGGGGAAATGTCTGCTGGGCACTCTGTTATTCCCTATGGAGATTTATTCCCATAGAAAATCGTGGAGAATTGATCTGCGGGTATCTGGGGCTCTGGGGGGGCTGTTTTTTTGGGGTAGAGGCACCAAATTTTCAGTATAGCATCCAGTGCCTCTCCCCAAAATACCCCCCCCCCCAAGTTTCAAAAAGATTGGACCAGGGGGTCCAATTCTATGAGCCTCAAAAGAAGGTGCCCCTATCCTTCATTATTTCCTATGGAAGGAAGGAATTGAAAAGGTGTGCCGTCCCTTTAAATGTGAGGGCCAGAACTCCCTTTGGAGTTCAATTGTGCTTGTCACAGCCTTGATCTTGGCTCCGCCCCAATGTCTCCTGGCTCCACCCCAAAGTCTCCTGGCTCCGCCCCCAAAGTCCCCAGATATTTCTTAAATTGGACTTGGCAACCCTAAGGGGATCCCCCGGTTTGAAGGCCCTCCCCCCGCTTCAGGGTCATCAGAAAGCGGAGGGAGGGGAGGGAAATGTCTGCTGGGAACTCTGTTATTCCCTATGGAGATTTATTCCCATAGAAAATAAGAGAGAATTGATCTGTGGGTATCTGGGGCTCTGGGGGGGCTGTTTTTTGGGGTAGAGGCACCAAATTTTCAGTATAGCATCCAGTGCCTCTCCCCAAAATACCCCCCCAAGTTTCAAAAAGATTGGACGAGGGGGGCCAATTCTATGAGCCCCAAAAGAAGGTGCCCCTATCCTTCATTATTTCCTATGGAAGGAAGGAATTGAAAAGGTGTGCCATCCCTTTAAATGTGAGGGCCAGAACTCCCTTTGGAGTTCAATTATGCTTGTCACAGCCTTGATCTTGGCTCCACCCCTAGCGTCTCCTGGCTCCACCCCCAAAGTCCCCAGATATTTCTTGAATTGGACTTGGCAACCCTATTTCTGCTGGCCCTGAGGCCAAACTCCAGTTCCGATACATAACAATGACCGTTCTGATTCAAGAAGCGTTTGAAGATAGATGCGGAGCTGCTAGAATTCAGTCCACTTTCCGGTGGCATCAGGGGTGATGTGCGGCCTATGCAAATGAGCTGTGCTAATGAGCTCCAGCACTTCTTTTTCTGTGAAATGACCCTTGTATACAGAACCTTCATAACTGTAGGCTTTCTTCGAGCTCCTCTCCTACGGCTGACCTGCTGCAGCTGTTAGCAACTGTAGTTTTAACCTTTTTTAAAAAATCCTGGTATGAACTATTTATAACGATCTGTACAGAGGCTGCGTGTATTTTTAGAAAATGCGTTGTTAATCACATCAGATCTCCCCTTTCTCTGCTCTCCGTGGCTGGGCCCATCCGTAGCAAACCTGAACAACATTTCAACGTGTCTGGTGCTTTTACTGCATTATTTTATATTTCTTTGCTCATAAAGAAAATGTCAGGTGGCAACTCAGGAGACCTGAGTTCGAATCCCTATTTATGCCATGGGAGCTGGCGGGGTGACCTTGGACCCGTCCCACACTCTCAGCCTAGCCTACCTCACAAGGTGGTTGTGAGGATAAATGGAGAAGAGAAGGATGTTGGCTCCTTTGCATCCCCATTGGGGGGGGGGAAGCGAGGGGCTAATAAAGTAAATAAATAAGTGTACCTTGTCTGTTTGGTGTAGTGGTTGAGTGTGCGGACTCTTATCTGGGAGAACTGGGGTTCGATTCCCCACTCCTCCACTTGCAACTGCTGGAGTGGCCTTGGGTCAGCCATCGCTCTTGCAGAGTTGTCCTTGAAAGGGCAGCCGCTGTGAGAGCCCTCTCCAGCCCCACCCATCTCACAGGGTGACTGTTGTGGGGGAGGAAGGTAAAGGAGATTGTGAGCCGCTCTGAGACTCTTCGGAGTGGAGGGCGGGATATAAATCCAATATCTTCTTCTTATCTGGGAGAACTGGGGTTCGATTCCCCACTCCTCCACTTGCAACTGCTGGAGTGGCCTTGGGTCAGCCATCGCTCTTGCAGAGTTGTCCTTGAAAGGGCAGCCGCTGTGAGAGCCCTCTCAGCCCCACCCACCTCACAGGGTGTCTGTTGTGAGGGAGGAAGGTAAAGGAGATTGTGAGCCGCTCAGAGTCTCTGATTCAGTGAGAAGGGTGGGGTATAAATCCGCAGTCTCTTTCTTCTTCCTTCCTTCCTTCCTCCCTTCCTTCCACCCTCCCTCTCTCCCTGGGAGAGCCAGTTTGGTGTAGTGGTTGTCAGTTTGGTGTAGTGGTTAAGTGTGTGGACTCTTATCTGGGAGAAATGGGCTTGATTCCCCACTCCTCCGCTTGCACCTGCTGGAATGGCCTTGGGTCAGCCATAGCTATTGCAGGGCAGCTGCTGTGAGAGCCCTCTCAGCCCCACCCACCTCACAGGGTGTCTGATGTGGAGGGAGAAGGCATAGGAGATTGTAAGCCACTCTGAGTCTCTGATTCAGAGAGAAGGGTGGGTTATAAATCTGCAGTCTTCTTCTTCTTGTCTGTTTTTCATAGATCTGTTTTCGCCCTCATCGACTGCGTTTCCTTGTCATTTTCAAGAGCTCGCTCGGAGACATACTTAGCATGCGGCGAAACTCGACATTCTTGCTTTGCGGTAATGAGATGTTATCCCATGTAATCTTCTGCACACCTTAATTATACCAATTAGGCCAAGTGGGCGTGCCTCTTTCCAGTCATTTGCAAAGATGGGGACATACCCCTTTCCTAGGCTCACGTGAAACAGGAGGAGATTCTATTCTGGTGTGCAGGTATCTTAATCTTTGGATTAATCTCATCGCTTTCAATCAGATACGGCCGATTGGCGCACTGCGCTCTCAAGAGCTCGATCTGGGCGTAAATACGTCATGCTCAGACAGATCTGCACATGGGCCGCTGCCCAGTTCTTATCTAGGTGCTCTGGCATTTTAATCCGCCTTTTGTGGAGGGAGTTATCGGGCCTCAGCCCAAAAGTGGAGCTGCCCCAAGAGACACAAAACACCTTTTTAAAAAACATTCCAGTTTTAAAGCTGCTTAATCGCCGGTTTAAAAGCTGTTTAATGACTGATGGTATTAATTCCTCCTCGGATGTGTTTAGACGGCCAAGCACTGTAGCAGTTAGTTAAATCAACACAATCCAGGCTACCGGTACGCAAGAAGCACCCAGGAAAGGAACAAATGCAAACTTTAAATCACATACACAGAAGACCCAAGGCACAACTTGGAAGATCATAAGAACAATTAAGAAGACCCCTGCTGGATTGGACCAGGGGCCCATCTAGCCCAGCATCCTGTCTCACACAGCAGCCAACCAATTCCTATGGAAGTCCAAAAACAGGGCATGGAATCTAAGGTCTTCATAAGAACATAGGAAGACTCCTGCTGGATCAGACCAGTGGTCCATCTAGTCCAGCATCCTGTCTCACACAGCAGCCAACCAGTTCCTCTGGAAGTCCAAAAACAGGGCATGGAATCTAAGGTCTTCATAAGAACACAGGAAGAGTCCTGCTGGATCAGACCAGTGATCCATCTAGTCCAGCATCCTGTCTCACACAGGGGCCAACCAATTCCTCTGGAAAGTCAAAAATGGCATAGAATCTAAGGCCTTCATAAGAACATAGGAAGAGTCCCGCTGGATCAGACCAGTGGTCCATCTAGTCCAGCATCCTGTCTCACACAGTGGCCACCCAGTTCCTCTGGAGGGCCAGCAGCAGGGCAGAGAGGCTGAGGCCTTCATAAGAACATCAAAAGAGCCCTGCTGGGTCAGACCAGCGAGGGTCCGTCTAGTCAAACTGTCTCACACAGTGGCCAACCAGTTCCTCTGAAGGGCCAACAACAGGGCAGAGAGGTTAAGGCCTTCCTAAGAACATCAGAAGAGCCCTGCTGGATCAGACCAGTGAGGGTCTATCTAGTCCAGCCTCCTGTCTCACACAGTGGCCCACCAGTTCCTCTGGAGGGCCAACAACAGGGCAGAGAGGCCGAGGCCTTCCTAAGAACATCAAAAGAGCCCTGCTGGGTCAGACCAGCGAGGGTCCGTCTAGTCAAACTGTCTCACACAGTGGCCCACCAGTTCTTCTGGAGGGCCAACAACAGTGCAGAGAGGCCGAGGCCTTCATAAGAACATCAGAAGAGCCCTGCTGGATCGGACTGGTGGTCCATCTAGTCCAGCATTCTGTGTCCTTGTCAATTCTCTCCATCCCAGGCATAATTTCACAAACCTCTATCACATCCCGCCCCCCTTTAGTCATCTCCTTTCTCAAGTGAAAAATCCCAGACGCTTCAGCCGTTCCTCACTGGGGAGTTGTTTCAAGTAAGTGAAAAGTATTTTATTTGTTTGTTTAATTTAGCAGTCATATAGACATTAATTCATAGGGTTGCCATAAGGCACAAGCAACTTGACAGCCCATACACAAGCGCACACACACACACTTGTATGTTCATCACAACTGAATTAGTAATCACTTCTTGAATGTGCCATTTCTGGTTTCCAGAAGGCTCAACTCAACAATCCTCTTAGTCCTCCAAAGGCCCTGTTGATTTCTTGTTTGATATCCTCAGTCACGGATGAGTTTTAAACAGTTTAAAAATAAATCCGGTTTGCTCAGGGGTCGTTTTGTTGGAAAAATAGGTGGTGTAGCTCATTAGCATAACTCATTAGTAGATTTCCCCCAAGCCAAAAGCAACCCGATGCAAGAAAGGAGAGCCCCGGGCCAGCGAGGCCTGCTTGGGCTGGCTGGATCTCCAGCCAACCCAAGCAGGCCTCACTCGCCTGGGGCTCTCCAGGGCCGTCCCCCCCCCCACTCAAAAGGCCAACAGGTCACCCGCCACCCAAAATAATATAAGAAGTGGAGAAAGGGTGGCATGGGCTTCTTCAGGGGTTAATGAGGGCAAAGCCCCTGGTGACTGTCTGTCTGCCCGCTCTCCTAATCCAGGGATTGTTATGCAGCTGCACCTACTATGCAATGGACAAGGTAGGTGGGTGTGAGCATGGCCGGTGTGTGGGAGTAGGTCAAGTAGGTGGCCGTCTAGGGTGCCATCTGGCCTAGTGCGCCCCTCTCCCTACGCATAGTGTGTGTGCTCTTTGGAGCTTGCCTTCCTCAATGGAAAGCAGGCTCTACGGAGTGCAAATGCTGCCCAGCCGGTTTTGTATCCCCTGGGTCTGTGCTGGCAGGCTCCAAGGCCCACACTGTGCAGGTGTTTCCCAGTCACTTTTGCTTTCTGCCCTAGCAGCCTCCCAAGGCCAGACTCGGCAGGACTTGAACCTGGGGCCAGTGTGGGAGGGGACAGGTGCACTGAGGAGCTGTCGGCTGTGCTGGGGGGGGCATAAGTAGGTAGTCTCACCTAGGGCGCCAAAAAGCCTAACACCGGCCCTGGGTTCAGGTCAGGAGCTGCCCTCCTGTGAGCTCCTGCTGAATCTGAGGCCTGAACTTGCTTATACTGTTTGTTGCGGAACCGGCCCGATTCTGCCTTCAGACCCGGTCCCGTCAGCTCCCTATGGAGTCGCCAACTCCTGGAGGGAGCTATGTCTCCTCCTGCCCCTTGGGCGCGCTGCCACCACCTGCTCAGTCCCGGGGTTCAGATTGAGAGGAACAGGACTCCCAATCCCCCTCTCCAGCTGTGAGGCTAGGCCTCCAGGTCCTCTGCCACCCTGCACTTGGGTTTCACAGAGACCTCAGCGCTTCTTTGGGGCACCCCTGGAGGATTGGCACCTTATCCAACTGCATGCCTTCCTCCTTCCCCGGGGCCCCCTTCTCAAAAACAGCGTGGCCTAAAGCGGTTTGGGGATCTATGTGGTACAGAGATTGCCAGTATTTAAAACAGAAAAAACATTTATTTAAAAGAGAAAAATATAGGAAAAGAAAAACACCAAAACAAAAGCAGTTGCATCTACAAAATTAGCACAGCACAGCCCAGCACAGCAAAGCCCAGCACAGCAAACAGCATAACAAAATAAAGTTGATTATAAACGCATCCGGCTGGCCCTGATCTAAACTTGCCCTGTCTTGTGAAGTACTTACTTAGTCTGCCTGCCTGGAGGCCTCATTTTCCTGAGCAGGCCTCCCCCAGGCCGGAGCTCAGAGGCAAGCAGCCTCTCTTCCCGAGCCTCTGCTGCAAACTGAGAAACTCTTCCTGCCTAGCACATGGCAAGAACAACAGCCCTTCCTGCCTCTCTAGGAGACTTTCCCCCTAGCGTTGTTGGTTTGGCTCTGGAAGGGAGGGGGGGAGTGAGGGGAAGGCTACAAAGCCGGCTGAATGGATTTACTGATCCCTGCCTTTTTGGATGAAGCACCAACACTCTCAGATGGCGTTTCTCCACACGTCCCCCTCCTTAAATTCTGAGCCGGAGGGGTTGCCTCCTACAGAGGTGACCCCGTAGCAGAATCCAAACAAACAAGGAGAAACCCATTAACCAAAATATTACACAAACATTACACAAACATTCAGGTATTTCTCCAATAATACACAAAGTCCAGCACCCTAGGTGCTCATGTCCTTTCTGGACAAAACGTTGCATGCTGCATTCAGAAGGAATGTCCAGTCTTTAAGATGTACTCCTCCGTCTCCCAGGACCACCTCTGGAGTTTGGTGCTCTCCCTCCGTTGCTGCTGTGGCTGGGGTGAGTGGCCCATCAAAGGAGCAAATTCCTGGCCCCACATCTGAAGTTGGAAACTGCCCAGTTCCCACACAGTTGCCTCTTTATCCCTCATTGGTGGAATGTTCCCTCTGTCCACTCTGTCCTCCCAGAAAACTACCTCTGGGGCTCCAAACAATTGCTGTCCCAGCTTCTTTTTGTCTCCTTCCTTCCTACCTCTATGCAACACCATGGACCTCGCAGAGACTGGCTGTGGTACATTCACCTGCACCACTTTAACTGCCTTTCCCATTTTCTCCATAGCCCCCACACAGGTAGCATCGTCTAGATCATCCACAATCATATGGGGTCCCCCCCATTCCACTTTCCGTTCACCAGTATGAAGTGGCAGGGAAAGCATCACCCTATCCCCTGTCTCAACTTCTGAGAACTCCACTTTTTGGTCCCTTGCCAACTCACACGGTGGATCCAGCCTAGGGTCACTTTGAACCTCAGACAGGAACATTTCTGGCTGCCCCAGACTTCCTATCATCTGTTCCTTCAAGCCACCCCTAGTCCCACTGTTTCCAGAACACTTAGCCAAAGTTGGATCTGGGTTCTCCGCCCCCTCAGTTGCTTTTTCAGTGTCAGCCAACTGAGCTCCTTCCTGCCTGGAAGGGTCCACAGCATGCTGCTGCCCTTGTGGAAATTGGCACCCCTCTTCCCATTGGGCACACCCTCCTGCAGGGTTTGATACAGACTGGTCCTCCCCCTCCCTGGTTGGTGGTGAGGTGGCTTCCCTAACGTTGCCTTCCTCCCCCCACCTTCCCCTGAGGGTTTGGCTTGGGTTCTCAGTCCCCTCGGTTGGTTTTTCAGCACTACCAAACTGACCCCCTTCCTGCCTGGTAGGTTCCACAGCTTCCCAGGATTCCTGTCTGCCCTGCTTCAAGACGACCTGTTTTGAGAGCGTCTCGGACGATCCCACTTCCTGATCCACAGCTACTTGGTGAACCGGTTCCCACCTAAGGCCGCTCCGGACCCCCTTCTGGAACCGCTCCCGTTCCCCCAAGCCTTCAGCTATGTGCTCCTCTGAGCCCACATTAGCCTTGCTGCTCTCAGAACCTCCTGTGAAATCTCCACTCTCCACCTTGGTCTCTTCAGCATGCACATCCTTTATGCTAGACAGGTTCCTTTCCTTGCTAGGAACATCCACAGCCTCTTGCTGCACTTGGGGAAAGCTACACCCCTCTTCCCCTTGAGAACACCCTACTCCAGGGCTGGAGACAGGCTGGCCCTCCCCCTCCTGGGTGACTGCCCTCTCTTCGTCCTCAATAACCTGGGTTATTTCCCCCTCCCTGGTTGGTGGTGAGGTGGCTTCCTTAAAGTTGCCTTCCTCCTCCCACTTCCCCCTGAGGGTTTGGCTGTGGGTTACAGCATTGATAGAGTACTGGCCCACCAACAAATCCCGACCCAATAGCACTGGAACTGTCTGTTCCTTCATTACCCCACATTCAGAATAGGATTTACCTTCTTGTGGAGCCAAACCCCTGAACTGCTTTCGGGAGTGGTCTGGCCCCAGTTTAAACCTTTTAAATACAGTGGCTTTATAGCCTGCAAAAGTTATCCCCCCATCTTCCATAGGCATGCTGTGATAGATGGCTGAGAGTTCTCCAGTCAGGTTGCTACAGAGGTAAGACATATAGTCTTCCTCTGCAATCCCCCACTGTTTGGCTGCCCTCTCAAAGTTGGAGAGGTATGTGGAGGGGTCTTCTCCCTCCTTGTACACTGCAAAGTCTTTGGGCGTGACTTGGATCTCTTTGCTTAGTTCAGCTTCCAGACGTAGCACCTCAAGCTCATGGCGACGTTGCTCTTCCTGCTCCCGTCTGTGGATTTCAACTCGTCTCAGCTCTCTCTCTCGTTCCTCCTGTCTGCGGACTGCATCCCTCTCTGCTTGTCGTTCCTCTCTCTCTCGTTCCTCCTGTCTGCGGACTTGGTCCGCCTTGATACGCATTCTCTCCAGTTCCATCTGTAGCTGCAAGATTACTTCTTTTTTTTGACTGGGTGGGGGCCACTTTTGCAGGGGCCCCTGCATGCTCAAGATGCTCCAACAGGAGGACTTGCATATCTACTACAGTCAGGTTGTCACACTCCAGTTCTTGCTTTGCGCACTCTTCCTGGAGCTGTGGCTTTGTCATCTCCAGGATTTCCAGTTTCTTCAGGATTTCCAGTTTCTTAGCACGCTCCATCCTAACTAGCTAAACTTTCCCTACTCCAGTTGACCCGAAAAGAAAACAAAACCGCTGTTGCTTCCTCTGGGTGCTTGCACGCATCAAAAACAAAAAATGCCTGGCCAATCAAGTTCTCTGTTTGTTCTCATCCCACCGCTGCCGCCAAGTGTGGCGGAACCGGCCCGATTCTGCCTTCAGACCCGGTCCCGTCAGCTCCCTACTGAGTCGCCAACTCCTGGAGGGAGCTAATTCTCCTCCTGCCCCTTGGGCGCGCTGCCACCACCTGCTCAGTCCCGGGGTTCAGATTGAGAGGAACAGGACTCCCAATCCCCCTCTCCAGCTGTGAGGCTAGGCCTCCAGGTCCTCTGCCACCCTGCACTTGGGTTTCACAGAGACCTCAGTGCTTCTTTGGGGCACCCCTGGAGGATTGGCACCTTATCCAACTGCATGCCTTCCTCCTTCCCCGGGGCCCCCTTCTCAAAAACAGCGTGGCCTAAAGCGGTTTGGGGATCTATGTGGTACAGAGATTGCCAGTATTTAAAACAGAAAAAACATTTATTTAAAAGAGAAAAATATAGGAAAAGAAAAACACCAAAACAAAAGCAGTTGCATCTACAAAATTAGCACAGCACAGCCCAGCACAGCAAAGCCCAGCACAGCAAACAGCATAACAAAATAAAGTTGATTATAAACGCATCCGGCTGGCCCTGATCTAAACTTGCCCTGTCTTGTGAAGTACTTACTTAGTCTGCCTGCCTGGAGGCCTCATTTTCCTGAGCAGGCCTCCCCCAGGCCGGAGCTCAGAGGCAAGCAGCCTCTCTTCCCGAGCCTCTGCTGCAAACTGAGAAACTCTTCCTGCCTAGCACATGGCAAGAACAACAGCCCTTCCTGCCTCTCTAGGAGACTTTCCCCCTAGCGTTGTTGGTTTGGCTCTGGAAGGGAGGGGGGGAGTGAGGGGAAGGCTACAAAGCCGGCTGAATGGATTTACTGATCCCTGCCTTTTTGGATGAAGCACCAACACTCTCAGATGGCGTTTCTCCACACTGTTCACAAGGAGGCTTTGGTTTTTATCTAGGCTTGCCAATCCCCAGGTCCCAGCGGGGGTTCTTCCGCTTTCCCAGGCTCCTTCCCGCCCCCAGTCAGCTGGCCAATGGGGGGAAGCCCCGCCCCCAGAGGACCATGTGCCTTTCCACCTCCGGAGGCTTCAGTCTCCGATTGAAAGGCTTCCTCTTGGGATGGGGTGTCTGCGTTACTTTGAAGAAGATGGCAGCAACTGGTGAGTAGAGAGGCCAATCCCTCGCTTCAGAGTCACCAGAAACGGGGGCGGGGGGAGGGAAACGTCTGCTGGGCACTTCATTATTCCCTATGTGGAGATTGATTCCCATAGGGTATAATGGGGAATTGATCTGGAGGTTTCAGGGGCTCTGGGGGAGCTGTTTTTTGAGATAGAGGTACCAAATTTTCAGTATAGTATCTAGCTCCTCTCCCCCAAAGTACCCCCCAAGTTTCGAAACGATTGGACCAGGGGGTCCAATTCTATGAGCCCCAAAAGAAGGTGCCCCTCTCCTTCATTATTTCCTATGGAAGGAAGACATTTAAAACGGTGTGCTGTCCTTTTAAATGTGATGGCCAGAACTCCCTTGGAGTTCCATTATGCTTGTCACACCCTTGTTCCTGGCTCCACCCCAAAGTCCCCAGATATTTCTTGAATTGGACTTGGCAGCCCTATTTTTCTCTCATCGAAGAAGCGAATTCCGGGCAAACCTGTCAGCTACTCCCCAGTAGCGGCGAGAAAGAGAAGTTTGTGCTTGGATGGCCGGCTGTGCTGGATCCTGATTTACCTGTTCGCCTTGTGTATTCGGAGGCAGTGGGATATTAGGTTAACCTAGCAGAGTTTGCCTAGAAGCCTTAACGCGGAGTGCAGTAAATAAATCGCCCAAGAAGCACGTTCCCCCCCAAAAAGTAAACTTACATTCAGGGCTTGTACATTCTTGTAGCAGGAACTCCTTTGCCTATTAGGCCACACCCCCCTGATGTAGCCGATCCCCCAAGAGCTTACAGTAGGCCCTGTAAGAAGAGCCCTGGATGCTCTTGGCGGATTGGCTACATCAGGGGTGTATGGCCTAATAGGCAAAGGAATTCCTGCTACAAAAACAACTAATTGGGACGATCGGTCTCCATAGGGAATAATGGAGTGCCTGGCAGACATCTCCTATCCCCCCTCCCCGCTTTCTGATGACCCTGAAATGGGAGGAGGGCCTCCAAACTCGGGGATCCCCTGCCCCCACCTGGGGATTGGCAACCCTACGTATATCTGATTGGCCAGACCAGGAGACCATGCAAGGAACACATAATGCTTTGAAGGTGTTGCAGTCCCCCCCCCCCCACAGTGCCACCTGGCTTTCAAAACGTCGCTGCTCTTTCCCATCCTTTCTAAGAGGTGGCTGAGTGGATGCTCACGTGTGGCATCAGCGTCGTCTTGGGTTCGTGCCAACACCCTAACGCAGCACTCGAAGAGTGTACCGTGGAAACAAATGCAGTCTTCTTGTAGCGTTTGGGAAATCGCTGCTCTTACATCCCACCATTTCCCAAACCAGCCCCGCCTCTATGACACCCTCGTCTGCAGGAGAAGCTGTTATGGTCAACCTTAACTAATAAAACACAAACACAACAGATATTTGAAATCACGTTATCTCCAGCTTGGGGGGGGGGGGGGCGTTGGCGTCTGAGGGCATTCTGACTGGGGTCGTCGATCCCCAGGTGAGTAACAACTGAAATACACCACTGCGTTGCTTATATATTACAAATAATCGCTCCACAGATATTTCTTATATCCTATTCATGTATTCTTCACCAGAATTCCTACAAATGTCCATGAATACGGCACAACTCAAAATACAAATTAATTTCCGATTGCTGTAACGGTACCAAAGGCTACTGTCTGTATCCTTTCGTTGATAGACGTGTGCAGTTCCAATAAATGGGTTACTTCTTGCTTGGGTAGCAGTCCGAAATCCAACAGGCGAGGCATGTGCTACTTCTTGCTCGAGTAGCAGTCCGAAATCCAACAGGTGCGGCATGTGCTACTTCTTGCTCGAGTGGCAGTCCGAAATCCAACAGGTGAGGCATGCGCTACTTCTTGCTCGAGTAGCAGTCCAAAATCCAACAGGTGCAGCATGCGCTACTTCTTGCTCGAGTAGCAGTCCGAAATCCAACAGGTGCGGCACGCGCTACTTCTTGCTCGAGTAGCAGTCCGAAATCCAACAGGTGAGGCATGCGCTACTTCTTCCTCGAGTAGCAGTCCGAAATCCAACAAGTGCGGCATGCGCTACTTCTTGCTCGAGTAGCAGTCCGAAATCCAACAGGTGCGGCATGCGCTACTTCTTGCTCGAGTAGCAGTCCGAAATCCAACAGGTGAGGCATGTGCTACTTCTTGCTCGAGTAGCAGTCAGAAATCCAAGAGGTGCGGCGACACGGGTCCTAGGTTCAGTCTGCGTTTCATTCACCCTTTTACTGGCCACTTTGCTTATGTTCCGGAACCCGCGCTTAAGGCAAAAGCTCACAGGACATGTTATGTCTCTTCAGTTTGCACGGATGGTTCTCCCACTGAAGATTGTTATTTGATGGACAAGGGGGTGGAACTCTCAGAAGGAGGTGGAACTCTCCGAAAGGTTCAGGAGCTCCCGCTGAATCCAAGGCCTGGACCTGGTAACCGTTAGTCTGGGTATAAGCTTTCGTGTACATACAGAAGCCTGCACAAGAAAGCTTATACTCACAGTTCAGCTGTGTTGGACTTAAAAGGTGCCACTGGACTCAAACTTAGTTCTATTGCTTCAGAACAACCTGGAGACCCACCTGAATGGAACAATAGCGCATTCGGGATCACAGCTTATTTTAGACAACCGACGCAGAAGAATTGACTTTGAATCGAACAGCACTGTCAATTCATTCAAGTCAGAAAAGGAAACACCCTCCCGCTCCCCTCAGTTTCTCCTGAGGCCCGTTCAGCCTGTTTATTGTGGATTCCTTGTGGGTTTTTTAATGTGATTCTTAAGTGGCTTTTGAACTAATTAACTGAAACGCTCCTGATCCAGCTGCGTTAAAAAGCATTTTTTTTCCCCCAGCGTTGAAATTGCTTAGCCGATTGTAGTCCTATTGCAAACATGGGAGAGGAACAGTTTGACAGTTAGTCTGGGAATAGGTTCACTGTGTGTGCAATGTGGTGTCTAGACTGCCAAGGTGAGGTGGGTTAAATGAAGACATCTGAAACCTGGGAGGTGGGGAAGGGAACACCTTGGGCACTGAGCAGAAACCAATTGGCAGAGGCTGAATTTTTGAGACGTTTTCCCAGTTTGCATTTAAAGATGAGCCAGTGTGCTCTTGTTCTGCTTTTTGTATTTGTTCATACTTCGGTCAGCCATCTTGGTCCCCTGTTTTAGTGCTTAGTCTTGTCGGTTCATTTGCCTTATGTACACATGTGGTAATGTGCAAGGTCTGCTTATACTGACACATTATTAATACCTGGGGATCTTGGGTGAAGTTTTCAACATGCGAATCATCATCATAGAATCATAGAGTTGGAAGGGACCTCTAGGGTCATCTAGTCCAACCCCCTGCGCAATGCAGGAAACTCACAAATACTTCTCCCTAAATCCACAGGATCTTCATTGCTGTCAGATGGCCATCTGGCCTCTGTTGAAAAACCTCCAAGGAAGGAGAGCCCCCCACCTCCCGAGGAAGCCTGTTCCCCTGAGGAACCGCTCTAATGGTCAGGAAGTTCTTCCTAATGTTGAGCCGGAAATTCTTTTGATTTCAACCCATTGGTTCTCGTCCTACCTTCTGAGGCCACAGAAAAGAATTCTGCACCATCCTCTAGATGATGACACTTAGTATCATGGGCACCTATTGGTTACTGCCTGTGAGGTTTGCTGAACTGATGCTTCTCACACCTGTATGGGACTTCCTCAACACCTGTGGATGAAATCTCATACCTCCTGCATTCCAGTGGTACCAGGCCCTCATCTTATAGGGCCTGCTGTAAGCTCTTGGAGAATTGGCTACGTGGGGTGTGGCCTAATATTCAAAGGAGTTCTTGCTACAAAAAAAGCCCTGACTGGTACAACACGCATCTCTGGAAAAGCACCAAGGCATTCATCCCATGCAGAAAGGCTAACCTTCCCTAGTGCTGCCGATGGATTAGTACAGGGGTGGCCAAACTGTGGCTCTTTCACACTTATTGTGTGGTTCTTGAAGCCCCCACCACCCCATCAGCTGGTTGGAGAAGGCATTTCTCTCTTTCAAACAGTGGCTTGGAGAATGCATTTAAAGTGGCTTTCTTTCCACCTCCCTGTCCCCTCATGTATTTTCCTTCCTTCCTTCCTCCCTCCCTCCCTTCTGCCCCCTTCCTTCCTTCCTTCCTCCCTCCCTCCCTCCCTCCCTTCCTTCCTTCCTTCCTTCCTTCCCTCCCTTCCTTCCTTCCTTCCTTCCTTCCTTCCTTCCTTCCTTCCTTCCTTCCTTCCTTCCTTCCTTCCTTCCTTCCTTCCTTCCTTCCTTCCTCCCTCCCTCCCTCCTTCCTCCCTCTCTTCCTCCCTCCCTTCCTTCTTGCGGCTCTCAAACATGTGCCGTTGGTGTCTTGCAGCGCTCAAGCATCTGGCATTCATTCTCTGTGGCTCTTACGTTAAGCAAGTTTGGCACCCCTGGATTAGTGTATGCCTTCCTTCCTTCCTTCCTTCCTTCCTTCCTTCCTTCCTTCCTTCCTTCCTTCCTTCCTTCCTCCCTCCCTCCCTCCCTCTCTTCCTCCCTCCCTCTCTTCCTCCCTCCCTCCCTTCTTGTGGCTCTCAAACATGTGCCGTTGGTGTCTTGCAGCGCTCAAGCATCTGCCATTCATTCTCTGTGGCTCTTACGTTAAGCAAGTTTGGCACCCCTGGATTAGTGTATGCCAGGGAAAGCTGATACCTCTCTACAGGAGGGAGTTCCTGACCTGCAAAAGTCTTTCGCTTACTTGTCACCATCTGCAAGCAAATGTTTCCAGAGGTCACTCTCGCCGCTGGATAGCAATGACCCCTAGCTGAGCAAGTCACACAACAGGTTCACTTCCGTCGTTGCCTTCTAGGGTAATCCATGGCTGTATAAGATTGCATGCAACCCACTAAAGTAGTTATGGTTGCCAGTTCTGGGTTGGGAAATACCCGGAGACCGATTTCGCACTAGGCTTGTTCCGGATGGAGAGCCCTTTTGCTCCTGGTCCTTCTCTCTGACCAGTTCCCCACTAGCCTTATGCTGCTCTCACGCTCCTCTTCTCGGTGGGGCTTCCGTTGGATTCCACACTATCTGCCCTGAGGGGCAACTAGCTTTGCCTTTTTTGTGCGGCAAACAGAAACTGGTTTTTAGAGGATCTTGTTTGCTGCACGAAAAAAGTGGAGCGAGTTGCATCTGCGGGGCAGATCGAGTGAAATCCGACGGAAGCTCCGTGGAGAAGAGGAGAGTGAGAGCGGCATAAGGCGAGTGGGAAATCGGTCTCTGTTTTCACACAAGCTGCCGCAGAGCTGTGAGTTGGCGTGCCGCTTTCCTGCAGCAAGCAAGATCCTCTTCTGCTTGCTGCGGAAAAGCGGCAAGCCAACTCGCAGCTCCTCAGCAGCTTGTGTGAAAACGGAAAGAAGCACCAGGAGCAAAAGGGCTCTCCACCCAGAACAAGCCCTTGTGCGAAATTGGTCAGAGGTTTGGGAGGTGGAGTTTGGGGAGGCCAGAGATCAGGGAGGCGAGAGACCTCAGCGGGGTACAACTGTTGGAGTGAGACACTCAGCATGTCTGGACGTAGGATTGTTTCTTTTTTTGCTACAAGCAGGGGTCGTTTTGTAGAAAAATAGGTGGCATATGCTATTGAGTTATGCTGCCCTCCCCGGCCAGCCAAAAGCAACCTAATGCAAGAAAGGAGAGCCCCGGGCATGTGAGGCCTGCTTGGAGATCCAGCCAGCCCAAGCAGGCCTCGCTCACCTGGTGCTCTCCTTGGCCCCCCCTCCAGTCAAAAGACCAGCAAACCACCCGCTACCCAAAATCACATAAGAAGTGGAGAAAGGCATAGGCTTCTCCAGGGGTTAATGAGGGCTTCTGGCGGTGTGGCAAAGCCCCTGGTGGCTGGCTGGCTGGCTGCCCGCTTTCCTAATCCAGGGATTGTTATGCAGCTGCACCTCCTATTCAAAGGACAAGGTAGGTGGGGAGGAGGTGGTGGAACCATCAGAAAGGTTCAGGAGCTGAGCTCCTGCTGAATCTGAGGCCTGGCTACATGGGTGTTGTGTATGTGACGCTGTACTAATTGTTAGTTCCATGCCTGTCTCATTGGAGCCTTTAGGACTGAGCTTGGGGACATGGGAACAATGGGAAACTGGATCCAAATCCCTGCTTCCCTGGACCACCCGCTACCCCGCTGCTGGTTCAGATGATCCAATGACGTTCTAGCGCGGGGACTTTGGAGTGTATATAGTTGGCCCCGTTCAGTAGTCTTGGTTTAACCGTTTCCATGCTGTAATCACAAATAAAGAGCTTTGATCACCGCAACCGAGCCTCTTCGTGTATCGAACCCACTATTTAACAGCGGGTGTATACAGGCGTTGTCTCCTTGAATGGGATGCCTCCCTTTGTCTTAACCTGGGAGCTGCCCTCTGACTTCTCCTCTCCCTTTGTCCTCTCACTCTCTTCACATGGCCTTCCATGGAGAAGCCTGTCTTAGATCCAATGCCTTCACACTCCCATACACACGATGCCGGACGAGCTGGCCCTTTGTGAAAGGGAGATCGCTCTTTAGATTAGGCTTCTCTCTCTTCTTTTGACTGCAGCCAGAATGAGAAGTGGATCGACTTGAATAAGCTGACCTTTTTCGCAACATTCCTCCCTTGACTCCATTCCCCCAAATTTCCAGGGATTTCCCAACTTGGAGCTGGTAGCCCTCATTCAGTGCTCAGACCCCTCTTTTAGGAATAAGTCAGGGGAAAGGTTTGTGCTACGCAAATATATTAGGCACACTTTTGATGCCCGCTATGTAAAACCAAAGGAAAAATGTGTTGCGTTGTGGCATCCAATGGTAGAATTTTTAACTTTGAATTACGTAATTCCAGATAATAAATTGTGTAGGAAGCTTTTTATTCTTTTAATCCAATATTTTGAATTGCTGACAAATGACTATGTTATATGAACGCTTTCCCTCTTTGTAAATTTATAGATATGGATAGATAGATGAGAGAGTGAGAGAGAGAGAGAGAGAGAGAGAGAGAGAGAGAGAGGGAGAGAGGGAGAG
Organism: Heteronotia binoei; assembly: GCF_032191835.1. Lineage (NCBI taxonomy): Eukaryota > Metazoa > Chordata > Lepidosauria > Squamata > Gekkonidae > Heteronotia > Heteronotia binoei. Next base: position 8,626,663 of record NC_083223.1, read on the forward strand.
AGGGAGAGACAGAGATAGAGATAGAGAAATGAAAGAGAGAGAGATGATAGATGGAGAGAGAGATGATAGATGGAGAGAGAGAAAGGGAGAGACAGAGAGATAGAGAGATGAGAGAGAGAGATGATGATAGAGAGAGAGAGATGAGAGAGAAAGAGAGAGAGATGATAGATGATAGATAGATAGATAGATAGATAGATAGATAGATAGATGATATATATAGAGAGAGATGACAGACAGACGGACGGACGGACGGATGGATGGATGGATGGATGGATGGATATAAAGGTAAAGGTAGTCCCCAGTGCAAGCACCAGTCGTTTCCGACTCTGGGGTGACTTCGCATCACAGCGTTTTCACGGCAGACTTTTTAATGGGGTGGTTTGCCCTTGCCTTCCCCAGTCATTTATGCTTTACCCCCAGCAAGCAGGGGACTCATTTGACCGACCTTGGAAGGATGAGTCAACCTGGAGCCGGCTACCTGCACCCAGCTTCCTCTGGGATCGAACTCAGGTCGTGAGCAGAGAGCTCGGACTGCAGTACTGCAGCTTTACCACTCTGTGCCATGGGGCTCTTCATATATATATATACCTTCACACAGACACACACACATACACCCTTCTTATTTTATTTTTAACTGAAAAAAAATGAAAATTTCATTTCATTTCATGTTCATTTTATTCGATTTATATCCCGCCCTCCCCACCGAGGCAGCTCAGGGCGGCTCACAACATAAAATACTAACAATAAGATTAATGAATATTAAGATACATTAAATAGTTTACAGCAGTTAAAACAAGAAAATGATCTATCAATGTGCTATCCTACAACCTTCCTTTGGGGTTTTTCAGGTACCGGTCAGTTCTATGCCAACCGGAAGAGGACTGTCTTACAGGCCCTGCGGAACTGCCCAAGGTCACGCAGGGCCCTCACCTCTTCCGGTAGCTGGTTCCGAAACAGGCTGTATTAACAATCTTCTATTTGTAAGCACTGGACACTTGGATAAAGCAGCCATCAAAGTGAATAAACATGGCATTTAGGGTTGCCAAGTCCAACTCAAGAAATAACTGGGGACTTTGGGGGTGGAGCCAGTAGACTTTAGGCACGGAGGAGCAACAATTCTACTTTGTGAGATACTGGCATTAAAGTTGTGAGCTCCTGCATAAATTAATTTGCTCCGGGGCTGTTTTTCATGAGCTAAGATAAAACTGTGAGCCGGAGGTTAAAAAAGCTCACACTAACTCAGCTTAGAGGGAACACTGCTTACTGCACTTGCAAAACCTGTCTTAAAATTAGGGTTGCCAATCCCCAGGTGCGGGCAGGGGATCCCATGGTTTGGAGGCCCTCCCTCCAATTTAGAGTAATCAGAAAGCGGGGGGAGGGGAGGGAAGTGTCTGCTGGGTACTCATGGTTCCCTATGGAGACATTCCCATAGAAAATAATGAAGAATTTATCCACGGGTATCTGGGGCTCTGGGGGTCCTGTTTTTTGAGGTAGAGGCACCAAATTTTCAGTATAGTATCCAGCGGCTCTCCCCAAAATACTCCCTAAGTTTCAAAAAGATTGGACTAGGAGGTCCAATTCTATGAGCCCCCAAAGAAGGTGCCCCTATCCTTCATTATTTCCTATGGAAGGAAGGCATTTAAAAGATGTGCCGTCCCTTTAAATGTGATGGCCAGAACTCCCTTTGGAGTTCAATTATGCTTGTCACACCCTTGCTCCTGGCTCCACCCCAATGTCTCCTGGCTCCATCCCCAAAGTCTCCTGGCTCCACCCCCAAAGTCCCCAGATATTTCTTGAATTGGACGTGGCAACCCTACATGGAGCCAGGGAACTCCGATGGGAGTTCTAGCAGTTACATTTAAAGGGACTGCACACCTTTTAAATGCCTTCCCTCCATTTGGAAATAACGAAGAATAGGGGCACCTTCTTTTGGGGCTCATAGAATTGAACCCCCTGGTCCAATCTTTTTTGAAATTTGGAGGGTTTTGAGGATGCTATGCTGAAAATTTGATGCCTCTATCTCAAAAAACAGCCCCCCACCCCCGATCTGCAGATACCCACAGCAACTCTCCATTATTTCCTGTGGGAATCGGTCTCCATAGGGTATAATGGAGTGCCCAGCAGACATTTCCTCCCCCTGTGCTTTCTGATTACCCTGAAGTAGGGGGAGGGCCTCCAAACCAGGGGATCCCCTGCCCCCACCTGGGGATTGGCAACCCTAACAGCATTTTATACAGTATCTCAAAAAGCAAATTTTGCATGTGTTGTGACCTTGGGGAAGCCAATTTGGGGTTGTCACAGCAAGACCACCATGCTCGAAGTCGACTCCTGACATCCACTTTCTCAATTCACTTCCACGTTTGAGGAAAGAAGGCGGAACACTCACAAACACTCACAGAGCTTCATAAATCTGATATACATCTGGCAACGTTCCCGGGAGCTTCTGTGTTATTTATATGTCTCAGACGTGCAGAAGGAACTAAAGACGAGGTTCTTGAGTTCTGGCTTCGTTCCATTCAAATCAGTGGATCGCTTACTCCCAGGAGAAGGCCGAAGATTCAAGAGGGGAAACGGTGCTGGGAAGCGCAGATAAGAAAGCGTATATCTTGATGTTGGTGTCTGTCAATTACGAGGAGGTACTGAGCCAATATTGATCACCAATATTAAAAGATGAGGAGGAGACTGGAACGTTTAATGCTGGTGGGCTGAATGACTCATGGAAGCTTATCTTTGTCCTGATGTATCTTGACCCTGTTAAGCAAGGGTCCCCAAAAGGGTGCTCGGGGGACTGCCAACACATTTCCTGGTGCCCGTCAAGTGGTTTGAGAAAGTGGGTGGGGATTCTGGATGAGCACCGGAGATCTGATTGGCTGTATCATAGAATCACAGAGTTTGCCACAGTGCAGGGAGAAGTTTCAGCATCCATTTTGGGGCTGGCTCCGCTTCTAGTGGCAGCCATTTTGTTGCTGCGCCCACCACGCTGCATCAGAATTCCACAGCTGCTCACCTGCTTTAAAAGGTTGGGGATCTTCACTGTAAAGGCTTCTGCAAAGAGTTTCTTCCACCCCTCGCTGCCAAAACATGGAAGATGGCTGGACAGGTGAGAGAGGAAGAAGGGATAGAAGAGGGGTGCAGCCCCCGCCTCCTGGAGTGCACCTTACAATGCCAGTGCCTGGGACAAACATTCCACGCCTCCATCAAGTGAGCTGATATTGAAAGGTGCAAAAGAGAACTGGAAAACTCATCTCTCTCCTGGCCGATCCTCCATTGCCTTCCACCATAGGACTTCATTCAGGAAATGGTCCACATTGCCAATGGAGGTGGCTCATTCGGAGACTCTTTCCTGTTTCTGTCGATGACAACGATCAGCCGGATGGCCCCCAGGCCCCCAGTCATGACCAGGAGCAAAACTAGAAGAAAGAGAAGAAAAAGACAAGAGCATCCTTGATTTACTCAAGGAGAGCGAGAGACAACACTCATTGTGGCCAAGAACTGGCCAAGAATTCGATCCTTTTCTTGACAAGCAAGGCTTTTATTTTTTTGTAACAGGAACTCCTTTGCCTATTAGGCCACATATCCCTGATGTATCCAATCCTCCAGTTTGGGGTAGTGTTAAGTGCACGGACTCTTATCTGGGAGAACTGGGTTTGATTCCCCACTCCTCCACTTGCAGCTGCTGGAATGGCCTTGGGTCAGCCTCGCAAGAGTTGTCCTTGAAAGGGCAGCTTCTGTCAGAGCTCTCTCAGCCCCATCCACCTCACAGAGTGTCTGTTGTGGGAGAGGAAGGTAAAGGAGATTGTGAGCCTTTCTGAGACTCTGAGATTCAAGGTGGAGGGTGGAATATAAATCCAATGTCTTCTTCTTCTTCTTCTTCCAAGAGCTTACAGGGCTGTTAGTACTGTAAGCTCCAGGAGGATTGGCTACCTCAGAGGGGTGCGGCCTAATATGCGAAGGAGTTCCTGCTACAAAAAAAGCCCTGCTTGTGCTCATGCTGGGATCTTGTCATAGAGAAGGCACTCCCACGGTGCTCGCACTCACTGCTAATTGGTTGTGGTTGCTGCTATGACGAGGCAGCGGCGATTCATCTCTATTGGCCTATTCTTCTCTGCTTTGTTCTCCTCTATCCCATCATGGGAGTGGGAGGAAGGCATTTAAAGGGACTGCAGTCCCTTTGAATGCCTTTTGTAAGACACAACTCATTTGCTCTACACCAGGGGTGGCCAAACTTGCTTAATGTAAGAGCTTCATGGAACAAATGTCAGATGGAAGGAAGGAAGGGAGGGAGGGAGGGGGGGAGGGGAGGGGAGGGGAGGGGAGGGGAGGGAAGGAAGGAAGGAAGGAAGGAAGGAAGGAAGGAAGGAAGGAAGGAAGGAAGGAAGGAAGGAAGGAAGGAAGGAAGGAAGGAAGGAAGGAAGGAAGGAAGGAAGGAAGGAAGGAAGGAGAGAGAGGTGGATAGAAAACGACTTTAAATTCATTCTCCAAAGCAGCTGACAGGGCAGTGGGGGCTTTGAGAGCCACATACTGTGTGTGAAAGAGCCACATGTGGCTCCTGAGCCACAGTTTGGCCACCTCTGCTAAAGACCATTCCATCTACGGCTACCCAAAATCAGAACCCCTTGGGACGTTTTAATCACACAGCGGACGCCATCAAATGCTTTAGCAATGTTTTTAGTAATGCTTTGGGACTTGATTAGTTAATAACATTATAGATTTTAAGGTCATATTTCAGTTACGTTGGATGCTTTCACCATGTTGTAACCTGCCCCGAGCCCACTGTGTTGGGGTGGGGGGAGGTTAAAAATCAAATAAATAAATAACTGTTGCGCCATTGCTTGAAATGGGGAAAGTGAATTTCCGAACTGTTTCTGATGCCATATAATGCCATGAACCAAGCAGGAATACAGATTTTTTTTAAAAGTCCCTGTTTCTTGAGAAACCATGCCCTCTAGTTAAACTAACAAAGCCAGAATGTTCCCTAGATTTATGGCACTTCGCACCTACAACAGCAGTCTGCTTTTTATCACCCTCCATTGTTTTTTCAGCCCTGCTTTGTCCTAACACTAACAAACACGGATCCCTATTTGTGATTCTTTTAATCAGCTAAAAATGTTCCCATGATTCCACACCGCCCACTTATATTAAGAATCACTGCTTGGAGAGCCAGTTTGGAGTAGTGGTTAAGTGTGCGGACTCTAATCTGGGTAGAACCGGGTTTGATTCCCCACTCCTCCACTTGCACCTGCTGGAATGGCCTTGGGGCAGCCAAAGCTCTGGCAGAGGTTGTCCTTGAAAGGGCAGCTGCTGTGAGAGCCCTCTCCAGCCCCACCCACCTCACAGGGTGTCTGTTGTGGGGGAGGAAGGTAAAGGAGATTGTGAGCCGCTCTGAGACTCTTCGGAGTGGAGGGCGAGATATAAATCCAATATCTTCATCTACCTCACAGGGTGTCTGTTGTGGGGGAGGAAGGTAAAGGAGATTGTGAGCCGCTCTGAGACTCTTCGGAGTGGAGGGCGGGATATAAATCCAATATCTTCATCTACCTCACAGGGTGTCTGTTGTGGGGGAGGAAGGTAAAGGAGATTGTGAGCCGCTCTGAGACTCTTCGGAGTGGAGGGCGGGATATAAATCCAATATTTTCATCTACCTCACAGGGTGTCTGTTGTGGGGGAGGAAGGTAAAGGAGATTGTGAGCCGCTCTGAGACTCTTCGGAGTGGAGGGCGAGATATAAATCCAATATCTTCTTCTACCTCACAGGGTGTCTGTTGTGGGGGAGGAAGGTAAAGGAGATTGTGAGCCGCTCTGAGACTCTTCGGAGTGGAGGGCGGGATATAAATCCAATATCTTCATCTACCTCACAGGGTGTCTGTTGTGGGGGAGGAATGTAAAGGAGATTGTGAGCCGCTCTGAGACTCTTCGGAGTGGAGGGCGAGATATAAATCCAATATCTTCTTCTACCTCACAGGGTGTCTGTTGTGGGGGAGGAAGGTAAAGGAGATTGTGAGCCGCTCTGAGACTCTTCGGAGTGGAGGGCAGGATATAAATCCAATATCTTCATCTACCTCGCAGGGTGTCTGTTGTGGGGGAGGAAGGTAAAGGAGATTGTGAGCCGCTCTGAGACTCTTCGGAGTGGAGGGCGGGATATAAATCCAATATTTTCATCTACCTCACAGGGTGTCTGTTGTGGGGGAGGAAGGTAAAAGAGATTGTGAGCCGCTCTGAGACTCTTCGGAGTGGAGGGCGAGATATAAATCCAATATCTTCTTCTACCTCACAGGGTGTCTGTTGTGGGGGAGGAAGGTAAAGGAGATTGTGAGCCGCTCTGAGACTCTTCGGAGTGGAGGGCGGGATATAAATCCAATATCTTCATCTTCTTCTTCTTCTTCCATTCCCATTTTGTCTGATGAGGTCTGCTTAAGAGCATACGAAAGCTTACCTTCTGAATAAAACTTAGTTGGTCTTAAAGGTGATACTTGTCTACCGCTTTGTCCTAAAACAATGTAAAAGAAGATCTTGAAAGGCTCACCTACTAAGATGCTGATCGAGTTTGGAGAGTAAGACATAGGCTTCTTTTTCAAGATACCAGCCAACGCCAAAAGGACACCTGGGTAGATGGTGAGATCATAACGCACGTACTTATCCAGCACAAAGTTTTCCAGATAGAACCTGGAGGGGAGAGAGATTGGAAATTGAATTAATCTCTGCAAGGAATTCCTTTAAGAATCAGTGGAAGTGTTTGTGGTCTTTGCTTGGGAGATTTGTACATTTTAAACTGTGGTGTCTGGAATTCTGGTTTGTAAGTAGGCGTGTGCGCAGGAAAACCAGTATTTGGGGGGTTTAGGAATATTGAACAAAAAAAAAAATCAGTATTTTCCAGTATTCCCAAATCCCAAAGCCAGTGTGGTATCCAGATTCGGTAAAAATTTGAGATTGCCAATTTTTTTTGGCTTCATTATATCCCATGGCAGTGGTCGCCAACCTTTTTGGCATCAGGGACCAGTTTTGTGGAAGACAATTTTTTTCACGGACTGGCGGCGGGGTGTGTGGGGGAATGGTTTGATACAATTGTGCATTTTATTTCTATTAGTTTGATGTGGTGGTGAAGTGTGCAGACTCTTATCTGGGAGAATGGGGTTTGATTCCCCACTCCTCCACTTGCAGCTGCTGGAATGGCCTTGGGTCAGCCATAGCTCTCACAGAGTGGTCCTTAAAGGGCAGCTTCTATCAGAGCTCTTTCAGCCCCACCTACCTCACAGGGTGTCTGTTGTGGAGGAGGAAGGTAAAGGAGATTGTGACCGCTCTGAGACTCTGAAATTCAGAGTGGAGGGCAGGATATAAATCCAATGTCGTCTTATTATTATTACAACATTGTAATATATAATGAAATAATTATACAACTCACGGCCTGATTGCAAACAGGCCATGGACTGGGACCGATCCAAGGCCTGGGGGGTTGGGAACCCCTGTCCTATGGGAATCATAATTGTCAATGGTCCCCATAGGATGTAATGGAGAATCGATCTGGGGGTATCTGGGGCTTTGTGAGAGCTCCCTTTGTCCAGTTCCTTGGATCCCTTGGGAGAGATACAAAGAAAGCATCTTTAAGACCAACGAGTGCTAATGTTTTAAGCATGTTTTATTTAATTTTTTTAAAAATTGTGTTTGTCTGTGACCTTTATATAAGTTTATATGTCATTACATTTTATGACACCCATAGCCCGGCCCGGCAAGGTCCGATCCGGCCCTCGTGACAAATGAGATCGACATCCCTGTCCTAGCCTTCGTAGTTGAAACCCAAAAGCCAATTTGAGGAACAGCGCAGTTCAAGCCGCAGAGGGTCTCTTTATACCAGGAATTCTCCCGCTGCAGCTCAACCGGTCTTCGGAATTGCAAGCAAGGATGAATGACCCGTCACATTTCCTGCCACCGGATCGCCCTGAAATTATTTCTCGATTGACCTACAAATTCCCGAGTCGGTTTCAGAGTTCACGGGTGAGTTGCAAAAGAATTCATCCAGAAAATACATTTAGACACTGTCATTTGTAGAACTATCCGAGCCCATGCATCAGTTGCAAGAGGAAGCTCAAAGCCGGAAAAACATTGTATGTTTATATTGTATGTCCCCTCGGAATGAAAGCTCGGTTGTTTTAAGTACCGGAGGCTTTTCCTTTAGGGATCTTTAATTAAATTCCTTGGGCACTTTCTCTTAAAGATTCCATGCACAGCAATAGGGAATGATCAGTGTGTAACAGTTCACTAAGTAACTTACTGTCACCGTATTTAATACAGACATTGGACATTATTTAAATATAGTGATACTACAATTATCATTAGATCCAAGCGGGCAGCCGTGTTGGTCTGAAGCAGTTGAACAAAGCAGGAGTTAAGTTTCACCTTTAAGACCAACCGATTTTTATTTCGAACGTCAGCTTTCGTGTGCCCTTAAGCACACTTCATCAGATGAGGAATCCAGCACAGTGAGCAAAGCCATACATAGCGGAGCAGAGCCATACATAGCTGGTACTATGTATGGCCACTGCCTACCAGCTATGGTGACATCAGGGGGGTTTAACCTAATATGCAAATGAGTTCCTGCTGGGCTTTTTCTACAAAAAAGCCCTGATTAACACCATCAATAATTATTATGTAACTAAGTAACTTACTGTCACCCTATTTAATACAAACATTTGACATTATTTAAATATAGTGATACTACAATTATCATTAGATCCAAGCAAGCAGCCGTGTTGGTCTGAAGCAGTAGAACAAAGTAGGTGTCATGGGTGTTGGGGACCCTGCAGAGGAAGTTGAGCCTGCAGAAGAAACTGTGCCCCTGCCACCTGCACCAGTGCCCCTGCCTCCTGCTGGAGAAGATCCCAGCCCCCCTGCCTCGCCCTCTCGGGTGGCGCGTGTGCGTGACCGCCTCCGTCAGGACCTCAGGGATCGGAGGAGGGCGGCACGCTCACAAGCAAGACGCTCCCTGAGCCCTGAGAGGATTCTGGCCCTTCTAAGAGCAAGGATGCTTGAGTTGCAACAGGATCCTGGCTGCCTCTCTGAGCCAGCAATTAGCCCAAATGGGCAACAGCCAGCAGAGGGCTATATAGCTGTAGGCTTTGGGAGGAGGCTTTGTGGAAGCAACTAGTCATCTCCCTGATGTGCTAGCATCCACTCCGGCTTGACTTTGGTTTCGGGACTCCCTGACTTTGGCTTGTGACTTCTGGACTCCCTGACCTCGGCTTCTGGACCTCGGACCTGCGATACTTGTACAGTGATTCGGATTTGGCGCCTTGGACCCTCCTGCTTACTGGCTACAGACCTCGGACTGCCCCTGGACTTTGCCTGACCCAGCCCCAGCCGTGACAGTAGGAGCCAAGTGGCACCTTTAAGATCAACCAAGTTTTATTCAGAACAAAAGCTTCCGTATGCATACTTCTTCAGACGAGGGGATAAGGTACAGTGGGCTGAAATACGTGTAGTCAGTGGGTTAAGACCACTGCAATTTACCTGATTGTTTTATCGTTTTAATATTTCTTATTGCTTATTGTGTATTTTATGTCGTTAGCCGCCTGGAGTCTGCATAGAATAGGCGGGATATAAATATAACGTAAGTAAATAAATTAAAAAGAGTGCAAACTGATACGAAGCTTGGATCACGTGGCAAAACAGTGTAACAAATGAGAAGGCCGTTTGGTTTGTGTAGCCATAAAATGTAATAAAAGTTGCCTGCCAATTGGTGTTGCTGCAAGTCTAGGTAAAACAAAAGGACATGATTGGCCCCTGTGTGAGACAGGATGCTGGACTAGATGGACCACTGGTCTGATCCAGCAGGGCTCTTCTGATGTTCTTATGAAGGCCTCAGCCTCTCTGCCCTGTTGTTGGCCCTCCAGAGGAACTGGTTGGCCACTGTGTGAGACAGGAGGCTAGACTAGAGGGACCACTGGTCTGATCCAGCAGGGCTCTTCTGATGTTCTTATGAAGGCCTTGGCCTCTCTGCCCTGTTGTTGGCCCTCCAGAGGAACTGGTTAGCTGCTGTGTGAGACAGGAGGCTGGACTAGATGGACCCTCACTGGTCTGATCCAGCAGGGCTCTTCTGATGTTCTTATGAAGGCCTTGGCCTCTCTGCACTGTTGTTGGCCCTCCAGAGGAACTGGTTGGCTGCTGTGTGAGACAGGAGGCTGGACTAGATGGACCCTCACTGGTCTGATCCAGCAGGACTCTTCTGATGTTCTTATGAAGGCCTTGGCCTCTCTGCCCTGTTGTTGGCCCTCCAGAGGAACTGATTGGCTGCTGTGTGAGACAGGAGGCTGGACTAGATGGACCCTCACTGGTCTGATCCAGCAGGGCTCTTCTGATGTTCTTATGAAGGCCTTGGCCTCTCTGCACTGTTGTTGGCCCTCCAGAGGAACTGGTTGGCTGCTGTGTGAGACAGGAGGCTGGACTAGATGGACCCTCACTGGTCTGATCTAGCAAGGTTCCCTCTGATGTTCTTATGAAGGCCTCGGCCTTCATAAAATGAAATACCTGTCCTTTTGTTTGTGATGATACGGTAAACTTCTCCGAGTGCTGTTGAGCTGCCTGTTTTTAAAATGTTTTTATTGTTTTATTATATGCTGTACTCCGCCTTGAGCCCTATGGAGAATCGGCAGAATAGAAATATACTAAAATAAATAAATATTTATTTATTTGCTCTGGCAGAGGTTGTCCTTGAAAGGGCAGCTTCTGGGAGAGCTCTCTCAGTGGAGCAATTCCATCAGAGGGAACCCTGCTGGATCAGACCAGTGGTCCATCTAGTCCAGCATCTTGTCTCAGGCAAGTTTGGCCACCCCTGGTCTCCTAGTCTCAGGGGGCCAGGTCTGAGCCTGAAAGTCCCTGACAATCTCAGCATGGCTTACTTACCACCCAATCAGCCCAAAAAACAGGATGCAGAGAGAGATGATGGTTGCAGTCTCGTTGTCCATGCCCCCAATGTAGACTAATACAACGGTGAAGTCCAGGAGTGTGGCTATTGTATTCCACGTGGCGTAAAGAGCAATTCCATTTTGTACCTGCCATGCACAGAGAAGAACATAGGATGAAGAAAGGTTAAAACGCTTTGGGCTCTTTAAGCTTGGAGAAACGTCAACTGAGGGGTGACACGATTGAGGTTTACAAGATTATTCATGGGATGGAGAAGGTTGAGAAAGAAGGACTTTTCTCCCTTTCTCACAATACGAGAAGTCGTGGGCACTCAATGAAATTGCTGAGCAGTCGGGTTAGAAATGATAAAAGGAAGTCCTTCTTCACCCAAAGGGTGATTAACACGCGGAATTCACTGCCACAGGAGGTGTCGGCAGCTACAAGCATAGACAGCTTCAAGAGGAGATTGGATAAGCATATGGAGCAGAAGTCCATCAGTGGCTATCAGCTATTAGTGGCTATTGTTGGAACTCTCTGTCTGGGGCAGTGATGCTCTGTATTCTTGTGCTTGGGGTTAGGGGCTTCTGGCCCCACTGGTGGATCTCCTGATGGCACATGGGTTTTTTGGCCACTGTGTGACAGAGTATTGGACTGGATGGGCCATTGGTCTGATCCAACATGGCTACTCTTATGTCTGAGGCAGTGATGCTCTATCATCCTGGTGCTTGGGAGGGGCAACAGTGGGAGGGCTTCTAGTGTCCTGACCCCACTGATGGACTTCCTGATGGCATTTGGGTTTTTTTGACCATTGTGTGACACAGAGTGTTGGGCTAGATGAGCCATTGGCCTGATCCAACATGGCTTCTTTTATGTTTTTATGTGAAACAGAGTGTTGGACTGGATGGGCCATTGGCCTGATCCAACATGGCTTCTCTTATGTTCTTATATGACACAGGGTGTTGGACTGGAGGGGCCACTGGCCTGATCCAACATGGATTCTCTTATGTTCTTATGTGACACAGAGTGTTGGACTGGATGGGCCATTGGTCTGATCCAGCATGGCTTCTGTTATGTTCTTATGTGACGCAAAGTGTTGGACTGGAGGGGCCATTGGCCTTATCCAATATGGCTTCTCTTATGTTCTTCTGTGACACAGAGTGTTGGACTGGATGGGCCATTGGCCTGATCCAACATGGCTTCTCTTATGATGAGCAAATGAACATGAAAAGAGGCCATAGCAGCTCATCTATTAAAAATGAACATTTCTACTCCTCCTCATTGGCAATGACACATCCATTTTAAATAAAGAAGAGGATTATAGGATTCATGCAACACACAGCTTGGCTTGGAAAAACCTCCAAGCCATGAAGACCATGGAGTTGTAAACAGAACAAAAAGCACCTACATTCAATTTAAATAAACATTTTGGAGCTGTGTGTGGAGTATTCTATGCAATGTGGGACTTCAATATGGAGCATATAATTCCCCATTTTGGATTGATTGAGTAAAATAAAGAAATTAGAGGGAGGGTCTTTTCTCCTTGTGCTGGCCACACAGCTAGGGATGCCAGCCTCCAGGCGGGAGCCAGAGATCTCCCGGAATTACAGCTCATCTCCCGTTCCCTTGGAGTAAATGGATGCTTTGGAGGGTGCACTGAGATAATAAGAATATCTGAAGAGCCCTGCTGGATCAGACCAATTATCCATCTAGTCTAGCATTCTGTCTCACATTGTGGCCAACCAGTTCCTCTGAAGGGCCAACGACAGGGCAGAGAGGTTGAGGCCTTCATAAGAACATCAGAGGGAACCCTACTGGATCAGACCAGTGGTCCATCTAGTCCAACATCTTGTCTCACACAAGTTCCTCTGGAGGGCCAACAACAGGGCAGAGAGGCTGAGGCCATCATAAGAACATAAGAGCTCTGCTGGATCAGACCAGTGGTCCATTTAGTTCAGTATCCTGTTTCACATAGTGGCCAACCAGTTCATTTGGAGGGCCAACGTCAGGGCAGAGAAGCTGAGGCCTTCATAAGAAAATAAGACAAGCCCTGCTGGATCAGACCAGTGAGGGTCCATCTAGTCCAGCATCCTGTCTCCCAACCAATTCCTCTGGAGGACCAACAATGGCAGAGAGGCTGAGGCTGTCATAAGAACATAATAAGAGCTCTGCTGAATCAGACCAGTGGTCCATCTAGTCCACCATCCTGTCTCCCACAGTGGCCAACCGGTTCCTCCAGAGGGCCAACAACAGGGTAGAGAGGCTGAGGCCTTCCCCTGATAAGAACAACAGAAGAGCCCTGCTAGATCAGACTAATGGTCCATCTAGTCCAGCATCCTTTCTCACACAGTGGCCAACCAATTCCTCTGGACCTTCATCAAGAGGGCAGAGAGGCCGAAGCCTTCCGCTGATGTTGCCTCCTAGCTCCAGAATTCAGAGGCTTGGTGCTTCTGAATGTGGAGGTTCCCCTCAGCCACCATGGCTAGTAGCCATGGATAGATTTATCTCCTGTCCTCCTCAGGCTCCATCCCCACATCTCCAGGATTTCCCCACCCTGGAGTTGGCAACCCTACCCTTTCACCCCCTGCCAGTGACCAGTGGGGCATAGCTACCCTACACTCAGGAGCAACGAGGACATTTCTGACCCGTTCTGGGGACTGCATTTGTGGACCTCTGTACCTGGGATGCGATGTAGTTCCATAATGCTGCAAGAACGAAGGCAGTAGAGGATTTAACCTTTTATAACGAACAACGAGAATTCAGTTACCGTACCAATAACCGGATGAGCAATAGATCTCCATAGCTGTGTTTCTGTAACCAGTCCGTATAGGGGTATAAAGCCCGGTGTGAAATAATGAGGGCCGTATAACTGGTGGACGTGACAAGCATCATCAAGAGCAATGTGGGAAGTAAATGCCTGGAAAAGGAAGTAGAGATGAGGCAGTAGAAAGCATTTCAGACTGGAATTCTCTGTCTCAGGGGTTCCTGACCTTTTGATAGCCTGTGGGCACCTTTGCAATTTTGACACAGTGTGGTGGGAGCCAGCAACAAAATGGCTGCCTCAGGAGGTGAGGTGGGGTTGTCCACAAAATGGCTGCCTCAGGAGGTGAGGTGGGGTTGTCCATAAAATGGCTGCCTCAGGAGGTGAGGTGGGGATGTCCACAAAATGTCTGCCTCAGGAGGTGAGGTGGGGATGTCCACAAAATGGCTGCCTCAAATTACGTCCGGATACAATAGAAGGGGAACACGCTACTGGGTTACCTGAAGTCACTAAACAAAGAAAATTGTGTTCTCTGGTACGCTGCACTTAAAATATGCCAGCACTCCAATCAAAATTGTGCCAAGAATATTATTATACAATATAACAACAAATAATCAATAAATACAAAAAGTCCCAAAGGCTCAACTATATAGAAGCAATGTCCTTGAAGTTACAGCAAAACAGTCTTCTTCAAGGTTATTAAGAGTGTCTTCAAAGTAAGTAGATATCCCTGTAGAACTAATATGGTGTGTAGACTCTTCCAAATATAAACGTAACACCACAACGCAATTTCTGGATGTTTAGCGCGTTTCAGAACGTAGCCCTTCATCAAATGAGTCTTATCCCACTCAAGGGCAATTCTATAGAGGCACGACTCATGCGCAGTCACACAGTCAGGGCTTTTTGCATGTGTGTAGCAGGAACTCCTAGATCGAGTTTGGTGTAGTGGTTAAGTGTGCAGACTCTTATCTGGGAGAATGGGGTTTGATTCCCCACTCCTCCACTTGCAGCTGCTGGAATGGCCTTGGGTCAGCCATAGCTCTGGCAGAGGTTGTCCTTGAAAGGGCAGCTTCTGGGAGAGCTCTCTCAGCCCCACCCACCTCACAGGGTGTCAGTTGTGGGGGAGGGAAGAGAAGATATAGGAGATTGTAAGCTGCTCTGAGTCTCTGAATCAGAGAGAAGGGCGGGGTATAAATCTGCAGTCTTCTTCCTTTGCATATTAGGCCACTCCCCCACCCCCAATGTAGCCAATCCTCCAAGAGCTTAGAGGGCTCTTATTCCAGGGCCTACTGTAAGCTCCAGGAGGATTGGCTACATCAGGGGGCGTGGCCTAATAGGCAAAGGAGCTCCTGCTAGAATTCCACCCCTGTAGCCAATCCTCCAAGAGCTTACAGGGCTCTTAGTACAGGGCCTACTGTAAGCTCCAGGAGGATTGGCTGCATCAGGGGGTGTGGCGTAATATGCAAAGGAGTTCCTGCTACCAAAAAAAAAAAAGCCCTGCACACAGTGACTGTCCTTTTTAAAGCAACATACTTAAAAAAAACCCAAAATAAAACTGCAGAGCCCTGTACAGTTTCAAATGGCCAAGCAGAAAACTTGCTGGGCAGAACTCCACCCTTTCCCTGCCCATTTTCTAAAGAAAAAAAATCATTAGACACGAACCAGAAAAGGTGTCGACGTACCCACACTGGGGAGCTCTGGTCTTTGTATATTAAGTCTCCAGAATAGGGTTGCCAGCTTCCAGGTAGGACACAGGAGGGCTCCTATCAGGCCCCCGAGCAACAGGCTCATGTCCGCTTCCTTCTCCCTCTCTCTTGCTTCCTTCTGCATCACAGCTTGCTTTGCAAGGCTTCCTCAGTCGCACAGGAGCTACAGAGCAAAGCCTCTATTTTCTCCATTGGCTGAGCCTCCTCCCTTGGGGAGGAAAGTGGGGAGGAATAGCTTGCTTTCCCAGGCTCTCTCTGTCACACAGCGCAGCAACTGAGCCAAGCCTCTCTTCCTTCTATTGGCTGAGGCTCCCCCCGCCCAAGTCCCTGGGGAAGGAAGGAAAGAGCCAGAGTTTCCTTTGCCCAATTCCCTGGATCCCATGGGAGAGATGGGCGCCGATTTCGCACTAGATTTTTAATCCTGGTTTAACTCTGTCCCCAAACTGACATTCTACACTAGAATCAGAGAATCAAAGAAACCAGCTCTATGAGTATGATTCTCTGACTTTAGTGTAGACTGTTAGTTTGGGGACAGGGCTAAATGTGGATTAAAAGTCTAGTGTGAAACTGGTCACAAAGAAAGCGCTTTCAAGACCAACGAGTGCTAATATTTTAAGCATGTTTTAAGCTTTTAAATATATATATGTTGTGTTTGTCCGTGTTCTTTGTAAAATTTATATCTCTGCTACCTCATCTTAAATAGGTACACAGATGGCCCGGCCCGACATGGCCCTGCCCAACAAGGTCTCTTTTATGTCAGAACCGGCCCTCATAACAAATGGGTTTGACACCCCTGCTCAAGGGCATTGTACCATGCAGAGGACTACTTACATTCCATCCCATAGAAACAGCCGTTCAATGTTTAAGAGATTGTTCAGCACCCAGACGAGGAAGAAAGAATTCGGCAGGATATCCGGCTGCATGTAGACCCAGCCGTGTTCATTCCTGATGACACGGAGGAAAACGGTGAGGAAGAGGAAATAACTGAATTGCCAATTTGCCGGCATGAACTGTAACCATAATTAATAATTATCGTATGGCGGTATATGTGGTACAGCCAGGAAATCCTAAGATTGTCCGGCAGCCAGAAGTTCTAGCTCCTATGCACCACTAGAGTGCGAGCTAGACTTTTTTTTTTCAGGCAAGAGGCATTTCAGAGGTGGTTTGCTATTGCCTTCTTCTATGGTGCGACCCTGGTATTCCTTGGAGGGTCACCCTTCTAAATACTAGCCGAGGCTCATCCTGCTTAACTAGTACGATCAGGCTAACCTGGGCTATCTAGGTTATGCCCAGCAGGGCTTTTTTTGTAGCAGGAGCTCCTTTGCATATTAGCCCCCCCCCCCGATGTAGCCAGTCCTCCAAGGGCTTACAGGGCTCTTCTTACAGGGCCTACTGTAAGCTGCAGGAGGATTGGCTACATCAGGGGGGCATGGCCTAATATGCAAAGGAGCTCCTGCTACAAAAGATGCCCTGCACACTATATTGAGCTGAATGGCCAATTAAATGCCTACAGCAGAAGAAAGACGCAGACGGGTCGGCTGTGTGCTATATTTGATTGCATGCCTGCGTATTTGCTACGTCTACTCGTAGAGTAGCCAGTTTGGTGTAGAGAGCCAGTTTGGTGTAGAGAGCCAGTTTGGTGCAGTGGTTAAGCGCGTGGACTCTTATCTGGGAGAACCGGGTTTGATTCCCCACTCCTCCACTTGCAGCTGCTGGAAAGGCCTTTGGTCAGCCGTAGCTCTCATAGACGTTGTCCTTGAAAGGGTAGCTTCTGTCAGAGCTCTCTCAGCCCCACCTACCTCACAGGGTGTCTGTTGTGGGGGAAGAAGCTAAAGGAGATTGATAAGAAAAGATAAAGCCGCTCTGAGACTCTGATTCAGAGAGAAGGGGGGGCGGTATAAATCTGCAGTCTTCTTCTTCTACTCAGAAGGAAATCCCTTGTTACTCTGTGGGACTTGCTCCTAGGAAAGTATCCATAGGATTTCAGACTTGATTGGCTGCCTGCGTAATAGGCTTGAATTGAGAAACCTGAACAGAGTATCACTTTCCGGTACAGGTGTGCAGTCAATGAAAGCGGCCGTCTACCCGTATTTTGTTCCCTGCTGCAAATGCCTCTCGTGCAGCGTTTCCATTTATCTATTCGAATGGGACAGATCTTGAAAGCTAAGCTGGGCCGACTCTGGCAAGCATTGGGAAGGGAGACCGCCAGAGAAAACCAGAGCTGGGAGGCAGGATGCATCAAACCACTTTTCTGGGTGTCCTTCATACCCCAATAGCGGTTGCCAGGACTTTTTTTGTAACAGGAACTCCTTTGCATATTAGGCCACCCACCCCTGATGTAGCCAATCCCCCAAGAGCTTGCAGGGCTCTTAGTAAAGGGCCTCCTGTAAGCTCTCGGAGGATTGGCTACATCAGGGTAGGTGTGGCCTAATATGCAAAGGGGTTCCTGCTACAAAAAAGCCCTAGGGGTTGCCATGACTTCCAGTCACAGTCTCTCTCTCTCTCGGCTGGCGTGTGGGAGGTATTATCACCCCCTCCCTGCTCGTATTGTCCCTGAACCTCCGACTGGGCCCTGAGGGGTTGGAGGACCTCCCCCGGCCCCTCAGCACCCAGAAAGAATGGCGCTTCCCATCCTCCGTGCCCTTCAAACTTGGAGAGCACTAGGAAGGGGAAGCACTGAGTGCCCGGTGTGATGACGTCACCTCTGGGTGACGCCATCACGCTGCGTGTGCTTCGTGAGCACACAATAACTTTTTCACCAGGGGGTGGGTGGGCACACATTGGGGTTCTGCTTCAGGGGGCGGAATCCCATGCGCCAGGCCTGCTTTCTCTCTCTCTGTCTCTCTCTCTCTCACACACACAGAGTGGGGGAAAACCCTCCCCAAACCCCACATTCGCATTGTTTCACAGAGAAGCCAGCCCTCTGGAGAAAACTCTTGTCGATGGGGCTCACGGAGCCATGGGAGGCTGGGTGAAATCGATGGTGCGGTCTCATTTGGAATACTGTGTACAATTCTGGTCACCGCACCTCAAAAAGGATATTATAGCATTGGGAAAAGTCCAGAAAAGGGCAACTAGAATGATTAAAGGGTTGGAACACTTTCCCTATGAAGAAAGGTTAAAACGCTTGGGGCTCTTTAGCTTGGAGAAACGTCGACTGAGGGGATGACATGATAGAGGTTTACAAGATTATACATGGGATAGAAAAGGTAGAGAATGAAGTCCTTTTCTCCCTTTCTCACAATACAAGAACTCATGGGCATTCAATGAAATTGCTGAGCAGTCAGGTTAAAATGGATAAAAGGAAGTCCTTCTTCACCCAAAGGGTGATTGACATGTGGAATTCACTGCCACAGGAGGTGGCGGCTACAAGCATAGCTAGCTTCAAGAGGGAATTGAATAAAAATACGGAGCAGAAATCCATCAGTGGCTATTAGCCACAGCGTATTGTTGGAACTGTCTGAGGCAGTGATGCTCTGTATTCTTGGTGCTTGGCGGGGGTGGGAAGAAAAGTGGAAGAGCTTCTAGCCCCAATTGTGAACCTCCTGATGGCACTTGGGGGAGGGAGGTTTGGCCACTGTGTAACACAGAGTGTTAGACTGGAAGGGCCATTGGCCTGATCCAACATGACTTCTCTTATGTTCTTATGTGACACAGAGTGTAGGACTGGATGGGCCATTGGCCTGATCCAACATGGCTTCTCTTATATTCTTATGCGACACAGAGTGTTGGACTGGATGGACCATGGGCCTGATCCAACATGACTTCTCTTATGTGACCCAGAGTTTTGGACTGGATGGGCCATTGGCCTGATCCAACACGGCTTCTCTTCTGTGACACAGAGGCTGATTTCGCACTGACCTTTTACTGGCGCGACCACCCTCCTCACGCCGGCGGATCTGCAGGGATTTCGCACCAGAAGCGCCGGCGCAGCCAAAAGAGCCGGCAACTTCCGTCGCGAAACCCGCTCAAACGGAAACCGCCAAGAAGCAGGAAAACGTTTGAGCGGGTTTCGCGACGGAAGTAGCCGGCTCTTTTGGCTGCGCCGGCGCTTCTGGTGCGAAATCCCTGCAGATCCGCCGGCGTGAGGAGGGTGGTCGCGCCAGTAAAAGGTCAGTGCGAAAACGCCCAGAGTGTTGGACTGGATGGGCCACTGGCCTGATCCAACATGGCTTCTCTTATGTTCTTATGTGACACAGAGTGTTGGACTGGATGGGCCACTGGCCTGATCCAACATGGCTTCTCTTATGTTCTTATGTGACACAGAGTGTTGGACTGGAAGGGCCATTGGCCTGATCCAACATGGCTTCTCTTATGTGGCACAGAGTGTTGGACTGGAGGGGCCATCGGCCTGATCTAACATGGCTTCTCTTATGTCCTTATGTGACCAGAATGTTGGACTGGAAGGGCCATTGGCCTGATCCAACATGGCTTCTCTTATGTTCTTAAAACATCCACGATACTCTCATGCAGCATAGTCTAGGGCGGTGGTTCAAAACAAAAGCAGTCAACGGTCCGCACCTTCGAAAGAGTCTGGATAATACGTATCCAAGCCACAGGTATTGCCACAGGTAGACGATGTTCCAGACCTGGAAAGCCCAGGGAGCTGGAGTGAAGTCAGTGTCGAACTGGCGCGAGAGATTGCTGCTAGAAGCGCGGAATACACCTGCAAACGTGGACAATAGTTCAGGCTTAGACATTTTCATACGTGATAGGTAGAAATCAGTAGCGTTTTCTTTATGGAGAGAAAGAGGGGAAGAGGATTGGTTGTATACCCTGCCCTTCAGTACCCGAAGGAGTCTCAGAGCGTCTTACAATCTCCTTCCCTTCCTCTCCTCACAACAGGCATCCTGTGAGGTCGGTGGGGCTGAGAGAGCTCTGAGAGAACTGGACAGGGGTCGTTTTATAGAAAAATAGGTGGTGGGTCTCAATAGCATAACTCATTAGCATATGCCACCTCTCAGCCAAAAGCAACCCGATGCAAGAAAGGAGAGCCCTAGGTGAGTGAGGCCTGCTTGAGCTGGCTAGAGATCAATGAAATTGCTGAACAGTCAGGTTAGACCAGATAAAAGGAAGTCCTTCTTCAACCAAAGGGCGATTAACATGTGGAATTCACTGCCACAGGAGACGGTGGTGGCTACAAGCATAGACAGCTTCAAGAGGGGATTGGATAAAAATATGGAGCAGAGGTCCATCAGTGGCTCTTAGCCACAGCTTATTGTTGGAACTCTCTGTCTGGGGCAGTGATGCTCTGTATTCTTGGTGCTTCGGGGGCACAGTGGGAAGACTTCTAGCCCCATTGTTGGACCTCCAGATGGCACTTGTGGTTTTTGGCCACTGTGTGACACAGAGTGTTGGACTGGATGGACCATTAGCCTGATTTAACATGTCTTCTCTTATGTCCTTATGTCTGGGGCAAGTGATGCTCTGTATTCTTAGTGTTTTTTGGGGGGGGGGCACAGTGAGAGGGGTTCTAGTGTCCTGGCTCCACTGATGGACCTCCTGATGACACCTGAGTTTTAGCCACTGTGTGACACAGAGTGTTGGACTGGAAGGACCACTGGCATGATCCAAGATATCTTCTCTTATGTTCTTATGTTTGGTGTCGTGATGCTCTGTCTTCTTGGTGCCTGGGGGGGGGCAACAAGGTGAGGGCTTCTAGTGTCCTGGCCCCACTGGTGGACCTCCTGATGGTGCCTGGGCTTTTTTGGCCACAGTGTGGCACAGAGTGTTGGATTGGACAGGCCATTAGCCTGATCTAACATGGCTTCTCTTATGTCCTTATGTCTGGCACAAGTGATGCTCTGTATTCTTGGTGTTTGGGGGGGGGGGCACAGTGAGATGGCTTCTAGTGTCCTGGCTCTACTGATGGACCTCCTGATGGAACCTGAGTTTTAGCCACTGTGTGACACAGAGTGTTGGACTGGAAGGACCACTGGCATGATCCAAGATGGCTTCTCTTATGTTCTTATGTTTGGTGTAGTGATGCTCTGTCTTTTTGGTGCCTGGGGGGGGGCAACAAGGTGAGGGCTTCTAGTGTCCTGGCCCCACTGGTGGACCTCCTGATGGTGCCTGGGATTTTTCGCCACTGTGTGACACAGTGTTGGACTGGATGAGTCACTGGCCTGATCCAGCATGGCTTCTCTTATGTTCTTATGCGACACAGAGTGTTGGACTGGATGGGCCACTGGCCTGATCCAACATGGCTTCTCTCATGTTCTTATGTGACACAGAGTGTTGGACTGGATGGGCCACTGGCCTGATCCAACATGGCTTCTCTTATGTTCTTATGTGACACAGAGTGTTGGACTGGATGGGCCATTGGCCTGATCCAACATGGCTTCTCTTATGTTCTTATATGACACAGAGTGTTGGACTGGATGGGCCATTGGCCTGATCCAACATGGCTTCTCTTATGTTCTTATATGACACAGAGTGTTGGACTGGGTGGGCCATTGGCCTGATCCAACATGGCTTCTCTTATGTTCTTATGTGACACAGAGTGTTGGACTGGGTGGGCCATTGGCCTGATCCAACATGGCTTCTCTTATGTTCTTATGTGACACAGAGTGTTGGACTGGATGGGCCATTGGCCTGATCCAACATGGCTTCTCTTATGTTCTTATGTGACACAGAGTGTTGGACTGGATGGGCCATTGGCCTGATCCAACAGGGCTTCTCTTATGTTCTTATGTGACACAGAGTGTTGGACTGGAGGGGCCATGGGCCTGATCCAACATGGCTTCCCTTATGTTCTTATGTCCAATGTGCTGCAGACTGCAAAAGTCCACTGCAAGGACTTGCGGCTATACTGAAGCTACTTATTAGCAGTGGCAGCTTGGACGTATACGTGCAGCTGGGCTGCGTTCAGATGAAGATCGGGGCTGTTGCTTGAGAGAAGGAAGAATTCCTGCCTTCTCTCCTGTGCTGTTTTTGGCAGCTGAAACCACCCGAGGGGCACATTTGCTCTGTGGAGAATCAGGGTTCAGGGCTTCCAGTGCTTTTACTGGCTCCCCAAAGAGCCAATAACGCTCTCCCTCACGACTCCTGGGTTGTTTCATCTGTCACAAATAACACAGGAGACGAGGCAAGGATTCCTCCTCCGGCAACAGCAGTTCTGATTGGAATCGGTGTGTGCGTGAGGCGCAACACAACTTGCCGCTGGGGATCAGACGTTATAGTAGAGCTGCAAGTCCCTTTGGCGAATGGTGTGCAGTCTGTAACATCTTGTTAGGCTCTGCGGGGAGGCTGAAGGATTAAATCAGCTCTTTCTTCCCCAGAAGGCCGAAGGAAAATTGAGGCTGCGTGGGTAGGGTTGCCAAGTCCAGTTCAAGAAATATCTGGGGACTTTGGGGGTGGAGCCAGGAGACATTAAGGCGGAGCCAGGAAAAAGGGTGTGGCAAGCATAATTGAACTCCAAAGGGAGTTCTGGCCATCACATTTAAAGGAACTGCACACCTTTTCAATAGGGTGGCCAAGTCCAATTCAAGAAATACCTGGGGGCTTTCTGGGTGGAGCCAGGAGACATTGGGAGCGGTGCCAGGAACAAGGGTGACAAGCATAATGGAACTCCAAGGGAGTTCTGGCCGTCACATTTCAAGGGACCACTGCACACCTTTTCAATAGGGTGGCCAAGTCCAATTCAAGAAATATCTGGGGACTTTGGGGGTGGAGCCAGGAGACTTTGGGGGTGGAGTCAGGATACACTGAGGCAGAGTCAGGAACAAAGGTGTGACAAGCATAATTGAACTCCAAAGGGAAATCTGGCCAACACATTTAAAGGGACCACTGCACACCTTTTCATTATAGGGTGGCCAAGTCCAATTCAAGAATTATCTGGGGACTTTGGGGGTGGAGCCAGGAGACTTTGGGGGTGGAGCCAGGAGACATTAAGGCGGAGCCAGGAACAAGGGTGTGACAAGCATCATTGAACTCCAAGGGAGTTCTGGCCACCACATTTAAAGGGACAGCACACCTTTTTAAATGTCTTCCTTCCATAGGAAATAGTGAAGGCTAAGGGCACCTTCTTTTGGGGCTCACAGAATTGGACTCCTTGGTCCAATCGTTTTGAAACTTGGGGAGTACTTTGGGGAGAGGCACTAGATACTATACTGAACATTTGGTGCCTCTACCTCAAAAATTAGCTCCCCTAGAGCCCCTGAAACCTCCAGATCAATTCCCCATTATACCCTATGAGAATCGATCTCCACATAGGGAATAATGAAGTGCTCAGCAGATGTTTCCCTCCCCGGTTTCTGGTGACTCTGAAGCGAGGGATTGGCCTCTCTACTCACAAGTTGCTGCCAACTTCTTCAAAGTAACACAGACACACCTTTCGATCGGAGACGGGAGCCTCTGGAGGTGGAAAGACACATGGTGGCCCCCGGACAGCATGCTTGACACCCCTGCTCTAGCCTGTCTGGAACTGATTGGTGGTTGAAGGGTTTCCTCTCTACAGCCCAAAGGGAAAATTAAGGCTGCATGAACCTGCATTTTTATGAATGTAACAAGAGGCCTGGGTTTTGTCTCCATCTGAACTAGGGATGCCAAGCCCCACCCCCCTCCGCAGCCTCCAGCATCACACACGAGTGATGTCATCGCGCACATGTTGCACACCCCCATTCTAGGCATTTCTGGTAAAACTCTATGGTTTTCCCAGACACTCTAGCATTTTGGGAGGGAAAAACTCTATGGTGCCTATTTTGGGAAGGAAAAACTCTATGGTGCCTATTGTACCATAGAGTTTCCCTCCCAAATTGCTAGCGGGTCTGGGGAAATCATAGTTTCCCCGGAGCAGCCGGCGCACGACGTCACTGGTGCGAAAGACATCACTCACGGGTGATGTCATCATGCTGGCGACATCGGGGGAGGTTCCCAGTGTGGGCCGGCGGGTTGGGAACATCCCAGGTGGGAGAACCCCCGCCAGGACCAGGGTCTTGGCAGCCCTAATCTGAACCAGCTGAGTGACCACATTTCTCTCATAGCTGTTCTCTCAAGAGCAGTTCTTGAAAGAGAGCCCTCTCAGCTCCACCTGTTGTGGGGAGAGGAAGCGAAGGAGATTGCAAACCGCTGTGAGACTCCGAGTGAGGGGCAGGGTCTAAATCCAATCCCCCCCTGCTCCCCCTCTTCTTCGTCACCTTTGAATACTCCTGAAGCTGCGCCTTCGCTCATCACCAGCATGCTCGTGTAGGTCACCACCGTTGTCATGATCAGGCCGATTTTCACCAGGTCGTGGCCAGGCATCATCGAAGCTGGACAGGAGAAAGACAGACGGGGAGAGCAGACAGGTCAGCGTTTAGGACACAACACCACATCCATATCGTTCCGCTTGGCTGCTGGGATTGGCCAGGGTCAAGTTGACATCTAAGCAGGGCTTTTCTGTTGTTGTTAAAAAAGCCCAGCAAAAGTTCATTTTCATGTTAGGCCACGCCCCTGATGCCGCCATTGTTTCACAGCAGGCCTTTTTGTAGAAAAGCCCAGCAGGAACTCATTTACATATTAGGCCACACCCCCTGGTGTCACCATTGTTTCACACAGGGCCTTTTTGTAGAAGAGCCCAGCAGGAACTTATTTGCATATTAGGCCACACACCCCTGATGTCACCATTGTTTCATGCGGGAACTTTTTGTAGAAGAACCAAGCAGGAACTCATTTGCATATTAGGCCACTCCCATGATGACAGCATTGTTTCACACAGGGCCTTTTGTAGAAAAAGTTCAGCAGGAACTCATTTGCATATTAGGCCACACCCCCTGATGGCACCATTGTCCCACGCGGGGCCTTTTTGTAGAAGAACCCAGCAGGAACTAATTTGCATATTAGGCCACACCCCCTGCTGGCACCATTGTTTCACACAGGGCCTTTTTGTAGAAAAACCCAGCAGGAACTCATTTGTATGTTAGCCCACCCCCCCTGACAGCACCATTGCTTCACACAGGGCCTTTTTGTAAAAAAAGCTCAGTACGGACTCATTTGCATATTAGGCCACACCCCCTGCTGGCACCATTGTTTCACACAGGGCCTTTTTGTAGAAAAACCCAGCAGGAACTCATTTGCATGTTAGGCCCCTCCCTGACAGCGCCATTTTTTCACACAGGGCCTTTTTGCAGAAAAAGCTCAGCAGGAATTCATTTGCATATTAGGCCACACCCCCTGATGGTACCATTGTTTCTCACAGGGCCTTTTTGTGCAAAAAGCCCATCAGGGACTCATTTGTATATTAGGCCTGATGCCAAGCCAACCTGAACTGCATTCCTGCTCAAAATGAGCTCTGCATCAAAGACCAGTTCTGGCTAGCTTGCCATCAGGGGGTGCGGGCTAATATGCACATGAGTTCCTGCTGGGCTTTTTCTACAAAAGGAGCCCAGTCTAAGGCTCTTTCCACGCAGGGGTGTGAAAGCACGTCCTTCAACACAGAAGAATGCAAACAGTAGGGAAGTCTGGGACACAGCGTGGTTTCCACGACCTCAGGAAGGAGACCATACCACATCCCCACCCCTTCAATTCCATTAGTTTACTCTTTCCTGTGAAAGGACCTAACACCATCTGACAGAGATTTATGCATACCTAATAAACTTTGCCCTATCTAGGATGTCCCAGGCTAGCCTGATCTCTCTGATCTCATTATCTAAGCAAGGATGGCCCTGGTTAGTACTTGGATGGGAGATCACCCAGTAAGTCCAGGGTTGCTACGCAGAGGCAGGCAATGGCAAGCCACCTCCGCCCTGACCTGGATGGCCCAAACGACCCTGATCTTCTGAGATCTTGTAAGCTAAGCAGGGTCAGCCCTGGTTATGTATTTGGATGGGAGACCACCAAGGAAGTCCAGGGTTGCTACGCAGAGGCAGGCAATGGCAAGCCACCTCCGCCCTGACCTGGATGGCCCAAACTACCCTGATCTTCTGAGATCTTGTAAGCTAAGCAGGGTCAGCCCTGGTTATGTATTTGGATGGGAGATCACCCAGTAAGTCCAGGGTTGCTACGCAGAGGCAGGCAATAGCAACTTACCTCTGCCCTGACCTGGATGACCCAGACTAGCCTGATCTTGTCAGATCTTGGGAGCTAAGCAGGGTTGGCCTGGTTAGTACTTGGACGGGAGGCCACCAAAGAAGACAGGGATCGATATGCAGAGGCGGGCCATGGCAAAACTGCCTCTGAATGTCTCTTGCACTTGAAAACCCTACGAGGTCACCGTAAGTCGGTTGTGACCAGACAGCACTTCCCGCCAGCCACCAATAAGACTACATGCCCTCCTCGCAAGCCGTAAAGATACCTTGAAAGAAAGCTCACATTCTTCCCTAATCCCGCACTTGTCCTCATCTTTTTATGCCTGTCGCTGTGTTTACAGAAAGACATTTTTTAATTAAAAATTGCTTTCTCCCCTTTACGGTGACATGAAAATGGGGTTTTTTGGGGGGGGGGGGGGATGTTCCAGTCACACCCCTCGCTGACTCTCTCGGGCCATCTCTAATTCACTGACTTTTCCCTGGGCCTGTGACCTCCTCCGTTTGGTGGTATTGGTCTGCAGCTAGGTTTAGGCTTGCTAATCCCCAGGTCCCAGTGGGGGATCTTCCACTTTCTCAGACTCTTTCCCGCCCCCAGGCAGCTGGCCGGCAGGTGGGGGGGAGCCCCGCCCCCAGAGGACCATGTGCCTTTGCACCTCGGAGGCTTCAGTCTCCGATTGAAAGGCTTCCTCTTGGGATGGTGTGTCTGTGTTGCTGTAAAGAAGCTGGCAGAAACTTGTGAGTAGAGAGGCCAATCCCCTGCTTCAGAGTCGCCAGAAACGGATGGGGGGCGGAGGGAAACGTCTGCTGAGCACTTCATTATTACCTATGTGGAGATCGATTCTCATAGGGTATAATGGGGAATTGATCTGGAGGTTTCGGGGGCTCTGGGGGAGCTGTTTTTTGAGGAAGAGGCACCACATTTTCAATATAGTATCTAGTGCCTCTCCCCAAAATACCCCCCAAGTTTCAAAACGATTGGAGCACGGGGTCCAATTCTATGTGCCCCAAAAGAAGGTGCCCCTATCCTTCATTATTTCCTATGGAAGGAAGACATTTAAAAAGACATGCTGTCCCTTTAAATGTGATGGCCAGAACTCTCTTGGAGTTCAATTATGCTTGTCACACCCTTGTTCCTGGCTCCGCCCCCAATGTCTCCTGGCTCCACCCCCAAAGTCTCCTGGCTCCACCTCCGAAGTCCCCAGATATTTCTTGAATTGGACTTGGGAACCCTAGCTAGGTTACGTAAATTTGTACCTTCTATTGCTCCTAGTTGCATTAAAAATTGCAGTGAAGTGACTTCATTTATAAATGGTTGGTGGACGTGTAAGCATATTTCAAAATGTGGGAAACAAATCCAGTTTCAGATCAAACTTAGTACAGGCTACGTTCTCCCTCTTCTAAAACTTGATGTATATCTTTTACACAATGGGAAAGGCCATGCGCTGAACAAAGGTACCGTTGAATTAATTAATATTTTGATTGCAGCAGCTAGAATGACGATAGCTGCAAACTGGGTAAACTCTTCTCTGCCTTTATTAGATCAATGGTTCCATAGGCTGTGGGAATTGTTTGTTCTGAATAAAATTGCGTGCAATCCTTTTGATTTTTCGATGGAGCGATATGAACCTCGTGTGGTAGCTGTCTGGTTTCCTCTGGTAAAGTATGTAACTGAATATGACATTGTACCTAACAATTCGTTCAACAAAAAAAAACACTGATCTATTTTTGATCCGTATTTAATTTTTGTTTTGTCCTTGTTTAGTGTGATTTTCACACGTCAGATTTGAGGTATGCTAAATTGTTGACACTTTGTCATTATTTTATGTAAAGGATAAATAAACTTTATTATTGTAAAAAAAAAAAATGCTATTTCTTGGATCACTTCTCCAGTGATGAAAGAATAGTAGAGTCCTTTCAAGCTTGCCAGGGGGATGTTAATTCTCTTTCCTGTCACCTCAGCCTCTCGTTCACCCCAAACTTGTTAGCCAATCAAAGACTGAATGAGATAGAGACAGTGCCGGCCCTAGGGCGCACGGCACCCCAGGCAGGCTCCTTACCCGCCACCCCCTGCCAGCCTCCCTCCACAGCACCCCCCTCCTCCCTTCTTCCCTCAGAGAAGTGCAGCCGGCATCTGCATGTTTTTCGAAGTGACCGTTGGAGGAGGCTCCTCCCCGTTCCTTTCCAGAACCGGAAGTTAAGGGGGAGAAAAGCCTCCTCCAGTGCTTTCCTTGAAAAACACACAGATGCCAGATGCCTCGAAGCCAGTAGCGCCCAGTCTTGTCACGGCGAGCTTCTCTGAGGGGGGCGGAGCACGGCAGAAGGGAAGGGAGGGGGCTGGTGGTGGCGGCAGCAGCAGCAGGGGGGAGAGAGGCAAATTTAGCTGGTTGTCTTGGGTACCGGGAAGAGGGGAGCTCAATTCGGAGCCCCCTCCCAGCACCCTAGGCAACTCCTAATTTGCCTAGTGGGCGAGCCAGCCCTGGATAGAGAGGAACGTTGCCCAGAAAGAACACCTTCTAATGGAGCTAGGCCTCAACAGTAGCCTCCACATTCCTGTGGGAAGCCAGCAAATTAACCCCAGAGGAGACTTGCAAATGCGGATTCATTATTGGTTTACTACAGCCCCATGTGATGACGTGCTTATGAGTAAGCCCTCACAAATCAAACATGGACTGTGACTAGCTTAGTATTGTCTGCTCTCAGAAGCTAAGCTGGCTTGACCCTGTTGGTTAGTATTTGGATGAGAGACCACCAAGGAAGTCCAGGGTTGCCATGTGGAGGCAAGCAATAGCAAACCCCTTCTGTACCTCTGCCTTGACGTGGATGGCTGTGGCTAGCTTGGTTTCATCAATTATCAGAAATGAAACAGGATTGGCCCTGGTGGTTAGTGCTTGGATGGGAGACCACCAAGGAATTCCAGTGTTGCTATGCAGAGGCAAGCAATAGCAAACCCCTTCTGTACCTCTGCCTTGACTTGGATGGCAGTGGCTAGATTAGTATTGTCCGCTCTCAGAAGCTAAGCTGGTTTGACCCTGTTGGTTAGTATTTGGATGAGAGACCACCAAGGGAGTCCAGGGTTGCTATGCGGAGGCAAGCAATAGCAAACCCGTTCTGTACCTCTGCCTTGACTTGGATGGCTGTGACTAGCTTAATATTGTCCGCTCACAGAAGCTAAACTGGCTTGACCCTGTTGGTTAGTATTTGGATGAGAGACCACCAAGGAAGTCCAGGGTTGCTATGTGGAGGCAAGCAATAGCTAGCTTGGTTTCATCAATTATCAGAAATGAAACAGGATTGGCCCTGGTGGTTAGTGCTTGGATGGGAGACCACCAAGGAATTCCAATGTTGCTTAGCAGAGACAAGCAATAGAAACCCCCCTCTTTACCTCTGCCATGACTTGAATGGCTGTGACTAGCTTGGTCTCATCAGCTCTCAGAAACTAAGCGGGCTTGGCTCAGGTGGTTAGTATTTGGATGAGAGACCACCAAGGAAGTTCAGAGATGGTTTCCTATTGCCTGCCTCTGCATAGCAACCCTGAACGTCTCTTGCCTCGAAAACCCTACGTGTGTTCATAAGTGGGTAAGGACTTGACAGCACTTTCCATCACCACCGCAACACCTGTCTGCCCCTCACCTACTGTGGCGATCATTTTAAGAACATAAGAGAAGCCATGTTGGATCAGGCCAGTGGCCCATCCAGTCCAACACTCTGAGTCACATAAGAACAGAAGAGAAGCCCTGTTGGATCAGGCCAATGGCCCATCCAGTCCAACACTCTGTGTCTCATAAGAACATAAGAGAAGCCATGTTGGATCAGGCCAATGGCCCATCCAGTCCAACACTCTGTGTCACATAAGAACATAAGAGAAGCCATGTTGGATCAGGCCAGTGGCCCATCCAGTCCAACACTCTGTGTCTCATAAGAACATAAGAGAAGCCATGTTGGATCAGGCCAGTGGCCCATCCAGTCCAACACTCTGAGTCACATAAGAACATGAGAGAAGCCATGTTGGATCAGGCCAATGGCCCCTCCAGTCCAACACTCTGTGTCTCATAAGAACATAAGAGAAGCCATGTTGGATCAGGCCAATGGCCCATCCAGTCCAACACTCTGTGTCTCATAAGAACATAAGAGAAGCCATGTTGGATCAGGCCAATGGCCCATCCAGTCCAACACTCTGTGTCTCATAAGAACATAAGAGAAGCCATGTTGGATCAGGCCAATGGCCCATCCAGTCCAACACTCTGTGTCACATAAGAACATAAGAGAAGCCATGTTGGATCAGGCCAATGGCCCATCCAGTCCAACACTCTGTGTCACATAAGAACATAAGAGAAGCCCTGTTGGATCAGGCCAATGGCCCATCCAGTCCAACACTCTGTGTCACATAAGAACATAAGAGAAGCCCTGTTGGATCAGGCCAGTGGCCCATCCAGTCCAACACTCTGTGTCACATAAGAACATAAGAGAAGCCCTGTTGGATCAGGCCAGTGGCCCATCCAGTCCAACACTCTGTGTCACATAAGAACATGAGAGAAGCCATGTTGGATCAGGCCAATGGCCCATCCAGTCCAACACTCTGTGTCTCATAAGAACATAAGAGAAGCCATGTTGGATCAGGCCAATGGCCCCTCCAGTCCAACACTCAGTGTCACAAAGAACATAAGGGAAGCCATGTTGGATCAGGCCAATGGCCCATCCTGTCCAACATTCTGTGTCACATAAGAGAAGCCATGTTGGATCAGGCCATTGGCCCATCCAGTCCAACTCTCTGTGTCACACAGTGGCCAAAAAACCAGGTACCATCAGTGGGGCCAGGACATTAGAAGGTCTCCTACTGTGCCCACCCCCACAAGCACCAAGAATACAGAGCATCACTGCCCCAGACAGAGAGTTTCAACAATACCATTGATGGACTCTGCTCCATATGCTTATCCAATCCTCTCTTGAAGCTGGCTATGCTTGTAGCCGCCACCACCTCCTGTGGCAGTGAATTCCATGTGTTGATCACCCTTTGGGTGAAGAAGTACTTCCTTTTATCCGTTCTAACCCGACTGCTCAGCAATTTCATTGAATGCCCACGAGTTCTTGCATTGTGAGAAAGGGAGGAAAGTACTTCTTTCTCTACCTTCTCCATCCCATGCATAATCTTGTAAACCTCTATCATGTCACCCCCTCAGTCGACGTTTCTCCGAGTAAAGAGCCCCAAGCGTTTTAACCATAAGGAAAGTGTTTCAACTCTTTAATCATTCTAGTTGCCCTTTTCTACACAATGCTATAATGTCTTTTTTGAGGTGCGTTGACCAGAATTGTGGCTGGCTCCACCTTCTGTGGCAATCATTTTGCGGCAGCCTTTTTGTTATTGCAGCTGCCGTGCTGTGTCAGAATTCCAAATGTGCCCGTTTTGGGATCCCTGATCTTTCCCTCCCCTGTAATTTTAACAGCCTACAAGCTGTACGTCAAAGTATTTTATAGATAATTTGCAGCTGCTTAGATAAATATGGTTTGATCACGTTGATTTTTTTGACTGTGTGTTTGTGGTTTTTTTTTTATCCTGCCTGATAATAACATCTTTAGTTTCTGCTGTCCGGAAACGTTCTGTAGGCGGTCCGCCCAGGGAGAAATATATTGGTTGCAAAATGAATTATAACGGGGGCAGCTAAAAAGAATATCTGCGGTTCAGTCCACTCGATCCTTACAGTAAATACGAAAATGTTTCTCAGGGGGCGTTTCTACTAACATGGCCCTTCATCTCAGAGGAAGGTAACACACTGTATCTAAATAGCACGAAAGAGCAACGATATTTTAGAACTGTTAAATAAAAGAAATGTTTAGACCAGGGGTGTCAAATGGGTAGCTTGGGGGCCAGATCAGGCCCCCAGAAGGTTCCTATCAGGCCCGCGAGCAAGTCTGCTTCCTTCTCCCTTTCTCTTGGTTCCTTCTTTGTCATCGCTTGCTTTGCCAGGCTTGCTCAATCGCACAGGAGCTACAGAGCAAAACCTCTCTTTTCTCCAATGGATGTGGCTCCTCCCTTGGGGAGGGGAGGGGAGGAGGGACAGCTTGCTTTGTATAATATAGTGGGTTCAAAGCATAAAGGAGACGTTGTAACAGTGATAACAGCTCTTTATTAGAGCGTGGTAGAAGGCTGCCTAGCAAGACTGGTGAAGGGGCCCACGGGCCCAACCTATATACAACTCAGTTTCCCATGCAAGCATGCCATTGGTTCATTCAAACAGGCAGGGGGGCTGTGATTGGAGTAGGGCAGCAGGTATTTGGATCCCACTGCCCATTGTTCCCAAGTTCCCAAGCTCTGCTTCCCTGGCTCCAATGAGCCTGGCAGAAATCATATACAACAAGTGTTATATGCATAACACTTTGCCAGGCTCTCTCAATCGCACAGCAGAGCTACTGAGCCAAGCCTCCCTTCCTTCTATTGGGTGAGGCTCCTTCTCTTCCTCATCCCCTGAGGAGGGAGGTAGAGAGCCAGAGTTTTCTTTTGCCTAGCTCCTTTGATCACATGGGAAAGATACAAAATCTTTAATTGTGTTTGTCTCTGTCCCCCAGTATGCACGGTTCAACTCTTCCCATCGTAACACAACGCTCATTTCCCCCCTTTTGTTTAACATTGCATGCATTTGAGTTGTTGAAAATCTTTTTAAAAGTCTCACCCCTAGTAAAGTTTTACATTCTACTGTTTTACACCTAGTAAAATAATAATTGTGAGCAACATAAATAGCCCAGAACAGGAGTGACCAAACTGTCACTCGGGAGCCACATGTGACCCTTTCTCACACCTTTTCTCTCATCCAGCTTGCAGAAGAAGACGTTTGTCTCTTTAAATCATTTCTCCAAGCCAAGCCAGCCGGCAGCTTGGAGAATGCATTTAAAGTTAAAGTTGCTTTCTTCCCACCTCACTCTTTACCATCTGTTTGCCTTCCTTCCTTCCCTCTGTCTCTCTTTCTCTCTTTTTCCCTCCCTCCCTCTCTTCCTTCCTTCCTTAACATCTGATGTTCACGCATCTTGCAGCTCTCAAACCTGACCTTTACTTTATGTGGCTCATACATTAAGCAAATTTGGCCATCCCTGATCTATCTTCCTTCCATCCATCCATCCATCCATCCATCCATCCATCCATCCATCCATCCATCCATCCACATTCATTCATATATCCTCATCCATCCATCCACATTCATTCATATATCCTCATCCATCCATCCATCCATCCACCCATCCACCCACCATCCATCCATCCATCCATCCATCCACTCATTCATCCACTCATCCACCATCCATCCATCCACTCATCCACCATCCATCCATCCATCCATCCATCCACTCATTCATCCACTCATCCACCATCCATCCATCCACTCATCCATCATCCATCCATCCATCCATCCATCCATCCATCCATCCACTCAGTCATCCACTCATCCACCCATATATCCACATCCATCCATCCACTCATCCACCATCCATCCACATTCATTCATATATCCACATCCATCCATCCACTCATCCACCATCCATCCACATTCATTCATATATCCCCATCCACCCATCCATCCATCCATCCATCCTCTATTATTTCTCTAATCCATCTCTCTCTTCATCCAGGGATGGAATTCTAGCAGGAGCTCCTTTGCATATTAGGCCACACACCCCTGGATGTAGCCAATCCTCCTGTAAATTATAGGACTCTTAGTACAGGGCCTACTGTAAGCTCCAGGAGGATGGCTATATCCGAGGAGGTGTGGCCTAATATGCAAAGGAGCTCCTGGTAGAATCCCACCCTTGTGGGATCTAAATATCTATCTAAATAAGACTTCTACTCCTGGGAAACCAACTGGTGATTGAAAGCACTGTCAAGCTGTAACCGACCTATGATGACTCTGTAGAACTTTCAAGGCAAGAGTAATTCAGGGGTGGTTTGCCATTGCCTGCCTCTGTATAGAAACCCTGGACTTCCTTGGTGGTCTCCCATCCAAGCCCCAGTCAGGGTTGACCCTTCTTAGCTTTCCAGATCTGATGAGATCAGGCTAGCACGGGCTATTCAGGTCAGATTGTGTGGTGTGGGTGCATGTGTATACATATTGCACTGTTGCATTTTCCCTTGCAAACCGATGTGGCCAAAGAGAACGTGGACTGTTATCTTGTTCACGCATCAATGAATGGTCATTTTTTTGTGCTTTGTGCCTGGATTTAGCCGTACCCAAATACAGCACATGGTAACGGAGGAGAGGGACGAATTTGTTTTTTTGCCTTCCGTGAAATGGCAGAGGATTTTAAAAGAAAAGATTCCTTAATACAAAAGGAATTTCTGGTGCTCTGTCTGCATCAGCCCAGATCTGAGATCCACAACTCAGAGGAGACTGGCATAGGAAGGAGAAGGAGAAGGAGAAAAAGAAGAAGGAGGAGAAGGAGAAGAAAAAGAAGAAGGAGGAGGAGAAGAAGGAGAAAAAAAAGGAGGAGGAGGAGGAGAAGAAGGAGAAAAAGAAGAAGGAGGAGAAGAAGAAGGAAAAGAGGAGAAAAAGAAAAAGGAGGAGAAGAAGGAGAAGGAGAAAAAAAGGAGGAGGAGAAGAAGGAGAAGGAGAAAAAAAGGAGGAGGAGGAGAAGAAGGAGAAGAAGAAGGAGGAGGAGAAGGAGAAGGAGAAGAAGAAGGAGGAGGAGAAGGAGAAAAAGAAGGAGGAGGAGAAGAAGGAGGAGGAGAAAAAAAGGAGGAGAAAAAAGGAGGAGGAGGAGGAGAAGAAGGAGAAAAAGGAGGAGGAGGAGAAGAAGAAGGGGAAAAAGAGGAGAAAAAGAAGAAGGCAAAGAAGAGAAGAAGAAGAAGAAGGAGGAGAAGATTCAGAGTATCTAGACTATTCCTACGCAAATTTCTTATGTTTCATGCAGCCAGCAAAAACAATCTGGATTCATAACAGCCAAGAGACTTTTCGCAGACATCATGTTTGGGGAGGTTCCGTTGTGTGTACTAGGAGCGTGCCAACTACAAGTTGAGAAATTCCTGGAAATTTGGGGTTCGGAGCTAGGGAAGGGTGGGATTTGTAGAGGGGAGAGACCTCCGCAGGGTGCGACGCCATAGAGCCCGCCCTCCAAAGCAGCCATTTTCTCCTGGGGATCTGATCTCTGGTCTAGAGATGAGTTGCAGTTCTCCTGCCCCTGCCTGGAGTTTGGCAACCCTACCAGCAATGCTCCCAGTGCCTGAATAGGGAATTGTCTTTTCTTACTTTGGTATGTACAAGCCCGTACTCTGGAAAAGGCACATTCTGTTCACATGTACCAGTGCTTGAGAGCCAGTGCTTGAGAATTCAGATAAAATGGCCATCACACATAGTGGGAGCATCAGTACACCCCCAGTATGCACGGTTCGATTCCCCCCCACCACCACCATCCTAAGAGAGCCAGTTTGGTGTAGTGGTTAAGTACACAGACTCTTATCTGGGAGAACTGGGCTTGATTCCCCACTCCCCCACTTGCAGCTGCTGGAATGGCCTTGGATCAGCCGTAGCGCTTGCAGGGTTTGTCCTTGAAAGGGCAGCTTTTGGGAGAGCTCTCTCAGCCCCACCCACCTCACAGGGCATCATAAGAACATAAGAGAAGCCATGTTAGATCAGGCCAATGGCCCATCCAGTCCAACATTCTGTGTCATATACACACACACACACAAACACACACACACACACACACACACACACTGTGGCTAATAGCCACTGATGGACCTCTGCTCCATATTTTTATCTAACCCCCTCTTGAAGGTGGCCATGCTTGTGGCTGCCACCACCTCCTGTGGCAGTGAATTCCACATGTTAATCACCCTTTGGGTGAAGAAGTACTTCCTTTTATCCGTTTTAACCTGTCTGCTCAGCAATTTCATCGAATGCTCATGAGTGCTTGTATTGTGAGAAAGGGAGCAAAGGACTTCTTTCTCTATTTTCTCCATCCCATGCATTATCTTGTAAACCTCTATCATGTCACCCCGCAGTCGACGTTTCTCCAAGCTAAAGAGCCCTAAGGTGTCTGTTGTGGGAGAAGGAGATAAAGGAGATTTTAAGCCTCTCTGAGTCTCTGATTCAGAGAGAAGGGCGGGGTATAAATCTGTGGTCTTCTTCTAACATCTGGAAAAGTCTAAGCAGAGGTGGGGATCTCTGTACAAACACGGTGCTGACGGTTGAAAGGATTTTTCCAACAAAGAACCATCCTCACAAGGGGCAAATAAATTTGGAGATTTGGAACGGAAACACGCTTTCCCCGATCACACAAGGAACCGGAGAACAGAACCACCTCCTCTTTCTTTTCATTTCATACTTGACAATGAGCATTTTTTTACATCTCGGAAGATCATAGTTCAACCCATGCTTTTTATAAGAGGTCTCTACGTTACGCAGGCTGCCTTAATGACAATTTTGCTCGCAAATGTATTTGCACTTTGAGTTGGGCAGCTTCCCAGTCTGACCGCACTCTGGCATTAAGGGGAACAGATGCCTCTTGGAATCATATACAACAGAATTTAGAAGGATCCACATTATGAATTCCCTAGAAAGTTACCTGTTATTAAAGAAGCTCTTTCCTTATGGAGCTGTATTGACGGGAATCTCTGGTTAGATAAAGCTCCTGGAACACAGCACAATGTTTGTGAACTTGTGCATCATTTCCCCCTAGATTCTAACTGAGTTGCACCTGTGAGACCAACAAGATTTTTTTCAGGGTAAAAAACAGGGGTGGCCAAACCGTGGCTCGGGAGCAACATTGGCTCTTTTTCTAGCAGGAGCTCCTCTGCATATTAGGCCACGCCCCGTGATATAGCTAGGGTTGCCAAGTCGAATTCAAGAAGTATCTGGGGACTTTGGGGGTGGAGCCAGGAGACATTGGGGGTGGCACCAGGATTAAGGGTATGGCAAGCAGAATTGAACTCCAAGGGAGTTCTGGCCATCACATTTAAAGGGACAGCACACCTTTTAAAATGTCTTCCTTCCATAGGAAATAATGAAGGATAGGGGCACCTTCTTTTGGGGCTCATAGAACTGGACCCCTGGTCCAATCGTTTTGAAACTTGGGGGGTACTTTGGGGAGAGGCACTAGATACTATACTGAAATTTGGTGCCTCTACCTCAAAATACAGCTCCCCCAGAGCCCCTGAAACCTCCAGATCAATTCCCCATTATGCCGTATGAGAATCGATCTCCACATAGGGGATAATGAAGTGCCCAGCAGACGTTTCCCTTCTCCTCCCATTTCTGGCGACTCTGAAGTGAGGGATTGGCCTCTCTACGCCGACTTCTTCAAAGTAACACAGACACACCATCCCAAGAGGAAGCCTCTCAATCAGAGACTGAAGCCTCCGGAGGTGGAAAGGCACATGGTCCTCTAGGGGCGGGGCTTCCCCCCATTGGCCAGCTGACTGGGGGCGGGAAGGAGCCTGGGAAAGCAGAAGAACTCCTGCTGGGACCTGGGGATTGGCAAGCCTAGATATAGCCAATCCTCCAAGAGCTCAGAGGGCTCTTAGTACAGGGCCTACTGTAAACTCCAGGAGGATTGGCTACATCAGGGGGGCGTGGCCTAAGATGCAAAGGAGCTCCTGCTCGAAAAAGAGCCCTGAGGCCACACCCCCTGACACCAAGCCAGCCGGAACTGTGTTCCTGTACGTTCCCGCTCAAAAAAAAAAAGCCATGCAAACAGCACCACAGAGATGAAGAAGACTGCAGATTTATACCCCACCCTTCTCTCTGAATCAGAGACTCATTTCTCCCCCCGCAACAGACACCCTGTGAGGTGGGTGGGGCTGAGAGGGCTCTTCTCACAGCAGCTGCCCTTTCAAGGACAACTCCCAAGATAGCAATGGCTGACCCAAGGCCATTCCAGCAGCGGCAAGTGGAGGAGTGGGGAATCAAACCCAGTTCTCCCAGTTAGAAGTCCGCGCACTTAACCACTACACCAAGGTGGCTCTCAAGGTATTTTGAGTGTATCCTTTCAACAGTCAAAGCACCCCTCTGAAATTAGCTTTGTAGTGAGATAAGAATCTTACCTCCTTATTTATAGAATCACAGAGTTGGAAGGGACCTCCGGGGTCATCTAGCCCAACCCCCCTGCACAATTCAGCCCATTGCTACCTGTATATCTCACCAAGAGTTGGTCCCTAAGGAAACAGGGAGACTTGAGTTTCACTTTTCCATGGCAGATTTACGGGGTTACCTTCGGAAAACTATCATTCAGGGCTCATTTTGCAGCAGGAGCTCCTTTGCATATTAGGCCACACACCCCCTGATGTAGCCAATCCTCCAGGAGCTTACAGGGCTCTTAGTACAGGGCCTACTGTAAGCTCCAGGAGGATTGGCTGCATCAGGGGGGGCGTGGCCTAATATGCAAAGGAGCTTCTGCTAGAATTCCATCCTTGGGCCACACACCCCTGATGTAGCCAATCCTCCTGGAACTTAGAGGGCTCTTCTTACAGGGCCTATTGTAAGCTCCAGGAGGATTGGCTACATCAGGGGTGTGTGGCCTAATATGCAAAGGAGCTCCTGCTACAAAATGAGCTCTAATTACTAGAATCCAAAAGATCAGGAGTTGGTTTTTTTTTAAATAAAGGTCACTATTGTGCCTCCCCATGTTACCTCTATTTTCAATTTAGGGTTTTTCTTCTCTGGGAAATGTATTGTCTTTGTAAAACAAACACTGCTTTCTCCAATGTTTTTGTTAAGGGCAAAGAATGGAAACAGAAGAAAGTTTTACTGATTTTGGAAAAAAAAAACTATCATCAAATGATTCTCTGAGAATAAAAGGGAAAAGATGAAAAAGGGGAACCTGAAGTATTGTCTCAATTTTGGGCTTTACTTTTTAAAAAGTATAGATGGTGGAGGTTTTGCATTATTTCAATACAGTCTTTTTTTCTTTTCGGCAGTCCCAAAATGCTATTTTTTAAAAAAAAAAACACAAAACTGAGTCTATCATTTTCCTTAGTAGCTCACCAAATTTCTGTCATTGTACGTTGGAAGGGACAGAGTGTTCTTGTGGAAAACGTTTTGCCAGAAACTGCTTCTTTCTGCAACTGAATGTGACTTTTATTGGCTAGTAGGAACTTAAAAAAAAAAAAACACAACAATTCAATTGTATTTCTTCAAAAAGCATTTTCACCATTGCAGAGCATTCGGATCAGCGCATGAAATCAGCCTTTTCTTAAGGGTTGGTCTGCAGATGGAGCCTTGATGAGGTGGAAGGGTTGCCAAT
The DNA here is from genome assembly GCF_032191835.1 of Heteronotia binoei. Classification (NCBI taxonomy): domain Eukaryota; kingdom Metazoa; phylum Chordata; class Lepidosauria; order Squamata; family Gekkonidae; genus Heteronotia; species Heteronotia binoei. Next base: position 8,666,243 of record NC_083223.1, read on the forward strand.
CACCAGGTCAGGCCAGGAGATCTTTGGGGTTGGGATCTTTGGGGCTGAGATCTTTGGGAAATTTCTGGAGATAATTTTGTGGAGGGGGGGGGGAGCAACTGAGGAGGGACTTCTTTTTCTCCTAGACTATATGGTATACCATGGAGCAGGGGTGGCCAATGGCAGCTCTCCAGATGTTTTTTGCCTACAACTCCCATCAGCCCCAGCCAGCATGGCCAATGGCGGGGTGACATGATAGAGGTTTACAAGATAATGCATGGGATGGAGAAAGTAGAGAGAAGTAATTTTCTCCCTTTCTCACAATACAAGAACTCGTGGGCATTCGATGAAATTGCTGAGCAGTTGGGTTAGAACCGCTAAAAGGAAGTACTTCTTCACCCAAAGGGTGATTAACATGTGGAATTCACTGCCACAGGAGGTTGTGGTGGCTACAAGCATAGACAGCTTCAAAAGGGGGTTAGATAAAAATATGGAGCAGAGGTCCATCAGTGGCTATTAGCCACGGTGTGTGTGTGTGTATTGGCCACTGTGTGACACAGAGTGTTGGACTGGATGGGCCATTGGCCTGATCCAACATGGCTTCTCTTATGTTCTTATGAGTCACAAAGTGTTGGACTGGATGGGGTATTGCCTGATCCAACATGGCTTCTCTTGTGTTGTTATGTGACACAGAGTGTTGGACTGGATGGGCCATTGACCTGATCCAGCATGGCTTCTCTTATGTTCTTATGTTCTTAACTATTGTGCTCTGGGGTCATTCTTCCTGAGATAAGACAAAAATGTGTGAGCTGAAAGCTAAAAATCTGTGAGCTGGTTCACGCTAAATCAGCTGAGAGGGAACACTGACTGGCACCCGCTTCTCCCAGATGAGAGTCTGCACACTTAACCACTACACCAAACAGATGGGAACCACGGGAAGCGCGGGATACCTTGACAGACAGGTACAGTTTGAAGGAACCAAAGAGCAGTTGTGGTGGGAAACTCGACCGCACTATGGACTCAGGGGGGTGTTCCTTTGCATGTTTTATATGTGGGGTCTTGGCCGCGCCATATTTCCTGCGTTAGCATGTGGTTAATAAAGCATGTTCTATGTTGAACTCTGCAGCATCGACCTCACTATTTAACACACTGGTCATTTTTGCGCTTACCTTAAGCCAGAGCGACCTCCCTCTTCACCGCACAGCGTCTGCACGGTTTTCGCACTAATTGCAACGCAGCACCTGGAAGAGCCGCAAAGTCCCGCGGCTTTTGCGCCGCAAATGTAAACTGGTTTTTGGCGGTTTACATTTGCGCCGCAAAAGCCGCGGGACTTTGCGGCTCTTCCAGGTGCTGCGGAGCAATTAGTGCGAAAACTGTGCAGACGCTGCGCAGTGAAGAGGGACGTCGCTCCGGCTTAAGGTAAGTGCGAAAACGCTCACTGTCAATCTGAGGTCTGAGCCAAAGATTAAAAAGGTAAAGGTAGTTCCCTGTGCAAGCGCCAGTTGTTTCCAGCTCTGGGGTGACATCGCATCACGTTTTCACAGTAGACTTTTGTACGGGGTGGTTTGCCATTGCCTTCCCAGTCATCTACGCTTCCCCCCCAGCAAGCTGGGTGCTCATTTGACCAACCTCAGAAGGATGGAAGGCTGAGTCAACCCAACTGCCTGAACTCAGCTTCTGCCGGGATCGAACTCAGGTCATGAGAAGAGAGCTCGGACTGCAGTACTGCAGTATTATTACTCTGCGCCACGGGGCTCTTATGGCACGTGGAAGAGAAGGCGAGGGGCTGATCCATTTTTTCTTCTTCCGTGAAATGGCAAAGGATTTTTTTTTAAAGAAAACATTTCTTAATACACTGTCAATTTGGGGTTTGAGCCAAAGGTTAGGTAGGTCAAAACTGATCGATCTAAAATATTCAAAATTCAAATGATGGGAAACAAGCTTGGATTCTGTTTGTTTTGCTTTCCCCCCCCAAGACTTCTTCCGAAGTTCTCAGCTACCCCAAAATGGACTGTAGTTACATCCTTGCTGTCAGAAATAGGCTGTTTTTGCCCCTGAAACTAATTCCGACTGGATCTAGGTAACCTAGATACACTAAAACTCTGTCCTCACCAGAGAGCCAACTCAAATCCTGCATAGCCAACAAAGATGTTAATCTGTGTCACTGAAAAGCACCCAGATTAACTCGGTGCAGGATTAAGATGCTGAGCTGTTTTTAGAGAATTAAGCCACGGCATTCGGGGCCTGGTGTGAAAAAGCCTGGAGAGCAGGTCACGGAATTTGTTTTTGTCAAGAAGAAGATGAGGAGGAGGATGAGAGGAGGAGGACGAGGAGAAGGAGGAGGAGGAGGAGAAGAAGGAGGAGGAGAAGGAGGAGAGGAGGAAAGGAGGACAAGGAGGAGGATGAGGAGAAGGAGGAGGAGAAGGAGAAGAAGGAGGATGAGGAGAAGGAGGAGGAGGAGAAGGAGGAGGAGGAGGAGAAGAAGAAGGAGCAGGAGGAGGACAAGGAGGAGGACAAGGAGAAGAAGGAGGAGGAGAAGGAGGAGGAGGAGGAGGAGAAGAAGGAGGAGAAGGAGGAGGACGAGGAGAAGAAGGAGGAGGAGGAGAAGAAGGAGGAGAAGGAAGAGGACAAGGAGAAGAAGGAGGAGAAGGAGGAGGAGAAAAAGGAGGAAAAGGAGGAGGAGGAGGAGGAGAAGAAGGAGGAAGAGGAGAAGGAGAGGAGGAGGAGAAGGAGGAAGAGGAGGAGAAGAAGGAGGAGAAGGAGGAGGAGAAGAAGAAGACGAGGAGACTGAATTTATATACTCTGCAGAGTGGTTTACAATTTCATCCTTCCTCTCCCCACAACGGACCCCGCTGTGAGGTAGGTGGGGCTGAGAGTGCTCGTTCGAAAACTGCTCTTGAGCAAACAGCTCTGAGGGAACATGTAACTGACCCAAGGTCATGCCAGCAGCTGCATCTGAAGGAGGCGTGCGGCATCGAATTAGGCATACGTGCTCTTCACCGTGACACCAAACTGACTCCGCACCGAATAAGGGAAAGAAATTTCACTTACAAAAGTAGAAGCGCATCTTAGCAGACGTAGCCCTCTAACTTTATTGAATCAGTCATTTAACTTGTTTGTGAACAGATTCACTTCAAATAAAGGGTTCACTTACCCGCTTTGGGTTGGGAAATTTCTGGAGATTTTGGGGGGGGGGGGGTGGAATCTGAGGAGGGCAGGTTTTGGGGAGGGGAGGGAGATCCATGGGGTGCAATCACATGGCGTTTACCCTGCCAAGCTGTATTCATCTCAGGCGAATAGACCCCTGCCATCTGAAAATCAGTTGTCATCTCAGGAGATCTCCAGCTGTGCCACCTGGAGGCTGCAGCAACCCACAAAGAGCAATGCGGATAATAGAGCAGGAAATCAAGGTCAAACACCTCCGCGAAAACCAACCTCTATACTCAATACATAAATACCATATTTCAGGGGTGGCCAACGGTAGCTCTCCAGATGTTTTTTTGCCTACAACTCCCATCAGCCCCAGCCAGCATGGCCAATGGCTGTGGCTGATGGGAGTTGTAGGCAAAAAAAAAAAATCTGGAGAGCTACCGTTGGCCACCCCTGCCATATTTTAAACAGATTCTAGAAAAGATTTCAGGTTTTCACGGCTGGTAGCATCATTAGGGTTTGTAGAATCTTTTGGGATCAAGTGCCGTGTTCTACTGGAGAAAGGAAAACTTTCTCCAGTAGAACACGGCACTTGACCCCGAAAGATTCTACAAACCCTAAAGATTCTAGAAAAAAAGTCAAAAGTGTATTCAAAAATTATTTGAACATCAAATGCAGATAAAGAACATCTACCCTCACTCCAAAGTCATTCAAAGACAGGCCAGTGTCCACAAACTCTCAGTCACTGGATGAAGGTAGAAATTCAAGTGATAAAGTCTCGTACGGAGAACGATGCTTCCAAAAGATCTGTATTCCAATTAGAAATTTTCGGTGGGAAATACTATCTCGGAGGAGAACTCTTCTTCCGTACAGCGAGGCAGAGGCACATAAATTGCATAACACGATGCGGTAGCACTCAGATCCCGCGTTTCGCACTCGCTTCTACAAGCTTTCTTCAAATACTGCCTTCATTTTAATGCTGCTGCTTCCAATATACTTCACAAGGTATGGTCAATTCCCGGAAATTGTTTAAATAATTTTTGAATACACTTTGACTGTTTTTTCTAGAATCTGTTTAAAATATGGTATTTACGTATCGAGCTTAGAGGCTGGTTTTCACCGGGGTGTTTGACCTTGATTTCCTGCACCGCCTGGAGGTTGGCAACCCAACTGGAGAGTGACTGTGAAGATCATACATCGCCATGGAAGCAGTGTGGTTTTTACAACTGAACAATCGGCAACTCTCGAGGGCAGTTTCAGGGTGCCAAAATGGCGGAAGGAAAAGGCTGAAGTTCCCCCTGTACGGGTGCTACCGTCACAAACTGAATATGTCCCTCCTGTGTCCTTGGGAGGCAAAGATTTCCCCTTGTGTGTGTGTAGGGTTGCCAATCCCCAGGTGGGGGCAGGGGATCCCCCGGTTTGGAGGCCCTCCCCCCACTTTAGGGTCCTCGGAAAGTTGGGGTGGGAGGGAAATGTCTGCTGGACACTCCATTATTCCCTAGGGAGACTGATTCCCATAGGATATAATGGAGAATTGATCTGCTGGTATCTGGGACTCTAGGGCGGCTGTAGTTTGAGGTAGAGGCACCAGATTTTCAGCATAGCATCCCGTGCCTCTCCTCAAAACATCCTCCAAGTTTCAAAAAGATTGGACCAGGGGGTCCAATTCTATGAGCCCCCAAAGAAGGTGCCCCATCCTCCATTATTTTGAGTGGAAGGAAGGCATTTAGAGGCTGTGCGGTCCCTTTAAATGTGATGGCCAGTACTCCCTTTGGAGTTCAATCGTGCTTGTCACACCCTTGCTCCTGGTTCCACCCCAATGTTATTTGGCTCCACCCCCAAAGTCTCCTGGCTCCACCCCCAAATTCCCCTGATATTTCCTGAGTCAGACCTGGCAACCCTGTGTGTTTGGTACACAGTCCTCGTACGGCCCATGGGATTTTGTAACCTGTGAAAGGACCCTGGCTCAGTGGAAGGGCGACTGTTTGGCTTTCCCCCATTCCCCAGGTTCAATCCCCAGCATTTCCAGTTACTGGATCACGGACCAGTGATCTGATTCCATACCATAATAGGAAGCTTCATGCGTGTGTGTGTTTTCTATAAGGAATGTTGTGTTTCGATCAGGGGTGGAATTCTAGCAGGAGCTCCTTTGAGTATTAGGCCACACACCCCTGATGTAGCCAATCCCCCAAGAGCTTACAAAAAAGAGCCTTGTAAGCTCTTGGAGGAGTGGCTACATCAGGGGTATGTGGCCTAATACGCAAAGCAGCTCCTGCTAGAATTCCACCCCTGGTTTCGATAAGGAATTCACTACCTCTCCCTCCCTCTTCCTTTCCTTGGTTTCTGTATTAGAAGACACCCGTGTCTACAACATTATCTGCAGCTAAAACCACCAGGATTTACGGAAGAAACAAACACTTTGCCAAATTCTCAACCGTTCCAGAACATCTGCAGGCACCCTCTGACCTCCCATACTTTATTTTTTTATAGTTTCCACTTTTATCATGCTTTCGGGATCAGGAAAACATCCGAGGGTCGTATGGAGTAAAAAGTACAAAGACCCCAAGAAGTGCTCCGTTTCCTCTTCTACCAGGAAACATCCGCTGCTATGGGCTTTTAGTTCAATACAAGATTTCCCTTTTCTAACTGATCCCGGAGGAGGGAAATGCACTCATTTTTAGCACTCTGATTTCTTTCCACCTCTTCTTGCAGCTGATTTTGGAATTCCACAGCAGTCTGACTGGCTCTTTGCATTAGCAACTGGAAGACAAAACACTTTTTGCCCTCTCCTTCTCCATTCTCTTTCCATCTCCTGGAGGGCACCTTCTAAATTTCCCTTCTCCCCCAAAAACTACTTTCAGAAACGTATCTAAATCGGAGTCCCGTGTCACCCCAGAGAGCAACAAGATTTTCTGGGGGTGGGGACGAACTTCCAAGAGACAAAACTCCCTTCATCGGATAAGAGTTGGAATGGAGTTCTTATATATCAAGTTGGCCAAACTTGCTTAATGCAAGAGCCGCACAGAATAAACATCAGATGTTTGAGAGGCACAGACATGAACATCAGATGGTTGAGAGCCGGAAGGGAGGGAGGGTTGAAACGCTTGGGACTCTTTAGCTTGGAGAAACGTCGACTGCGGGGTGACATGATAGAGGTTTACAAGATAATGCATGGGATGGAGAAAGTAGAGAAAGTGGTACTTTTCTCCCTTTCTCACAATACAAGAACTCGTGGGCATTCGATGGAATTGCTGAGCAGCCAGGTTAAAACGGATAAAAGGAAGTACTTCTTCACCCAAAGGGTGATTAACATGTGGAATTTACTGTCACAGGAGGTTGTGGCGGCCGCAAGCATAGCCACCTTCAAGAGGGGTTTAGATAAAAATATGGAGCAGAGGTCCATCAGTGGCTATTAGCCACAGCGTGTGTGTATGTATAAAATTTTTTGCCACTGTGTGACCCAGAGTGTTGGACTGGATGGGCCATTGGCCTGATCCAACATGGCTTCTCTTATGTTCTTATGAGGGTGGGAAGAAGGAAGGGAGGCAGGGAGGGTGGAAGGAGGAAGGATGGGAGAGAGGGAGGGAGGGAGGGAGAAGGAAGGGAGGGAGGGAAATAGGAGGGAGAGGTGGAGAGAAAGCAACTTTAAATGTGTTCTCCAATCTGCCGGCTGGCTTGGCTTGGAGAAGTGACTCAAAGGGGCAAATGCCTTCTCCAAGCCAATGGATGGTGCGGGCTTCGAGACCACCCAATATGTGTGAAAGAACCACAAGTGGCTCCTGATCCACAGTTTGGCCATTCCTGTTATATATATCCCCGGGTGTTGCAAAGAAAGGATCCAGGATCCGAAAATATAAGGCACATATCTCCTCTGCTGTGATCAAGCTGATAACAAGGTGAATTGTACCTAGCGATCCTAACTCCATTTCTCTGCGACGTCTTTCTGCCCTCAGACTGAGATATAAAGGATCTCCATTCCGACTTGCATCTGATGAAGAGAGCTTTGACGATCAAACGCTCCGAACCCTGAAAAGCTTGCTGGTCTCTTGGGGGCTGCTGAACTCGAATCCAGCTCTTCTGCTGCAGACAAACACAGCTGCCCTCTGAAACTACCTTCAGCAACAAACACAAAAGCTGCCATTGTTGGAAAACATAAGAGCAGAAGAACATAAGAGAAGCCATGTTGGATCAGGCCAATGGCCCATCCAGTCCAACACTCTGTGTCACATAAGAACATAAGAGAAGCCATGCTGGATCAGGTCAATGGCCCATCCAGTCCAACACTCTGTGTCACATAAGAACATAAGAGAAGCCATGTTGGATCAGGCCAATGGCCCATCCAGTCCAACACTCTGTGTCACATAAGAACATAAGAGAAGCCATGCTGGATCAGGTCAATGGCTCATCCAGTCCAACACTCTGTGTCACATAAGAGAAGCCATGTTGGATCAGGCCAATGGCTCATCCAGTCCAACACTCTGTGTCACATAAGAACATAAGAGAAGCCATGTTGGATCCGGCCAATGGCTCATCCAGTCCAACACTCTGTGTCACATAAGAACATAAGAGAAGCCATGCTGGATCAGGCCAATGGCCCATCCAGTCCAACACTCTGTGTCACATAAGAACATAAGAGAAGCCATGCTGGATCAGGCCAATGGCTCATCCAGTCCAACACTCTGTGTCACATAAGAACATAAGAGAAGCCATGCTGGATCAGGCCAATGGCCCATCCAGTCCAACACTCTGTGTCACATAAGAACATAAGAGAAGCCATGCTGGATCAGGCCAATGGCTCATCCAGTCCAACACTCTGTGTCACATAAGAGAAGCCATGTTGGATCAGGCCAATGGCTCATCCAGTCCAACACTCTGTGTCACATAAGAACATAAGAGAAGTCATGTTGGATCAGGCCAATGGCCCATCCAGTCCAACCCTCTGTGTCACACAGTGGCAAAAAACCCCCAGGTGCCATCAGAAGGTCCATCAGTGGGGCCAGGGCACTAGAAACCCTCCCACTGTGCCCCCCCCCCCAGCACAAGAATACTGAGCATCACTGCCCCAGACAGAGAGTTCCAACAATACATTGTGGCTGATAGCCACCGATGGACCTCTGCTCCATAGAGTGGGTTACTTAGCATGCCTGGACGTTGTAGAGGGTACTACATCACTCTAAGTGTGTATCGGTGTCGTCTGCTTGAATGGGATGCCTCTCTTTGCCTTAACCAGGGAGTTCCCCTCTGACTCCTACACTCTGTCTCCCTTTGTCCTTTGTCACTGCACATGGCCTTCCATTAGAGAGATGCATCCATCTGCAGGTCTCTCCCGTAGAGTCACCTCAAGAATAGATCACTGTAATGCTCTCTACATGGGGCTACCCTTGACGCTAACCCGGAGACTACAACTAGTGCAGAACGCTGCGGCGCGGCTGTTAATGGGGCTACCGCGACGGGAGCACATTCAGCCAGTGCTGAGAGAGCTGCACTGGTTGCCTGTTGTGTTCCGAGTTCGCTTCAAGGTGTTGGTATTAACCTTTAAAGCCCTCTATGGTCAGGGACCTGCCTATCTACGGGACCGCCTTTCCCCATATATCCCCCAGAGAGCACTGCGATCAGGGACAAAAAATCTGTTGTCTGCCCCTGGCCCAAAAGAAGCCAGGCTATGTACAACAAGATCCAGGGCTTTTTCGGTGGCAGCACCAGAACTTTGGAACACCCTCCCAGAAGCTATAAGGGCCCTGCGGGATTTGTCTGCGTTCCGCAGGGCCTGTAAGACCGAATTGTTTAAACAGGCTTTTGCGGTTTGATCAAAAAAGGGCTGCCACCGGACATCCTACAGAATGCTGGCGATCATAGTCGAGAAGTCACTCTGCCTATACTGGACTAAAATAGCGCTATAGAATGGTTTTAAAGTTGTTATATGTAAATTATGGTTTTATATGTTTTATTGGATTGATTGTTTTTATAATGTTGTGAGCCGCCCTGAGTCCGTTCGCGGAGAGGGCGGGATATAAATGTGAAGTAATAAATAAATAAATAAATAAATAAATAAATAAATAAATAGAGACAGTGCCCTCATCCTCCCACAAACGTGATGCTGGACAAGCTGGCCATTTGTGACAGGGCAAGTATTTAGATATTGGATTTGTATCCCTTTACTCTGAATCTGCTTTCGAGCTGTGGTGCTGGAGAAGACTCTTGAGAGTCCCTTGGACTGCAAGAAGATCCAGTCAGTCAGTCCTAAGGGAAATCAACCCAGACTGTTCCCTGGAAGGTCAGAGGCTGAAGCTGAAGCTCAAATCCTTTGGCCACCCAATGAGAAGGGAGCACTCCCTGGAGAAGACCCTGATGCTGGGAAGGACAGAAGGCAAAAGAAGAAGGGGATGGCAAAAGAGGAGATGGCTGGACAGCGCTACTGATGTGACTAGCATGAATTTGAGCAGACTTCGGAGGATGGTGGAAGACAGGAGGGCCTGGCGTGACTTTGTCCATGGGGTCGCAAAGAGTCGGACTCGACTGTGCGACTGAACAAAAAAACTGAATCTCAGAGTTTTAGAGGAGTCACAATCTCCTTTAACCCCCCCCCCCCGCACAACAGACACCCTGTGAGGTAAGTGGGGCTGAGAGAGCTCTCACAGCAGCTGCCCTTTCAAGGACAACTCTGCCAGAGCTAGGGCTGACCCAAGGCCATTCCAGCAGGTGCAAGTGGAGGAGTGGGGAATCAAACCCTGTGAGGTGGGTGGGGCTGGAGAGGGCTCTCACAGCAGCTGCCCTTTCAAGGACAACCTCTGCCAGAGCTATGGCTGACCCAAGGCCATTCCAGCAGCTGCAAGTGGAGGAGTAGGGAATCAAACCCAGTTCTTCTAGATAAAAGTCCACACAAACTGGCTCTCTTTAGATTAGGCTTCTTTCTCCTCTTTTATCTGCAACCCGAATGTGTACTGGATCTACTTGAATCAATGTAAGTTTACCTTATTTTTGCAATTGTGAGCCACTCTGAGCTTGCTTCGGCAGGGAGGGCGGGATATAAGTCGAATAAACTAAACTATATACTTCTTGGCAGATTTATTTTCTGCACTCTGTATCGTGCTTTTAGGGCCGGGCAAAACATCTGCCATATTGATCAAACTCCCCAACAGCCATCTCCTTTCTTTGCTTCTCCCTGATCAAAATCTTGCCCTCGGCCCCTGCTTTTCATTCTTCCCGAGTTTCTGTTTGACCTTGCGCATGGCCAGAAGGATTGTCCCAGCCAATAATCCGGCGACTAAATGTCTTAGGAAGGCATTCTCCTAGTTTGCTCTCTTGAGAGGCATTCCCCTTCCTAGGGGGTCACAAAGCTGGCAACTGGTCTGTGCCTTCTCTGATATTTCTTTTTAACAGTGAGTCGCCACATCTAATCAATGTGGACTTGCAGGTAACAAAAAGGTTGGGCACCAGTCTTGAACAGGGGTAGCCAAACTTGCTTAACGTAAGAGCCACATAGAAGAAATGTCAGATGTTTGAGAACTGCAAGACATGAACATTGGATGTTTGAGAGCCACAAGACAGGAAGGAAGGAAGGAAGGAAGGAAGGAAGGAAGGAAGGAAGGAAGGAAGGAAGGAAGGAAGGAAGGAAGGAAGGAAAATAGATGGGGAGAGGGAGGGAGAGGTGGAAAGAAAGTGACTTTAATTTTAAATGCACTCTCCAAGCCACCAGCTGACTTGGCTTGGAGAACTGATTTAAATAAGAAGATAAGAAGATATTAGATTTATATGCCGCCCGATACTCTGAATCTCAGTCTCAGAGCAGTCACAATCTCCTTTGCCTTCCCCACCACCACCACAACAGACACCCTGTGAGGTAGGTGGGGCTGAGAGACCTCTCGCAGCAGCTGTCCTTTCAAGGACAACTCTTGCGAGAGCTATGGCTGACCCACAAGGCCATCTCAGCAGCTGCAAGTGGAGGAGTGGGGAATCCAACCCGGTTCTCCCAGATAAGAGTCCACGCACTTAACCACTACACCAAACTTAACCACTTAACAACTACATTGTACCAAACCACTACACCACGACTTAACCACTTAACCACTACACTACACCAAACCTCCAAACCACTACACCAAACTGCGTTCTCCAAGCTGACCGATGGGGCAGTGGGGGCTTTGGGAGCCACACAATATGTGTGAAAAAGCTACATGTGGCTCCTGAGTTGCAGTTTGGCCACCCCTGGTTTAGAAGTTCTCCAAAGTGGCTAGCCTTGGAGAATATCTCACACCCCTAGTCTTCTAATGCTCTGGCACCGATAAATACACTCACCGTCCATTGGTGTCCGTTCACTGTTCCTAGAAGGACGCGCTCGGCAACCGAACGGAGAATATGCTCAAGGGTCTGCTCTTTTCTCGTTTCAGGTCTGAGAATTGCGACAGCGGATCCCAAGCACCTGATTCCTTCCACATGGAGACCCAAACACACATTCAGACAGAGAGGCCGGGACTTCAGATGTCAGAAAGAAAGCGAGGCCAGCTTTATCAAGGAAGTCTTCAGTCAGGGGAGAGAAACGAAATGAAGACCAGCCATTTCTGACAGCCGTATATACTCCCACAACTATCGTACGATCACACGTTCGTTTGTGTTTTTTTTTCCTTTCAAGATATGCAGTCGTTTGCTTTTTGGGGTCATAAAATGCGTAAAAACTGGTTTTTGATCCAGAGGTAATAAAGGGTAGGACTACACCTGTTTACCTCCGGGGCAGCCTCGGCAATATTGTGTTGCAGGTCTCTTCTCCAAATTCCTACCTTCGGGATTGCTAGATCCCTATCGAGTAGCCAGTGGTCTCTGGCTGAAAGCGGCCCGAAGTTATGTCGAATGAAGGTCGTGCCGGCAACAGGTGGACTTTAGAGCGCAACGCAACACGCCGATTTGAAACATGGATCCCTCTTTTTGAATAAACAATTTTATTGGTAACATATGGTAGCAGAACTATATCTACAACTTATAAAAAGCTTAAAGTAAAAGAAAGATCTTTCTACCCCATATCTTACTTTCCCCCCACCCCTCCCTCCGTTACTTGACCCCCGCCAGTGTTATTTTCTTTTTAAAAAGCAAGTATTAAAGGTACCCTTAACTATTAAGAAAAAACAAAAAAGAAAAAAAACCCAAAGGTTATATTCTTATTTTAAAAGTCTTAGTCATCATCAAAAATTGTCCAATGTCCTTTTATTTTCCACTCTTTTTCTACGTATCTTCTGAATTTCTTCCACTCCAACTTAAAAAATTCCAAATCATCATCTCTTAATTTTCTTGTTAATTTGTCCATTTCACTCCATGACATAACTTTTGTAATCCAATCCCATTTCTCTGGTATTTTTTCTTGCTTCCACAGCTGCGCATACAATGTCCTAGCAGCTGAGAGCAAGTACCATATTAAAGTTCTATCTTCTTTTGGAAATTTTTCCATTTGTAATCCCAGCAGAAAAATCTCTGCCACTTTGTCAAATTCATATCCCAAAATCTTAGAAATCTCTTACTGAATCATCTGCCAAAACATTTTAGCCCTTTCACAAGTCCACCACATATGGTAGAAAGAGCCTTCATGCTTTTTACATTTCCAACACCTATCTGACATCTTGTTGTTCATCTTTGCTAATTTTTTTGGAGTCATATACCATCTATACATCGAAACATGGATCCCTCTTCACAAAAAGGGTTTCCTCGTCAGAATGTCATTCTGCGGTCATATCTGAGAATCTTCTAATCCAGCGCACAGTTGTATGTATTATATAGGATCCGGCAGACAATTAGCGCTCCGTCACATGTTAAATAATAATATCGCTCATTCAGTAAATGGTTTTTCTCACATCCGCTGGCGAGATCAACAGCACTACATGGATTTTCAGTGCTCTTAGCAGGTTGCTACCAGATTCTCTCTCTGTATGTTTGTGTGTGTGTGTGTTTGTGTGCGTGTTTGTGAGTGAAGGGACATCAAGTTGCGGCCAACTTATGGTGATCCCATAAAGGAGCTTTCAAGGCAAGGGAAAAGCATAAGTGGTTGGCCATTGCCTTCGTCTGCAGAGCCTTCCTTGGTGGCCTTCTATCCAAGTACTGACTTAAAGATGACCCCAGCAAGGGGCTTTCAAGGCAAGCGAGAAGCAGAGGTGGTTTGCCATTGCCTTCCTCTGCAGAGCCTTCCTTGGTGGTCTCTCAGCCACGTACTCACTTAACAGTGGCACTAGCAAGGGGCTTTCTGGGCAAGGGAGAAGCAGAGGTGCCTTGCCATTGCCGTCCTCTTCAGAGCCTTCCTTGGTGGTCTCCCAGCCATGTACTAACTTAACAGTGACCCCAGCAAGGGGCTTTCAAGGCAAGTGAGAAGCTGAGGCGGTTGGCCATTGCCTTATTCTGCAGAGCCTTCCTTGGTGGTCTCTCATCTAAGTATCAGCTTAGTGGTGTCTCCAGCAAAGGGCTTTCAAGGCAAGGGGGAAGCAGAGTTGGTTTGCCGTTGCCTTCCTCTTCAGAGCCTTCCTTGGTGGTCTCCAAGCCATGTACTAACTTAACAGTGACCGCAGCAAGGGTCTTTCAAGGCAAGTGAGAAGCGGAGGTGGTTGGCCATTGCCTTCTTCTTCAGAGTCTTCCTTGGTGGTCTCCCTTCCAAGCACTGACTTATAGCAACCCCAAGGAGGGGCCTTCAAGGCAAGTGAGAAGCAGAGGTGGTTGGCCATTGCCTTCTTCTTCAGAGACTTCCTTGGTGGTCTCCCTTCCAAAGACTGACTTATAGCAACCCCAAGGAGGGGCCTTCAAGGCAAGTGAGAAGCAGAGGTGGTTGGCCATTGCCTTCTTCTTCAGAGTCTTCCTTGGTGGTCTCCTTTCCAAAGACTGACTTATAGCAACCCCAGTGAGGGGCCTTCAAGGCGAGTGAGAAGCACAGGTGGTTGGCCATTGCCTTCCTCTGCAGAGTCTTCCTCAGTTGTTTCCCATCCAAGCACTGACCCTCCTTCACTTCTGAGATCTGATGAGATGGGGCTATGTCACGCCGCCTCCCCTCCCCAGCAGAGAATACCATGCTGTAATTCTATGAAATGCTTCATCTTACCCAGGGGTCATTTCATAGAAAAAGAGGTGCCAAAGCTCATCCGTACGCCTCATTTGCACAACTCATTTGCAAAGGCCACCCACCTCTGACATCACCGGAAGGTGTACTCAATTCTATCAGCTCAGCGTCGACCTTCAGACGCTTCTTGAATTAGAATTGTCCTCATCAAACCTTACTCCCGTCATACTTTTGAAATGACTTTCTCCTATGCGGCCACAGTCACTTGAGGAAGATTTCCGAATTTTAAAAAGTTTTCTTAGTTTCAGAAGAAATAGGGGGAGGGAATAGAGATTATAGAGAGCACAATACATATTCACCTTATTCTGCATATTCTCTCTCTCTCTCGGCTTGGCTTCGCGAACGAAGATTTAAGAAGGGTGCAATAGTCCACGTCTGCTGCAGGCTCGCTGGTGGCTGACAAGACCAATGCGGGACAGGCAGGTCCGGCCACAGTGGCTGCAGGGAAAAGTCTGATTTGGGGTTGGTGCTGTAGCAGTGCGATTCTTCCTCAATCTCCTTTTGTCCTCAAGACCAACAATGCGTGCGTTCTCAAAGGAAGAGACAGCCTGGTGGATGGTGTGCCTCCATGCTTTGCGATCTGAGGCTAGGTCAGACCACTGGTGATGGTTGATGCGACAGGTGCCAAGGGATTTCTTCAAGGAGTCCTTGTACCTCTTCTTTGGTGCCCCTCTATTTCGATGGCCGGTGGAGAGTTCGCCATACAGGGCAATCTTGGGAAGGCAGTGGTTTTCCATTCTAGAAATATGCCCTGCCCAAAGATACTTTCAAAGAGCACAAGCCTACATCTGCAATACTTTCTTTACATAAATTGCCCCATGTTATTATCTCTAAGCTAAACATCATCAACATTTATAATAATTTATATTATAAATCTTTTGGTTAAGGTATGTATTGGTTTTGAGAATTCCCGTAAAGGCAATTTTGTAATATGAAATGCAGGAAATCGATGAAGATTTCCATCTGTCTGCTTTAGATCTATTGGTTAGTTCCCCATTTTTTTGTGTGTGTGTGTGGGGGAAATATTCGAAAGTTTGTTAAATCTTGTTGTTCCGTCGCACAGCTGAGTCCGACTCTTGGAGTTCAGCAAAATTCTCACTGGGGGTTTGAACAATGGAGACCAGAAGCAAGTATTTGGGGGTGGGGGGGGAGGCAAGGAAAGAGAGAGAGAAAGAAGGAGCAGAATAACATTTAGAGGTTCTGGAACTCCGCTCCTGTGAGCTCCTGCCCAAAAACGAGACCTGAGCTTAGCTACGAAACATTTACAAAGTGCAATTAAAAAAAAAAAAAAAGGAAGTGGGATTCTTGCCTTGCTGAACCAAAAGTATTTTGAAGCAGATACACACACACACTTTGATGCTACGGTCACAAAATAATCTTTCCTTCGCATCTTCTCTGAAGGCCTTAGGGGAGGGGCTGCCGTGTCACGGAGTAATCTCCATTCCAAAAGGGCCTGCGTAAACCCACAAGCACAGAGTCACGTTCCAGGCCAACAGGCAGACGCAGAAAACCAGCTTTTTGAAAACAGAGAGCTCATCAAAATCCATATGAGCAAATCTTTATTTCAGGGATAAGCCCCCCATTCAGAAGGCGTTGTGTTTTCTTTGAGGCTCGGTCTCCCACCCCGCCCTCCGAAGGAGAGCTAAACCCTTCTAAGCCCGTTGACTTCTAGGGATTCAGAACGGTGTAACTGCTTGCAATAGCACAGGGATTGAAATATGAAAACATGCCTGCACATACGCGAAGCAGTACTGACTCAGACCATCGGTCCATCAATGTCGGTATTGGTGTAGTGTTAGGAGCACACTCTCTTATCTGGGAGAACCGGGTTCGATTCCCCGCTCCTCCACTTGCAACTCCTGGAATGGCCTTGGGCCAGCCATAGCTCTCATAGGAGTTGTCCTTGAAAGGGCAGCTTCTGGGAGAGCTCTCTCAGCCCCACCTACCTCACAGGGTTTCTGTTGTGGCGAGGGGAAGGGAGAGGAGATTGGAAGCTGCTCTGAGACTCCTTCGAGTAGTGAAGGGCGGGGTACAAATCCAATCTCCTCCTCTTCTTTTTCTTCTTTGACTCAGAGTTGGAAGGGACCTCCAGGGTCATCTAGTCCAACCCCCTGCACAATGCAGGAAACTCACAAACGCCTCCCCCTAAATTCACAGGATCTTCATCGCTGTCAGATGGCCATCTAGCCTCTGTTTAAAAACCTCCAAGGAAGGAGAGCCTACCACCTCCCGAGGAAGTCTGTTCCACTGAGGAATTGCTCTAACGGTCAGGAAGTTCTTCCTAATGTTGAGCCGGAAACTCTTTTGATTTAATTTCAACCCATTGGTTCTGGTCCTACCTTCTGGGGCCACAGAAAACAATTCCATACCATCCTCTAGATGACAGCCCTTCAAGTCCTTGGAGATGGTGATCCTGTCACCTCTCAGCGGCCTCCTCCTCTTCCTCTTCTTCTTCACCTATTGCTTCTTCCTTTTTCACTAGGGAAACTGGGGATTGAACCTGCGGCCTTCTGCATGCCTACTCAGCCACATCCCAACCCAAAGCCTGCAAGAGATTGCAATTGGGTTGCCAACCTCCACATGGTGGCTGGGGATTTCCTTCTATTTTACCCAATCTCCAGGTTATGTGCCTCAATCTACCTGAAAAACAATGGCCGCTTTGGAAAGTGGACCCTAAGGTATTCTATCTCATTGAAGACCCTCCCCTCCCTCAACCCTGCCCTGTTTAGGCTCCGTCCCCCAAATCTCCAGGTATTTCCCAACCTGGGGGGTTGGGGGACTCTAATTTGTTATCTATGGAAGGAACAGGAAAGAAGCCTATCGGAACCTGTGGGGGGTTATATTCCCTCCCCCTCTTCCCCCCTGCCCTACTTCCCATCATTGTTCCAGATCTACTTGGATATAGGTTCAGGCAGGGCTTCTTTTGTAGCAGGAGCTCCATAACATATTAGGCCACACACACCCTGATGTGGCCAATCCTCCAAGAGCTTACAGGGCTCTTCATACAGGACCTACTGTAAGCTCCAGGAGGATTGGCTACATCAGGGGAGCGTGGCCTAAGATGCAAAGGAGCTTCTGTTAGAATTCCACCCCAGCTTACAGGGCTCTTCGTACAGGGCCTACTGTAAGCTCCAGGAGGATTGGCTACATCAGGGGGGTGGACTAATATGCAAAGGAGTTCCTGCTACCAAAGAAAGCCCTGGACTCAGTCAGAGCAGCCATGTTGGTTAGAAGCGGCAGAACAAAGTGTGAGTCCAGTGACATCTTTACGACCAACAAAGTTTAATTCAGGCTATAAGATTTCATGTGCATGCACACATCTTCAGATACCTGAAGAACAAAGTGAAGAAGAAGAAGAAGAAGAAGAAGAAGAAGAAGAAGAAGAAGAAGAAGAAGATGATGATGATGATGATGATGATGATGATGATGATGATGATGATGATGATGATACTGGCTTTATACCCCACCCTTCACTCCAAATCTCAGAGTCTCAGAGCAGCTCACAATCTCCTTTACCTTCCCCCCCCAGAACAGACACCCCGTGAGGTGGGTGGGGCTGAGAGAGCTCTCCCAGAAGCTGCCCTTTCAAGGACAACCTCTGCCAGAGCTCTGGCTGACCCAAGGCCATTCCAGCAGGTGCAAGCGGAGGAGTGGGGACTCAAACCCGCTTCTCCCAGATAAGAGAGCTCTGGCTGACCCAAGGCCATTCCAGCAGCTGCAAGTGGAGGAGTGGGGAATCCAACCCAGTTCTCCCAGATAAGAGAGCTCTGGCTGACCCAAGGCCATTCCAGCAGCTGCAAGTGGAGGAGTGGGGAATCAAACCCGGTTCTCCCAGAGAAGAGAGCTCTGGCTGACCCAAGGCCATTCCAGCAGGTGCAAGCGGAGGAGTGGGGACTCAAACCCGCTTCTCCCAGATAAGAGAGCTCTGGCTGACCCAAGGCCATTCCAGCAGCTGCAAGTGGAGGAGTGGGGAATCAAACCCGGTTCTCCCAGAGAAGAGAGCTATGGCTGACCCAAGGCCATTCCAGCAGCTGCAAGTGGAGGAGTGGGGAATCAGACCCGGTTCTCCCAGATAAGAGAGCTATGGCTGACCCAAGGCCATTCCAGCAGCTGCAAGTGGAGGAGTGGGGAATCCAACCTGGTTCTCCCAGATAAGAGAGCTCTGGCTGACCCAAGGCCATTCCAGCAGCTGCAAGTGGAGGAGCGGGGAATCCAACCTGGTTCTCCCAGATAAGAGAGCTATGGCTGACCCAAGGCCATTCCAGCAGGGGCAAGTGGAGGAGTGGGGAATCAAACCCGGTTCTCCCAGATAAGAGAGCTCTGGCTGACCCAAGGCCATTCCAGCAGCTGCAAGTGGAGGAGCGGGGAATCCAACCTGGTTCTCCCAGATAAGAGAGCTCTGGCTGACCCAAGGCCATTCCAGCAGCTGCAAGTGGAGGAGTGGGGAATCAAACCCGGTTCTCCCAGATAAGAGAGCTCTGGCTGACCCAAGGCCATTCCAGCAGCTGCAAGTGGAGGAGTGGGGAATCAAACCCGGTTCTCCCAGATAAGAATCCATGCACTTCACCACTACACCAAACTGGCTCTGGATTCAGGTTGAGCAGCCATGTTGGTTAGAAGCAACAGACCAAAATTTGAGTCCAGTGGCACCTTTAACACCAACAAAGTTTAATTCTGGGCACACTGAAGTCCTTGTTCCGCTTCTACTCAGTTAGGCTCCTTGCATTTTGTGTTCCCTTCTCCTCCCTTGCTGTTCTTCACCTCAGCTGCCCTCCTCTTTATCTCTCTTCCTCTCCCCTTTCTTCTCATCCACTCATCTCCCTCCCCGTCGGTTTGTACGCTGCCATTGGTTTCTGAGATCAGGTGGAGGAAGAAATTTAAAGTAATTGTCGTAATGATAATGATATTTGTTTTGGCTTGTTCGCAGGAGATGGAATAAATGTGCCGTTTGTTCACTCAGTCCAGGAGAACTGGTTTCGGCTACTTGATCTGTAATGCTGGAATGTAAGGAGCAAGTACCGGGATCCCCTCACCCCCCCAAAAAAGAAGTAAGGATTGGATAGTATTTTGCTTTGGATTGCGGTACATTTGTCTGCATGTATGACTTTTATTATATATATGTTTCGAGGAGAGGCACTGGATACTATGCTGAAAATCTGGTGCTGCTATATAAAAAAACGCCCCCCCCCCCAGAGCCCCAGAGCCCCGCAGAGCAATTCTCCATTATACTTTATGAGAATCAGTCTCCAAGGGAATAACAGTGACCAACAGACATTTCCCTCCCCCTCCCACACTTTTTGATGCCCCCGAAACAGGGGGAGGGCCTCCAATCTGGGGGATTCCAGCCTCCACCTGAGGATTAAGACTAAACAACCAGAAAACACCAAATTTCTCCCTTGTATAATGAAAGGAAAGGAAAGGAAAGGTCCCCTGTGCAAGCACCAGTCGTTTCCGACTCTGGGGTGACGTTGCTTTCACGATGTTTTCACAGTAGATTTTTTTACAGGGTGGTTTGCCATTGCCTTCCCCAGTCATCTACCCTTCCCCCCCCCAGCAAGCTGGGTACTCATTTTACCCACCTCGGAAGGATGGGAGACTGAGTCAACCTCGAGCCAGCTACCTGAAAACCCAGCTTCCACCAGGGATCGAACTCAGGTCGTGAGCAGAGCTTAGGACTGCAGGACTGCAGCTTTAACACTCTGCGCTACGGGGCTTTTTTTTTATGTAATGAAAACCATGTACTAAATACCTCCAACACAGAAATAACAATGTACTAAATATCTCCAACACCTAAATAATACACAAAACGTTAGTATTACTTACGAGAAAAATTCAAAATACACGCACGGTTGCCAATAAATACAATTCAGAATAACATAAACCAAACCACCAAGTTCCATCACAGTTCCAGGCTCCCAAAGAATATGTAAAGACTTATACAACACAAAGGTGATAAAAATATATTCTCCAACTGCGCATAAAGTATGTTCTCGATGGAATTTCGATCGTTATGTTTCCCGTTTCGATTAATACCTTTGTCAAGAGATGCACATATGAATAACTTAAAAGGCTTTATTCTGAGGCTCCCTAAACCATATGTCAGCTTCAAAAATATTTATTTTAATATTGCTTATCTCTGGAGCCTTACAGCCTCCGTAATATTTGCAACTCAGTGGTAAATACTTTATACTGGGCCAGTGGCTCTCTCAATTTAGTACATTGTTTTCATTACACACAGAGCCCCGTGGCGTAGAGTGCTAAAGCTGCTGTCCTGCAGTCCTAGACACTGCTCACGACCTGAGTTCGATCCCCGGTGGAAGCTAGGTTTTCAGGTAGCCGGCTTGAGGTTGACTCAGCCTTCCATCCTTCCGAGGTCGGTCAAAGGAGTACCTAACTTGCTGGGGGGAAAGCGTAGATGACTGGGGAAGGCAATGACAAACCACCCCGTAAAAAGTCTGCCGTGAAAACATTGTGAAAGCAACGTCACCCCAGAGTCGGAAACGACTGGTGCTTGCACAGGGGACCTTTCCTTTCCTTTCATTACACAAGGGAGATATTTGGTGTTTTCTGGTTGTTTAGTCTTTCTCCCCGTCCCTGCTTTTTCATGGTTGCCCACCTGGGGATTGGCAACCGTACCCATACCTCAAGATCTTGTTCATTCTGAAAAAAACAGGGTTCTGGTTTCTGTGAATGCAAGCTAAAGCTGCATGCGAAATGCAGTTGTTGCCCAATACACCCATGACTCGGTCATGCATATTGCGCTCCCGAAATGCGTGGCCGCTGACTTACCACAACGTGGGAATGGAATGCCACCATAATAGCTGCACTGGGCTATCTTGTCCCGGGAATGCGTGGGTGTGATCCTGTTTTGCTATCCTAGATCTTTCCTGCTGTTTCAAATCCTCATCCCCCCCAAAAATAGTGCTTTTGCCAGTCGTGATGAGATCTGCTTTTATTGGGGCGACCGGCTTGCCTAGCGATTGCAAAATCGTGGGACATTTAAGCAAGAAAAAGATAACGAAACCCTATTTAGACCTCATCTTTTGAAGGAGAGGAAGAGGGTAAGGAAATTTAGAGTCGCAAAACGAGATCTGCCCGCTGGATAAAGCGGCTAAACAAGTTTATGCGACTTTTTTAAAAAAAAAAAAGATTATCCAAAGCGCTGAATGGAATGAGACGAATCGGGAAAACTGGTCCCGCTTGAAAAACATGCAGTTGTCGAGATTTTGGCACCGCACCTATGCAGCTTGCATTGCACAACACGGCGCCACATTAGGCATTCACACACCTGGTATAGACTAGTCTGGGAAAAGCAGCTTCTTTGTAACAGAGAAAATGTTATTCGTTGTGTGATGATTCTACCTTTCAGTCCTGAAGGATTCCCATTAGAATGGAACCCTGGGATTTTTAGAAATTACATAGCTGGATAGATTCAGGTGGGGAAGCCATGTTGGTCTGAATGAGGCCTCATTTTGGGCACTAGATGCTGTACGGAAAATTTGGTGCCTCTACCTCAAAAAACAGCCCTCCTCCCAAGCCCCAGATAACCGCGGATCAATTCTCCATTATTTTCTATGGGAATAAATCTCCATAGGGAATAACAGAGCTCCCAGCAGACATTTTCCTCCCCTCCCCCCGCTTTCTGATGACCCTGAAGCGGGGGGAGGGTCTCCAAACCGGGGGATCCCCTGCCCCCACCTGGGGATTGGTAACCTTACATCAAAAAGACAGACGGAAATCTTCCTCATGCCACTGTGGAGAAAGGAGTAAGGTTTTGTTATGACAATTATAATTCAAGAAGCATTTGAAGGTAGATGTTGAGCTGATATAATTTAGTACACCTTCTGGTGATGTGTGCCCCGTGGCACAGAGTGTTAAAGCTGCAGTACTGCAGTCCTAAACTCTGCTCACGACCTGAGTTCGATCCCAACGGAAGCTGGTTCAGGTAGCCGGCTCAAGGTTGACTCAGCCTTCCATCCTTCTGAGGTCGGTCAAATGAGTCCTCAGCTTGCTGGGGGGAAAGCATAGATGACTGGGGAAGGCAATGGCAAACCACCCCGTAAAAAGTGTGCCGTGGAAACGTGAAAGCAACGTCACCTCAGAGTCGGAAACAACTGGTGCTTGCACAGGGGACCTTTTCCTTTTCCTGGTGTTGTCAAGTGTCTGTGACGTAAGCCAAAGAGTTATGCAAATAAGTTGTGCTAATGAGCTCAGGCACCTCTTCTTTTACAAAACGGCCCCTGGTTTGAAGGAGCAGAACAAAGTTTGAGACCAGGGGCACCTTTAACAAGAAGAAGATAGGACATATTGGATTTATATCCTGCCCTCCACTCTGAAGAGTCTCAGAGCAGCTCACAGTCTCCTTTACCTTCCTCCCCCACAACAGACACCCTGTGAGGTAGACGAAGATATTGGATTTATATCCTGCCCTCCACTCCGAAGAATCTCAGAGCGGCTCACAATCTCCTTTACCTTCCTCCCCCATATCAGACACCCTGTGAGGTAGATGAAGATATTGGATTTATATCCCGCCCTCCACTCCGAAGAGTCTCAGAATGGCTCACAATCTCCTTTACCTTCCTCCCCCACAACAGACACCCTGTGAGGTAGAAGAAGATATTGGATTTATATCCCGCCCTCCACTCTGAAGAGTCTCAGAGCGGCTCACAATCTCCTTTACCTTCCTCCCCCACAACAGACACCCTGTGAGGTAGAAGAAGATATTGGATTTATATCCCGCCCTCCACTCTGAAGAGTCTCAGAGCGGCTCACAATCTCCTTTACCTTCCTCCCCCACAACAGACACCCTGTGAGGTAGATGAAGATATTGAATTTATATCCTGCCCTCCACTCCGAAGAGTCTCAGAACGTCTCACAATCTCCTTTACCTTCCTCCCCCACAACAGACACCCTGTGAGGTGGGTGGGGCAGGAGAGGGCTCTCACTGAAGCTGCCCTTTCAAGGACAGAGGCTCAGAGTGGCCTACAACCTCCTATATCTTCTCCCCCCACAACAGACACCCTGTGAGGTAGATGAAGATATTGGATTTATATTCCGCCCTCCACTCCGAAGAGTCTCAGAGCGGCTCACAATCTCCTTTCCCTTCCTCCCCCACAACAGACACCCTTTGAGGTGGGTGGGGCTGGAGAGGGCTCTCCCAGCAACTGCCCTTTCAAGGACAACCTCTGCCAGAGCTATGGCTGACCCAAGGCCATGCTAGCAGGTGCAAGTGGAGGAGTGGGGTATCAAACTCGGAGAGCAACAAAGTTTTATTCAAGGTATGATCTTTTGGGTGCAAGACCACTTCCTCAGTTACAAACCATGGATCAAACTTCGTTGGTCTTAAAGGTGCCACTGGACTCAACATTTGATTAGCTGGGAGAGACTGAATGGCATTTGAATGTTGCTCATAATTGCTGTGTAGGTTTCCCCCCAGTGAAGAATATACTGTACATCTTTGAAATAAATTATGTATCTGAAAACGAGCTTGGGACACGGTCTTCCTTCAGACTACAGAGACTGGTTCGCCTGGAGAAAAAGGCTGCTTTGGAAAGTGGAATCTATGCAGGGGTGGAATTCTAGCAGCAGCTCCTTTGCATATTAGGCCACACCCCCTGATGTAGCCAATCCTCCAAGAGCTTACAAAAAAGAGTCTTGTAAGCTCTTGGAGGATTGGCTACATCAGGGGTGTGTGGTCTAATATGCAAAGTAGCTCCTGCTAGAATTCCACCCATGAATCTATGGCATTCTACTCAGCTGTGGTCCCTCCCCTCCCCAAGCTCCTCCCTTCCAGGCACCACCCCAAAAACTCCAGCTATTTCTCCAGCAAAAAGGTGACAACACTAATTAGCCTGGGAAGAGCGCTGCCAGTTCTGATACCGGGAGGAGAGCTGAGCCCGGAGGAGTCAGTAACTCTGGAGGCCTGGGTTCATCCTAACAAGGTTGTGAGGATCAACCAGGTATCAATCGCAGGGCTGTCAAACACGTGGCCCAGGGGCTGAATCAGGCCCCTCGAGCAACTGGCTGTCATCTGCTTCCTTCTCCCTGTCTCTTGCTTCCTTCTTCATAATAACTTGCTTTGCCAGGCTTGCTCAATCACACAGGAGCTACAGAGCAAAGTCTCTATTTTCTCTATTGGCTGAGCCTCCTCCCTTAGAGAGGAGGGGGGGGAGGGAGAGCTTTCTTTGCCAGGCTCTCTCAATCGCACAGCAGAGCTACTGAGCCAATTCTCTTTTCCTTCTATTGGCTGAGGCTCCTCCCCCTTCTGGCCCCCTGAGGAAGGAAGGAAAGAGCCAGCACTTCCTTGGCCAGTTCTCCGGATCCCATGGGAGAGATACAAAGAAAGCACCTTTAAGACCTACAAGTGCTAATGCTTTTAACATGTTTTAAAGTTTTTTAAAAAAAGTTTATAAAGTCCTTTATAAAGTCATTCATAAAGTTTAAAGTCCTTTATAAAGTTTATATCTCTGTTACCTAAACTTAAATAGGTACGCACATGGCCCGGCCCAACAAAGTCTCATTTATGTCAGATCTGGCCCTCATAACGAATGAGTTCAACACCCCTGGCCAAGATTCTTTCTTAGGCAAACATAGTTTGAGTTTGTTGAGTATCGATAACAGGCAGGGCTTTTTTTTGTAGCAGGAACTCCTTTGCATATTAGGGCCCACCCCCATCTCGATGTAGCCAATCCTCCAAGAGCTTACGGTAGGCTCTGTACGAAGAGCCCTGTAAGTTCCTGAAGGATTGGCTGTATAAGAGGGGCATGGCCTAATATGCAAAGGAGTTCCTGCTACAAAAAAAGCACGGATAACAGGAGCCAAGCCTCTAGCCAGAGGGCTGCCAGCGATGAGATTAAAGATTGCAATCAAAGTTAAAATAGTCAAATTGCGCTGTAAGAGTAATTCTTCCCCCCTCCCACTTTCTCACACCAAACTGCAGGGCTTTTTTTGAGCAGAAACACACAGGAATAGGGTTGCCAATCCTCAGGTGGGGGCAGGGGATCTCCCGGTTTGGAGGCCCTCCCCCCGCTTCAAAGTCATCAGAAAGCGGGGGGAGGGGAGAGAAATGTCTGCTGGGCACTCCATTATTCCCTATGGAGACTTATTCCCATAGAAAATATTGGAGAATTGATCTGCGGGTATCTGGGGCTCTGTGGGGGGCTGTTTTTTGAGGTAGAGGCACCAAATATTCTGTATAGCCTCCAGTGCCTCTCCCCAAAATACCCCCCCAAGTTTCAAAACGATTGGACCAGGGGGTCCAATTCTATGAGCCCCAAAAGAAGGTGCCCCTATCCTTCATTATTTCCTATGTAAGCAAGGCATTTAAAAGGTGTGCTGTCCCTTTAACTGTGATGGCCAGAACTCCCTTTGGAGTTCAATTGTGCCTGTCACACCCTTGCTCCTGGCTCCACCCCCAAAGTCTCCTGGCTCCTCCCCTAAAGTCCCCAGATATATCTTGAATTGGACTTGGCAGCCCTACATAGGAATGCAGTTCCAGCTGGCTTGCCATAAGGGGGTGTGGCCTAATATTCAAATGAGTTCCTGCTGGGCTTTTTCTACAAAGAAAGCCTTGTGTAAAACAAAGGTGATGTCAGGGGGTCGAATACGTGGCCTAATACGTAAATGCATTCCTCCTGGCCTTTTTCTACAGAAGAAGCCCAGTGTGAAACAATGATAGTGTCGGGGGGTGTGGCCTAATATGTAAATACGATCCTACTGGGCTTTTTCTACAAAAGAAGCCCTGTGTAAAACAATGGTGATGTCAGGGGGTGTGGCCTAATATGCAAATAAGTTCCTGCCAGGCTTTTTCTAAAAAAAAAAAAAAAAGCCCTGGCAAGTTGTATAGCACTCTGAAGACAACACAGTCCTGTGGGTTCCTCTTCTCCAAGGGCATTCACGTATAGAAAGGATCCAGCAGAGACCAGTCTTCGTCTTTTGGACAACAAGATACTGTAAGCTAGGAGTGGCAGACACCGGATCCATGCCATAAAATGCAAAGGCTTGCACTACAAAGCAAAGAGCATCGCAAACACATACACACACACCATTTACAGCATAAACAGTGCAACAGGAACACAACAAAGGTCCAACAAAGAGAATAACCTTTTGGCAGGACGCAGTTCCGACCCCAGGCCAGCGATGTTACCAATTTTTCTCCACTGAAGGGACATGGTGCGGGAATCTCTGTTGAGAATTGTAAATGGATGTTTATGGCGGACTGTCCTTTAACCCAAGCAGGCAGCTGGGTTGGTCTGAAGCAGCTGAACAAAGCAGGAGTCAAGTGGCACCTTTAAGACCAAGCACGTTTTATTCACAACATCAGCTTTTGCGTGCTCTCTAAGCACGCTTCATCAGACGAGGGGATCAGGCATAGTGGGCTGAAATACATGCAGTTTGTTAATGAAGAGGGCAAACCAGCTGGGATCACATGGTGGAACAATGTGGCTTGGCCATTTGGTCTGGATAGCCATAAAAGGTAATAAAGTTGCCTGCCAGTTGGTGTTTCTGCAACTCTAGGTAAATCGCAAAAGGACGTGTATTTCCTAGTTGTAGTCCACCTAATTTACTTATCAACATCGCCCTATACATGATAAACATCATTCTATGCCACTGGAAAACAAGAATACATAAAATGAAAACGGGTTAAGTATATGTAAAGAGATAAATAGCCCTTATTTGAGTATGTCAATATGAAACATTATTCTGACACCCTGTTATAAAAGAGAAATACATTGGAATACTGTGGATGTATAGCTATACTCACTGAGAGTGGGTTTAGCGTATGTAATGAGATTTTTTAAAAAAGCCAATATCCCTGTTCAGTCCTGGGGAGGTGTTTGTTCCAGGTTTCACAATAATTTGTAATTCAGCAATTTCTCTCTCTATTCTGCTCTTGAAGTTCCTTTGCAGTGAAACAGCTACCTTGAGGTCACCCGTTGAATGCTTTGGAAGGTGAAAGTGTTCCCCCACAGGTTTCTCAGTTCTGTAATTCCCGATGTCAGATTTGTGTCCATTTATCCTTTGGCGGAGGGTTTGTCCTGTTTGCCCTATGCAGAGAACGGAAGGGCATTGTTGGCATTTAATGGCATATGTAATGTTGGAAGATGAACAAGAGACGGTGTAGTTAATGCTGTTAGGCCCAGTGATTGTGTTGTCTGGGTGTATGTGGCAGCAAAGTTGGCACTTGGGTTTATTGCAAGCTCTGGTACCGGTGTCCATGTTCAGATGAGATGCTGTATTGTTGTGGGTGAGGAGTTGTTTGAGATTGGGGGGCTGTCTGTGTACAAGAAAAGGTTTACCCCTCAGTACTTTTGAAAGAGAGCTGCCACTGTCCAATAGGGGTTGTGAGTTGTTGATGATACGTTGAACTGTTTTAAATTGAGAGTTGTGTGAGCACTAGTGGTGTTCTGTTATGTATATCTTTTGGGTCTGTCTTGTAACAGGTTTTCTCTGGGTATCATTCTGGCTTTGTTAATCTGTGTCCTGACTTCTTCAGGTGGGTACTTTAGTTCCAAAAACACCACTAGTTCATTGAATGTCCACAGGTTTCATTGAATGCCCACGAGTTCTCCTATTGTGAAAAGGGAGAAAAGTCCTTCTTTCTCTACCTTCTCTGTCCCTTGCCTAATCTTGTAAACCTCAATCATGTCACCCCTCAGTCGACCTTTCTCCAAGCCATTTTCTCCAGGGGAGAAGTCAGCCGGTTGGCAACTCTAGGATGGGCCTGGCAACCTTTCCACCCCAATCTCCAGGAGTTTCCCCACCCACAGTTGGCAACCTTCCCCGGTCTTCCCCTTCGATGACTTCAAGAACGATGACGGATTTCTGGCAGCCCTTCACTGGAAAGGAATGCTGCCTGATCTGAGTTTTTGGCGTGGCATAATTGCTCCCCGTTTATCACCCCAGAGCTGTCTGCATTTTCCGGCTGCGTTGCGTCGCCCCTCCCGTCTTTGTGTTGTCAGGGCGACAGGGAAGCGTTCCCGGGTTTCACGGTGGCTCCTTTTCGGTTTCAGGGCGGGATGACGGAGTCACAACCTGGAAGAGATGAGCCATGAGTAAGAAGGTTCTGCGAAAAGGAATCTGGCAGAGGGTTTGAGGCAACTGAACAAACAAGTCCGGGAGCCAAAAATCTGGCTGCGTGTGGAAACTCTGAGGGAAATAAACATGTATTAAAGAGTCAGCTATGTCCTTCTGGCTTTTAGAACACAATTGCCCAGTATTCCTGCTCTAATGGCAGTTCGTCAGCCACAGAACACAACACTTGGGACTGGAACGCGGTGCCAAATGAAAGCTGAGTGATCAATTAAAATTCCATGTGAGAACATAAGGTCAGAGGTCGGCTTGGCTCTTTGGCAAGGTTCGAAGCATAAGAACATAAGAAGAAGAGCCCTGCTGGATCAGACCAGTGGTCCATCTAGTGTAGCATCCTGGCTCACACAGTGGCCAACTAGTTTCTCTGGAGGGCCAACAACAGGACATGGAGGCCAAGGCCTTCAAGAGAACATCAGAAGAGCCCTGCTGGGTCAGACCGGTGGTCCACCTAGCTCAGCATCCTGTCTCACACAGTGGCCAACCAGTTCCTCTGGAGGGCCAGCAACAGGGCAGAGAGCCTGAGGCCTTCATAAGAACTTCAGAAGAGCCCTGCTGGATCAGTGGTCCATCTAGTCCAGCATCCTGTCTCACACAGTGGCCAACCAGTTCCTCTGGAGGGCCAGCAACAGGGCAGAGAGCCTGAGGCCTTCATAAGAACTTCAGAAGAGCCCTGCTGGATCAGTGGTCCATTTAGTCCAGCATCCAGTCTCACACAGTGGCCAACCAGTTCCTCTAGAGGGCCAGCAACAGGGCAGAGAGGCTGAGGCCTTCATAAAACATCAGAAGAGCCCTGCTGGATCAGACCAGTGGTCCATCTAGTCCAGCATCCTGTCTCACACAGTGGCCTCAGCCAGTTCCTCTTGATGGTCATAACAGGGCAGAGAGGCCGAGGTCTTCCCCCCAGTGTTGTCTCCTGCCTCTGGGATTCAGAGGCTTAGTGTCTCTGAATGTGGAGATTCCCCTCAGCCACCATGGCTAGCGGCCATTTTTACACGTCTCCTCCATGAACCTGTCAAATTCCCTTTTTCAAGCTGTTTATTCTTGTGGCCATCACTACATCCTCTGGCAGTGAATTCCACATTCCCACCACTCTCTTGTGTCAAGTAGTTTTTCATTTTGTCCATCCTAAACCTCCTGCCCATCAGTTTCATTTGGATGCCCTCAAATTCTAGTATTCTGTGTGAGAGAGAAAAAGTTCTCTTTCTCAACTACTCCCTCCACCCATGCATCCGTTTTATAAAGCTCTATCATGTTCCCCCTTAGTCAGGCCTCATTTGGGGCAGGAGCTCAGGGAAGCAAAGCTCCAGAACCATTTCAGGGGGTGTCAAACTCATTTGTCACGAGGGCCGAATCTGACATAACAGAAATCTTGTCAGGCTGGGCCATGTGTCATAAAATTCAATGCCAGGGAGCATTTCTCCCAAGAGATCCAGGGAACTGGGCAAAGGAAGCTCTGGCTCTTTCCTTCCTTCCCCAGGGGAGAAGCCTCAGCCAATAGAAGGAAGAGAGGGGGAGGGGCCTCGGCCAATAGAAGGAAGAGAGGCTTGGCTCAGTAGCTCTGCTGTGCGATTGAGAGAGCCCGGCAAAGCAAGATCTGCCTCCCCGCCCCAAGGGAGGAGCCTCAGCCAATAGAGAAAACAGAGGTTTTGCCCTGTAGCTCCTGTTCGATTGAGTAAGCCTGGCAAAGCAAGTTGCGATGCAGAAGGAAGCAAGAGAGAGGGAGAAGGAAGCAGAAGACAGCCAGTTGCTCAGGGCCCTGAGAGGAGCCCTCTGGGGGCCTGATTTTGCCCCTGGGCCGCATGCTTGACACCCCTGCATTAGAGGGTGGAGTATATGACATTGCACCCCACTGAAGTCCTTGTCCTCCCCAGACTTCATTCCCAAATCTCCAGGAGTTTCCCAACATGGAACTGGCAACCCTATTCCCTCATACTCCGCCAGTCGCCAGGGCCACCCAGCATCCCCGGTTTGTGTCCTATAAAACCCTTTTTATCTCCAAGTCCAGAGGTGTACTTTGCAGGGCCTTTCATGCAGTCCTTCGTAGGCTTTGATAAGGCCCACTTTCTTCACACTGCGACCTAAATGGCGGTGAGTTAGACACAGGAACTTCATTCACCACATACTGTTTGGCACGTTCGTAGCAACACACCCACTTAACCGCCACCCACATGCGTTGAACCACCTTTCCAATTAAAAAAAAAGAGACAAGAGACACGGAAGCCACACAAATGAAGCAAGAAAGCAATTAATGTATCCGTGCAATGTGACTTCGGTTCTGTCATCGGGAATTTGTCTTTCACCAGTACCTGGCGACAGGTGCGGTTTTTGTGGCCACCTTTTCACTGGGAGGCCTCTTCCATCCTGGTTCTGAAGTAGGTTGGTTAGTTGCTTGCTTGCTTGCTTGCTTTAGGTATGACCAGGGGTGGAATTCTAACAGGAGCTCCTTTCCATATTAAGCCACACATCCCTGATGTAGCCAATCCTCCAAGAGCTTACCAAAAAGAGCCTTGTCAGTTCTTGCAGGATTGGCTACATCAGGGATGTGTGGCTTAATATGCAAAGGAGCTCCTGCTAGAATTCCACCCCTGGGTGTGACTTAGACCAGGCGTCCCCATCTGTTTTGAGCCTGTGGGCATCTCTAGAATTCTGACACGAGCTGGCGGGCACAGACACAAAATGGCTGCCACAAAATGGTCACCTCAAGAGGTGGAGCCAGCCACAAAATGGCTGCCACTGTCCCACAGTGAAGATCCTCATGGTGTGGTGGTGGCAGCTGCTGTCCAAACATTTCAAAAAATCTACACCGCCAATCAAATCTCCAGTGGCCAATCAGAAGTCTTGCTGGGGAAACAGCCCACCTGGCTCCACCCACTTTCTCAAATGCTTTGCAGGTGCCAGGAGGAAAGAAGCCAGAAATAAATGTAGGCTTCCCAAATCCCCCGCTTTGCCTGGTGACCCCCGATTTGAAGCCTTCTTCTCCCGCTAGCCAAAACTCTGGAAAGCGGGGGGGAATGGCGGCCCTTCCCACCCAGCCCCGATCTCAGCAACTTTTCCTTGCCCTGCCCTTCCCACCCAGCCCCGATCGCAGCAGCCTTTCTTCAGTTTTCCCAGGCTGCTTCCGGTCCCAATCAGCTGGCTGGCGGGAGAGGGGGGGAGAGAGGGAGCCCCGCCTGCAAAGGACCATGTGCCTTTGCACCTCCAGAGGCTTGACTTGAAAGGCTTCCATTTAGGATGGTGTGTCTGTGAGTGTTTCTGTGAAGAAGCTGGCAGCAAATGGTGAGTTGAGAGGCTGATCCGCTGCTTCAGACTGGCCAGAAAGGGGGGGGGGGGAGAGAGAGGGAAACGTCTTCATTATTTCCTATGTGATCGATTCTCATAGGGTATAATGGGGAATTGTTCTGGAGGTTTCGGGGGCTCTGGGGGAGCTGTTTTTTGAGGTAGAGGCACCAAATTTTCAATATAGTATCTAGTGCCTCTTCCCAAAGTACCCCCCAAGTTTCAAAACGATTGGACCAGGGGGTCCAATTCTATGAGCCCCAAAAGAAGGTGCCCCTATCCTTCATTATTTCCTATGGAAGGAAGACATTTAAAAAGGTGTGCTGTCCCTTTAAATGTGATGGCCAGAACTCTCTTGGAGTTCAATTATGCTTGTCACACACTTGTTCCTGGCTCCGCCCCCAGTGTCTCCTGGCTCCACCCCCAAAGTCTCCTGGCTCCACCCCCAAAGTCCCCAGATATTTCTTGAATTGGACTTGGCAACCCTAAATAAACGCAATGTCCCTACATCATCCAGAAGTGATGTAGGCGTGTCAGGGACATTGGGGGCAACGCTCTGGTTTGTGGGCAAAAACCCAGCAGGAGCTCATTTGCATTTTAGGCCACACCTCCTGACACCAAGGCAGCTGGAACCGCGTTCCTATGCATTCCTTTTTTTAAAAAAAAATTATTATTATTCTATTTAGTCTGTTACAACAAATATTAGTAGCTATATACATTTCGATCTCTCCCTTCCTCCCTCCCTCCCTCCCTTTACTCTTAGTCTTTCACCCCAGCCATGGGCACAAAGTCTTAATCTTCCACTGAATGTCTTTTCTTCCTTCTTTCAATATCCAGTCCAGGTAGGTCTTCCATCTGGTCTTAATTTCATTAGATTTCCCTTCCCATGTTGTCTGTCTGACTATATAGATTCAAACAAATAGTTGTGCCAGATTTCTACTGTCCATTTACTTTTGTCTTTCCAACCCAAAGCTATAACCGCGCCTTTCCCGCCAGTATCATAGCCTTAACGAAATTTTGAATACTCCTATCCATTATCGGGCCTCCTATTGTACTTAACAACATTAGATTAAAATCTATAGTTAGTGTTATATTGCATACTTTTCTAATAATTTCGATACTCTCCTTCCAGAAGGTCTTTACTTCCGAACATTCCCACCACATGTGTGCATACCAACCTTTAGAGAGTTTACAGTGCCAGCATAAAGGGCTTAACCCTGGAATCGTGTTAGCTAGCCGCGTTCCTGTGCATTCCTGCTCAAAAAAAGCCCTGCGCATGTCACATTTATTTTCAGTTTTTTCTCTGTTTGGGGAGGTAGTTTTCCCCAGTTCCTAATAGCCCTCAAACAGGGGGAGGGGCTCCAAACAACTGGGGACTGAAAGAACAAGAGAGAAGTCACTCTGGACCGCAACAACAAACAACCCAAAGGGTTATAGTGGCCAAAATTACTAGGGTGTAACGTAGAAGAAGAAGAAGAAGATATTGGATTTATATCCCGCCCTCCACTCCGAAGAGTCTCAGAGCGGCTCACAATCTCCTTCCCCTTCCTCCCCCACAACAGACACTCTGTGAGGTAGATGAAGATATTGGATTTATATCCCACCCTCCACTCCGAAGAGTCTCAGAGCGGCTCACAATCTCCTTTCCCTTCCTCCCCCACAACAGACACCCTGTGAGGTGGGTGGGGCTGGAGAGGGCTCTCACAGCAGCTGCCCTTTCAAGGACAACCTCTGCCAGAGCTATGGCTGACCCAAGGCCATGCCAGCAGGTGCAAGTAGAGGAGTGGGGAATCAAACCCGGTTCTCCCAGATAAGAGTCCAGACACTTAACCACTACACCAAACTGACAATACTCAATCTTTACAGATAAAATATCAGCTCATGAATTACACATAGACATACATATGTGGAACAATCTCAATGCAATTATGTTTTCCAAAGAACTCCCAGTATAAAGTAGAGTTCCAACGTACAGGAGGTCGAGCTGATGGCCTGCTTCAAAGTTTCTTCCAGCAAAGGAATCCTCTACAACAGCGTTTCCCATTTGCAGGGTCGTGACCCGGTACCGGGCCATGGAAGCCTCACTACCGGGTCACCAGGGGCGGCCTGACAGCCCCCTCCCCCCTCTATTTATCTCCAGCCCCTGTCCCCCACGCTGTCATCGCCTGTAGCACTCAGAGAGCGCTACAGACACTGGGCGCGGGCCCTCCCTCATCCCTCTCTGATGTTCAAGCGAAAGCTCCAGGTTGGTGCACAGTCTCTGTATTGCTCCCTGAGCATTCTCTGCCCGGAGCACAGGGAAGGAACCGGGCCACGGAGGGAGGAAGTTTGGGAAACCCTGCTCTCCAATCTTCTCCTCGAGACAACTCCAATCCTTTTAAGAACACTACAAATGGAAGGCAACTCCAAATTCTCCCTCCTTCAGTTATTTATAATAACATCTCATACAGTACATTCACAAGCAGACACAAGGTCTCAATGCTCTCTTTACAAATGGCAACAGCTCAAAAAACGGCTCAAGGCCATCTGGAAATCAACTGGGGACCGGCCACCGTAGATGGGGGGACTTGACAGGAGAAAGGCCCAGGCCATGTTGCCAGTTTTGCCCAGGAAGTGACATGTATTGTATGACCTGTCTACGGCGGATGACAGACGAAGCCTGGAATTGGCCTGTTTGTGCACACACAGCTTTCATTTGAACGGAGGAACACAGCAGATTATAGACTCCAAGGTTCAATACGCCCTTTCCTCTGCCTGACTCAGATGGTTACCTACTAGATCAAGGGTGTAAAACTCATTTGTGATGAGGGCCAGATTTGACATAAATGAGACCTTGTTGGGCCGGGCCATGTGTGTAATAAAACATAATGCCAGGTAGTGGAGATATAAACTTTATAAAGGACACAAACACAATCAAACATTTTTTAAAAAAAAAACCTTAAAATATGCTTAAAAGATTAGCACTCTTGCAATATTTTGTTTAGAAGAAGAAGACTGCAGATTTATACCCTGTCCTTCTCTCTGAATCAGAGACTCAGAGCGGCTTACAATCTCCTATATCTTCTCCCTCCGCAACAGGCACCCTGTGAGGTAAGTGGGGCTGAGAGAGCTCTTACAGTAGCTGCCCTTTCAAGGACAACTCCTTTGAGAGCTATGGCTGACCCAAGGCCATTCCAGCAGGTGCCAGTGGAGGAGTGGGGAATCAAACCCGGTTCTCCCAGATAAGAGAGCTCTGGCTGACCCAAGGCCATTCCAGCAGGTGCAAGTGGAGGAGTGGGGAATCAAAGCCGGTTCTCCCAGATAAGAGAGCTATGGCTGACCCAAGGCCATTCCAGCAGCTGCAAGTGGAGGAGTGGGGAATCAAACCCGGTTCTCCCAGATAAGAGAGCTCTGGCTGACCCAAGGCCATTCCAGCAGGTGCAAGTGGAGGAGTGGGGAATCAAACCCGGTTCTCCCAGATAAGAGAGCTCTGGCTGACCCAAGGCCATTCCAGCAGCTGCAAGTGGAGGAGTGGGGAATCAAACCCGGTTCTCCCAGATAAGAGAGCTCTGGCTGACCCAAGGCCATTCCAGCAGGTGCAAGTGGAGGAGTGGGGAATCAAACCCGGTTCTCCCAGAAAAGAGAGCTATGGCTGACCCAAGGCCATTCCAGCAGATGCAAGTGGAGGAGTGGGGAATCAAACCCGGTTCTCCCAGATAAGAGAGCTCTGGCTGACCCAAGGCCATTCCAGCAGCTGCAAGCGGAGGAGGGGGGAATCAAACCCGGTTCTCCCAGATAAGAGAGCTATGGCTGACCCAAGGCCATTCCAGCAGATGCAAGTGGAGGAGTGGGGAATCAAAGCCGGTTCTCCCAGATAAGAGAGCTCTGGCTGACCCAAGGCCATTCCAGCAGATGCAAGTGGAGGAGTGGGGAATCAAACCCGGTTCTCCCAGATAAGAGAGCTATGGCTGACCCAAGGCCATTCCAGCAGATGCAAGTGGAGGAGTGGGGAATCAAACCCTGTTCTCCCAGATAAGAGAGCTCTGGCTGACCCAAGGCCATTCCAGCAGCTGCAAGCGGAGGAGGGGGGAATCAAACCCGGTTCTCCCAGATAAGAGAGCTATGGCTGACCCAAGGCCATTCCAGCAGATGCAAGTGGAGGAGTGGGGAATCAAACCCGGTGCTCCCAGATAAGAGAGCTCTGGCTGACCCAAGGCCATTCCAGCAGATGCAAGTGGAGGAGTGGGGAATCAAACCCGGTTCTCCCAGATAAGAGAGCTATGGCTGACCCAAGACCATTCCAGCAGATGCAAGTGGAGGAGTGGGGAATCAAACCCGGTTCTCCCAGATAAGAGAGCTCTGGCTGACCCAAGGCCATTCCAGCAGCTGCAAGCGGAGGAGGGGGGAATCAAACCCGGTTCTCCCAGATAAGAGAGCTATGGCTGACCCAAGGCCATGCTAGCAGGTGCAAGTGGAGGAGTGGGGGATCAAACCTGGTTCTCCCAGATAAGAGTCCGCACACCACTACACCAAACTGGCTCTCAAAGTTTCTGAGAAGTGACACCTCTTGCTCTGAATTATTGCATCTGGAGACAATGTCTGTACTGTACCCATCTTGAGTATGCTGTTCAGGTGTTGTTCAGGTGTGTGTCTGTCAGTTGCAAACCTCTTTTTGATTCATTGACATTCATTACAGAAATCTCATGGCCAATGCTTTGAGCCTAAGACCCAGGGGAAAACATGAAATGGCTGGGCATTGCGAGTTTTTTGTACATAAATTGCTTAATGTGCTGGTCAGCCAGTGGAGAAAATAGAGGCTTTGCTCTGTAGCTCCTGTGCGACTGAGGAAGTCTGGCAAAGCAAGTTGTGATGCAGAAGGAAGCAGGAGAGAGAAAAGTAAGTAGAGGACAGTGAGTTGCTCATGGGCCTGATAGGAGCCCTCTGGGGGCCTGACCTGGCCCTTGGGCTGCACAATTGACACCTCTGTTCTGGATGGCTTTATAAAAGGATTTGACACATTCATAAAGAACGAACCTATGAGCTCAGGTTGCCAACCTCCAGGTGGGGCCTGGAGACCACTTGGAATTTCTAACTCCAGATGATGTCCATTGCTTATTTGTTTATTTAAAACATTGATTTTACTATTCCTGGCTGCTTTGGAAGGTGGATTGCATAGCATTGTACATTTCAAAGGCCCCTCCCCTTCTTCAACCCCACTTTCCCAGGCTCCACCCTCAAATCCCCAGGGATTTCCAAACTTGGCAACAAGAAGAACCAAAGGGAACCAAAGGTCCCCCGCCTTGGCCACTGCTGGGAACTGGGGGTTAGGGTTGCCAGATCTAGATTGGGAAATTCCTGGAGATTTGGGGGTGGACCTGGGGGAGGGTGGGCTTTGGGGAATGGAGGGACCTCAGCAGGTTACAGTGCTATAGAGTGGCTGTTTTCTCCAGGGGATTAAAACTATAAATTCAACAGGTTCTGATGTGCAAATATGGAACAATACAATCAACACCAGAAATATACTTATTATCACACCAAAGTGTGTACGAACATGTATTTTAGTGACAAAGATTTAACAAAATTTAAACATACAGTAATGGTCCCAGAATAGCAGCTGGTTACAAAACACAACCGCGGAAGAAGACTAACAGTGAAAAATCCCATATATATATGACAAAGGCCACTTCCTGTACATGTCTCTATGTCCTGTCACCTTCCGTGCTGCTGCCAAGGAATCCGAAAAATTCCACTGGAGAGAGAAAGGGGACTGTACTCCTAGGTCAAATTACAGTTTCGTTTCTTGTCCCTTCGTCAGCCTGATCTCTCCACAACCATCGTTCCACGGAGCCACATCGAAATATTTTTACTTTCAGATCAACAAATTTCTTTTTTGTTCCACACCTGTTTTTCTTCCGTGATTGCGTTTTGTAACCAGCTGCTATTCTGGGAGCATAACTGTATGTTTAAATGTTGTTAAGTCTTTGTCACTTAAAATATATGTTTGTACACACTTTGGTGTGATAATAAGTATATTTCCGGTGTTGGTTGCGTTGTTCCATATTTTCTCCAGGGGAGCTGATCTTGGTTGTCTAGAGATCAACTGTAATCGCAGGAGCTCTCTGGGCACCACCTGGAGGTTGGCAAGCCTCTATTTCCCCTTTCATATTTAGAAATATCCCTTTCCTTCAACAACAGCACCAAGAGGCTGTGATTCTTAGCATATTGCATAGGAAGGACATATTGGGTAAGGTCAGGGGTGGAATTCTAGCAAGAACTCCTTTGCATATTAGGCCACACCCACCTGATGTAGCCAATCCTCCCAGAGCTTACAAGGTTCTTCTTAAAGGGCCTACTGTAAGCTCATGGAGGATTGGCTACATCAGGGGTGTGTGGCCTAACATGCAAAGGAGCTCCTGCTAGAATTCCAC
Organism: Heteronotia binoei; assembly: GCF_032191835.1. Taxonomy (NCBI): domain Eukaryota; kingdom Metazoa; phylum Chordata; class Lepidosauria; order Squamata; family Gekkonidae; genus Heteronotia; species Heteronotia binoei. The sequence continues at coordinate 8,704,229 of NC_083223.1, forward strand.
CCCCCGGAACAAAGCAAATAACATTTTAAGTGGGGGAGGATCCTGAAAGTGTGTGGATTTCAGGGATGCCCATAAAAACACCAATGGCTTCTAATTTTAAAATTATACTTGAGCTCCATCCCCTGAAATACATCGTTTTTCTCCAGTGCGAGAAGCAAGTTTGCCCTTGGAAAATATTGGATCGTCTCAGGACATTTCTCTGAGTTTCCTGTGACGGAACAAACTGTTCTTTCAAAGCTCCTGAGATTCCCTGAAGCGATTTTACAGTCTACATAAGAATGAATCTGTCCAAATCTGGCAGCTGCAATCCACAAGGAAAAGAAGGAGCTTTATTTGTGTTTCTTCGGAAAAGAAAGGAGTGATACAAGCCCTTAAGGAGAACCATTTTTAAAAAAACAAAATTTAAAGTATTATTAATTACAAAGGAGTAAATTGATGCATATCAGAGTTGCCAATCTCCAGGTGGGGGCAGGAGATCCCCCAGTTTGGAGGCCCTCCCCCCGCTTCAGGGCCATCATAAAGCGGGGGAAGGGATGTCTTTTGGGCACTCCATTATTCCCTATGGAGATCGATTCCCATAAGGTATAATGGAGAATTGATCTGCGGGTATCTGGAGCTCTATGGGGGGGCTGTATTTTGAGGTAGAGGCACCACATTTGCAGCATGGCATCCAGTGCCTCTCCCTAAAATATCCTCCAAATTTCAAAAAGATTGGACCAGGGGGTCCAATTCTATGAGCCTCAAAAGAAGGTGCCCCTATCCTTCATTATTTCCAAAGGAGAGAAAGTATTTAAAAAGTGTGCAGCCCCTTTAAATATGATGGCCAGGACTCCCTTTGGAGTTCAGTTATGCTTGCCACAACCTTGCTCCTAGCTCCACCCCAAAGTCTCCTGGCTCCACCCCCAAGGTCCCCAGATATTTCTTGAATTGGACTTGGCAACCCTAATGCACACAGAGTGAGCAGAGGTATTTAGAGCCAGAGGATATGGTGCTTAGAGATAATAGAACCTATTAACTGGGAGCTCCAGGTTCGAATCCCCACTTTGCTACGGAAGCTGGTGGGGTAACCTTGGGCCAGTCACAACACTCTCGGCCTATCTTCAAAGGATTGTTGTGAGTATAAAACTGAGAAGAGGTCTTTGGATCCCCAGTGGAGAGCAAGGAACGGTACAAGCAAATTAAATCAATTATGTTGACACAGAAATGCTGCTTCTGTATCTCAAAGTTCTCTTGTTTGTTCAATGTAAGGTTATAGCTAAACTAAAGTCAAGAGCTCAGAGGAACACTACTGGAAATTGACCAGGGTTTATCCCCTATCTAAAGCCAAGAGCTCAGAGGAACACTACTGGAAACTGACTAGAGTTTATTACCATCTAAAGCCAAGAGCTCACAGAAACACTACTGGAAATTGACCACAGTTTAGCACCTATCTAAATCCAAGAGCTCAGAGGAACACTACTGGAAATTGACTAGAGTTTATTACCATCTAAAGCCAAGAGCTCAGAGGAACACGACCGGAAATTGACCAAAGTTTATCACCTATCTAAAGCCAAGAGCTCAGAGGAACATTACCGGGAACTGACCAGAGATTTTCACCTATCTAAATCCAAGAGCTCAGAGGAACACCACCGGGAATTGACCAGAGTTTATCACCTATCTAAAGCCAAGAGCTCAGAGGAACACTACTGGAAATTGACCAGAGTTTATCACCTATCTAAAGCCAAGAGCTCAGAGGAACACCACTGGAAATTGACCAGAGTTTATCACCTATCTAAAGCCAAGAGCTCAGAGGAACATTACCGGGAACTGACCAGAGTTTTTCACATATCTAAATCCAAGAGCTCAGAGGAACACCACCGGAAATTGACCAGAGTTTATCACCTATCTAAATCCAAGAGCTCAGAGGAACACCACCGGAAATTGACCAGAGTTTTTCACCTATCTAAATCCAAGAGCTCAGAGGAACACCACCGGAAATTGACCAGAGTTTATCACCTATCTAAAGCCAAGAGCTCAGAGGAACACCACCGGAAATTGACCAGAGTTTATCACCTATCTAAAGCCAAGAGCTCAGAGGAACACTACTGGAAATTGACTAGAGTTTATTACCATCTAAAGCCAAGAGCTCAGAGGAACACGACCGGAAATTGACCAAAGTTTATCACCTATCTAAAGCCAAGAGCTCAGAGGAACATTACCGGGAACTGACCAGAGTTTTTCACCTATCTAAATCCAAGAGCTCAGAGGAACACCACCGGAAATTGACCAGAGTTTATCACCTATCTAAAGCCAAGAGCTCAGAGGAACACTACTGGAAATTGACTAGCGTTTATTACCATCTAAAGCCAAGAGCTGAGAGGAACACTACTGAAAATTGACCATCACCTATCTAAAGCTGAGGAACACTACTGGAAACTGACTAGAGTTTTTCACCTATCTAAAGCCAAGAGCTCACAGAAACACTACTGGAAACTGACTAGAGTTTTTCACCTATCTAAAGCCAAGAGCTCACAGAAACACTACTGGAAATTGACCAGAGTTTATCACCTATCTAAAGCCAAGAGCTCAGAGGAACACTACTGGAAATTGACCAAAATTTATTGCTAAACTAAAGCCAAGAGCTCAGAGGAACACTACTGGAAATTAACCACAGTTTATCTCCTATCTAAAGCCAAGAGCTCAGAGGAACACTACTGGAAACTGACCAGAGTTTTTCACCTATCTAAAGCCAAGAGATCACAGAAACACTACTGGAAATTGACCAGAGTTTTAGGAATTGACTTAAGAGTTCTACATGGGCTTCTCTTTTTTGCATTCTAGACATGAATTATGGAAACTGGAGAAACGGCTGCTTCGGAGGGCGGACTCTACGGCATCAGGGCTTTTTTTGTACCAGGAACTCCTTTGCATATTAGGCCACACTCCCCTGTTGTAGCCAATCCCCAAAGAGCTTACGGTTGGCCCGGTAAGAAGAGCTCTGTAAGCTCTTGGAGGATTGGCTACATCAGAGGAGTGTGGCCTAATATGCAAAGGCGCTCCTGCTACATTGTATGCTGAGGCCCCAATTTCTCTTTTTTTATGTGCCAAGTCTGTGTGGGAAAGCACCTGGAGACTTTGGGGGTGGATCTGGGAGAGGGCGGGATTTGAGGAGGGGAGGGGCCTCAGCATGGTATGATGCCATAGAATCCACTCTTCAAAGCAGCTGTTTTCTCCAGGGGAGCTGATCTCTGCCAGCTGGAGATAAGTTCTAAAAGCCATTAGGTCAGGGGTAGGGAGCAGTGGCTCTCCAGATGTTTTTTTGCCTACAACTTCCATCAGCCCCAGCCATCGGCCATGCTGGTTGGGGCTGATGGGAGTTGTAGGCAAAAAACATCCAGAGAGCCACTGTTCCCTACCCCTGCATTAGGTGAACTAGGTGATCACCTAGGATGCTGACCTTCGGGGGGCACCAAATCGAGTGCCCCCATGTGGCTCGGTGGTGCTATCAGTGTGTGTGTTTGTGGGGGGCACCAAACGTTAGACTTGCCTAGGGTGCCAGACAGTCTAGTGCCGGCTCCGATCCTCCCATATACACCCCGTAGGTTGCTTCGTTCGGCCTCTGATAGTCCCCGGCTCAAGAGATGCTGTCCTGCCTCTACCAGGGCCAGGACTTTCTCAGTCTTGGCCCCGACCTGGTGGTATCAGTTCCATATGGAGATACGGGCCTTACCTGGCTTGCTGGCCTTTCGTAGGGTCTTCAAAACGGAGCTGTTCCGCCAGGTCTTTGGATGATGATGAAGAAGAAGATATTGGATTTATATCCCGCCCTCCACTCCGAAGAGTCTCAGAGGGGCTCACAATCTCCTTTCCCTTCCTCCCCCACAAAAGACACCCTGTGAGGTAGATGAAGATATTGGATTTATATCCCGCCCTCCACTCCGAAGAGTATCAGAGCGGCTCACAATCTCTTTTACCTTCCTCCCCCACAAAAGACACCCTGTGAGGTAGATGAAGATATTGGATTTATATCCCGCCCTCCACTCCGAAGAGTCTCAGAGCGGCTCACAATCTCCTTTCCCTTCCTCCCGCACAACAGACACCCTGTGAGGTAGATGAAGATATTGGATTTATATCCCACCCTCCACTCCGAAGAGTCTCAGAGGGGCACACAATCTCCTTTCCCTTCTTCCCCCACAACAGACACCCTGTGAGGTAGATGAAGATATTGGATTTATATCCCGCCCTACACTCCGAAGAGTCTCAGAGCGGCTCACAATCACCTTTCCCTTCCTCCCCCACAACAGACACCCTGTGAGGTAGATGAAGATATTGGATTTATATCCCGCCCTCCACTCCGAAGAGTCTCAGAGCAGCTCACAATCTCTTTTACCTTCCTCCCCCACAACAGACACCCTGTGAGGTAGATGAAGATATTGGATTTATATCCCCGCTCCTCCACTCCGAAGAGTCTCAGAGCGGCTCACAATCTCCTTTACCTTCCTCCCCCACAACAGACACCCTGTGAGGTAGATGAAGATATTGGATTTATATCCCGCCCTCCACTCCGAAGAGTCTCAGAGCAGCTCACAATCTCTTTTACCTTCCTCCCCCACAACAGACACCCTGTGAGGTAGATGAAGATATTGGATTTATATCCCCCCCCCTCCACTCCGAAGAGTCTCAGAGCGGCTCACAATCTCCTTTCCCTTCCTCCCCCACAACAGACACCCTGTGAGGTGGGTGGGGCTGAGAGGGCTCTCACAGCAGCTGCCCTTTCAAGGACAACCTCTGCCAGAGCTATGGCTGACCCAAGGCCATTCCAGCAGGTGCAAGTGGAGGAGTGGGGAATCAAACCCGGTTCTCCCAGAGAAGAGTCCGCACACTTAACCACTACACCAAACTGGCTCTACACCAAACTGGATGAGGCAGCGGGCATCTATATATCGATCGGTTGGCCTTCCCCCCTACTGCTCTTCTGCTCTACTGTACTGTAATGGTGTATTGCGGTACTATTTTGTGCCATACCGCCTTGCTGTCATGTCAACTTGCTGAATCATCCTGCTGCACTTTGAAGCATGTTGTAATTGGTTTCGTTATGATTCTATCGTGATTTTATTTCTATTTGCTGTACTCCACTCCGAGCCCCCAATGGGGGAATGGGCGGAATATAAATAAACAAATAATAATAAAATTAAATAAATAAATAAATAATCCTGGGACCTTCCGCTTGCAAAGCAGAGACACTGGAAAGCCAGTTTGGTGTAGTGATTAAATGCGTGGACTCTTATCTGGGAGAACCGGGTTTGATTCCCCACTCCTCCACTTGCAGCTGCTGGGATGGCCTTGGGTCAGCCAGAGCTCTGGCAGAGGTTGTCCTTGAAAGGGCAGCTGCCGTGAGAGCCCTCTCCAGCCCCACCCACCTCACAGGGTGTCTTTTGTGGGGGAGGAAGGGAAAGGAGATTGTGAGCCGCTCTGAGACTCTTCAGAGTGGAGGCTGGGATATAAATCCAATATCTTCTTCTACCTCACAGGGTGTCTGTTGTGGGGGAGGAAGGGAAAGGAGATTGTGAGCCGCTCTGAGACTCTTTGGAGTGGAGGGCGGGATATAAATCCAATATCTTCATCTACCTCACAGGGTGTCTGTTGTGGGGGAGGAAGGGAAAGGAGATTGTGAGCCGCTCTGAGACTCTTTGGAGTGGAGGCTGGGATATAAATCCAATATCTTCATCTACCTCACAGGGTGTCTGTTGTGGGGGAGGAAGGGAAAGGAGATTGTGAGCCGCTCTGAGACTCTTTGGAGTGGAGGCTGGGATATAAATCCAATATCTTCATCTACCTCACAGGGTGTCTGTTGTGGGGGAGGAAGGGAAAGGAGATTGTGAGCCGCTCTGAGACTCTTTGGAGTGGAGGGCGGGATATAAATCCAATGTCTTCTTCTACCTCACAGGGTGTCTGTTGTGGGGGAGAAGGGAAAGGAGATTGTGAGCCGCTCTGAGACTCTTTGGAGTGGAGGGCGGGATATAAATCCAATGTCTTCTTCTACCTCACAGGGTGTCTGTTGTGGGGGAGAAGGGAAAGGAGATTGTGAGCCGCTCTGAGACTCTTTGGAGTGGAGGGCGGGATATAAATCCAATATCTTCATCTACCTCACAGGATGTCTGTTGTGGGGGAGGAAGGGAAAGGAGATTGTGAGCTGCTCTGAGACTCTTCGGAGTGGAGGGCGGGATATAAATCCAATATCTTCATCTACCTCACAGGGTGTCTTTTGTGGGGGAGGAAGGGAAAGGAGATTGTGAGCCGCTCTGAGACTCTTCGGAGTGGAGGGCGGGATATAAATCCAATATCTTCATCTACCTCACAGGGTGTCTGTTGGGGGGGAGGAAGGGAAAGGAGATTGTGAGCCGCTCTGAGACTCTTCGGAGTGGAGGGCGGGATATCAATCCAATATCTTCATCTACCTCACAGGGTGTCTGTTGGGGGGGAGGAAGGGAAAGGAGATTGTGAGCCGCTCTGAGACTCTTCGGAGTGGAGGGCGGGATATAAATCCAATATCTTCATCTACCTCACAGGTTGTCTGTTGTGGGGGAGGAAGAGAAAGGAGATTGTGAGCCGCTCTGAGACTCTTTGGAGTGGAGGGCGGGATATAAATCCAATATCTTCATCTACCTCACAGGGTGTCTGTTGTGGGGGAGGAAGAGAAAGGAGATTGTGAGCCGCTCTGAGACTCTTTGGAGTGGAGGGCGGGATATAAATCCAATATCTTCATCTACCTCACAGGGTGTCTGTTGTGGGGGAGGAAGGGAAAGGAGATTGTGAGCCGCTCTGAGACTCTTCGGAGTGGAGGGCGGGATATAAATCCAATATCTTCTTCTACTACTTCCATTGAGAAAACTAGATTAAAATGAGATTTTTTTTAAAAAAAAAATTGCATCTCAAGTCTATCGGAAGGATGGGGTTTTGCCTTTGTGACGGTGGCTTCCATTCTGTTTGCCCACCAGCTTCTCTCTCTTTTTTTTTTAACGTGCAAAAAGCAGGCAAGAGACAAACACCCCGCTGAGAAACGTGAGGGGCCAGATGGGGTGGGAGCCCATGACACACTTTCTCCACCGTGGGCCAGCACTGGGGAAAGCAGACAACGGCTATTATTACTGACTGAAGAAACGGGAGCGATGCATTCACTTCTGTAGGGGAGAGGGCGGAAACACCAGCGCTTTAGTACCTCCGCAAGGATTGCTCGAGAGCGGCAGGATGACCCAGGGAGATATTAACCTAGATGTGCGTCAGCTAATCCTTACGAAGATTGTACTGGCGAGCGGTTATATTTTTAAATGCTCGGGCATTACTGTTTACTAATTATAGCTGTCGACAAGTGTGCTCCCTAGACTCTTAGGAAAACTGGCCTTCGGAAGATGCTAAGAAAGGCATCAGGATTTGAAGCAGGAGCCAAGAGGTCGCAGCTCTGAGTCTCGTTGCGCCGCAGACAAGGGAACGTTGTCACGGGTTTCACTCTTCAACAGGGGTGGAATTCTAGCAGGAGCTCCTTTGCATATTAGGCCACACCTCCCTGATGAAGCCAGTCCTCCGAGAGCTGACAAATAAGAGCCTTGTAAGCTCTTGAGGGATTGGCTACATCAGGGGTGTGTGGCCTAACATGCAAGGGAGCTCCTGCTAGAATTCCACCCCTGTTCTTCAACATCTCACGCATCTTTCAGCGAGGGAAAGGCAGACTGGCAATGAATGCACTAGGTAGTCTTTTGCTACTTGGATCTTATAGCTATGAAGCTAAGCAGGGTCAGCCCCGGTTGGTATTCGGATGGGAGACCACTAAGGAAATCCAGGGTTGTTCTGCCGAGGCAGGCAATGGCAAACCACCCCTGCCCTGATCTTAATGGCCCAGGCTAGCCTGATCTCATCAGATCTCAGAAGCCAAGCAAGGTAAGCCCTGCTTAGTAACTGGGTGGGAGACTACTGAGAAGTCCGAGGTTGCTACGCAGAGGCAGGCAATGGCAAACCACCTCTGAATGGCTCAGGCTAGCCCAGAATCATCAGATCTCTGAAGCCTAGCAAAGTAAGCCCCGGATAGTGATTGAATGGGAGACTACTGAGAAGTCTGAGGTTGCTACGCAGAGGCAGGCAATGGCATACCACGACTGCCCCGACCTGAATGGCCCAGGTTAGCCTGATATCATCAGATCTCAGAAGCTAAGCAGAGTCAGCCCTGGTTAGATCTTGGATGGGAAACCACCATGAAAGTCCAAGGTTGCTACGCAGAGGCAGGCAATGGCAAACCACCTCTGCCCTGAATGGCCCAGGCTAGCCCAGTCTCATCAGATCTCAGAAGCCAAGCAAGGTAAGCCCTGGTTAGGAATTGGGTGGAGACTACTGAGAAGTCCAGGGTTGCTGCACAGAGGAAGGCAATGGCAAACCACCTCTGAAATGGCTCCGGCTAGCCCAATCCCATCAGATCTCTGAAGCCAAGCAAAGTAAGCCCTGGATAGTGATTGAATGGGAGACTACTGAGAAGTCCGAGGTTGCTACGCAGAGGCAGGCAACAGCAAACCACCTCTGCCCTGACCTGAATGGCCCAGGCTAGCCCAACCTCATCAGATCTCAGAAGCTAAGCAGAGTCAGCCCTGGTTAGATCTTGGATGGGAGACCACCAATGAAGCCCAAGGTTGCTACGCAGAAGCAGGCAATGGCAAACCACCTCCGCCTTATCTGAATGGCCCAGGCTAGCTTAGTCTCATCAGATCTCAGAAGCCAAGCAAGGTAAGCCCTGGTTAGTAACCAGGTGGGAGACTACTGAGAAGTCTAGGGTTGCTATGCAGAGGCAGGCAACGGCAAACCACGACTGCCCCGACCTGAATGGCCCAGGTTAGCCTGATATCATCAGATCTCAGAAGCTAAGCAGAGTCAGCCCTGGTTAGATCTTGGATGGGAGACCACCATGAAAGTCCAAGGTTGCTACGCAGAGGCAGGCAATGGCAAACCACCTCTGAATGTCTCTTGCCTTCAAACCCTACTGGGTCGCCTGTAGCCAGCTGAAACTCGGTGACGCTTCCCCCCCCCCCTCCGCACCCACTCGACCGGCCTTCGGCAAGTTGTTGCATCTCAGCTCTCTGTCACCACGCCGCTATGAGGAACCCAACACTGGCTGACTTTGCGGGGTTGTTGAAATGATCAGAGGCGTGTGTCGACGCGGCGTTTTTCAGTACAGGAAATGCGCCACGGAAACGCTCGCGACGATTACCCAGTTTGAGTGATGAGCTGCGAGCGACGCACAGATATTAACCAACGCTGGATCTGAAGGGAAACCCCACGGGCTGGGTCCATCTTTCCCCTAATGTGGCCAAGGAGGAAAAGGGGTAGCATCCACGGGGTAGCTTGGGAGAAAGGCTGCTTTCACTCATGTTGGATCATGCACTTTCAGTGCACAGTAGCAAGCGTTTGCAGGTGGATTTGCTTGCTTCGCGTGGATTTTGGATTTGGATTTATATCCCGCCCTATACGCTGAAGCTTAGAGTCTCAGAGCGGTCACATTCTCCTTTACCTTCCCCCCACTCCACAAGAGACACCCAGTGAGGCGGGTGGGACTGAGAGGGCTCTCACAGCAGCTGCCCTTTCAAGGACAACTCCTGCGAGAGCTATGGCTGACCCAAGGCCATTCCAGCAGCTGCAAGTGGAGGAGTGGGGAATCAAACCCGGTTCTCCCAGATAAGAGAGCTCTGGCTGACCCAAGGCCATTCCAGCAGCTGCCAGTGGAGGAGTGGGGAATCAAACCCGGTTCTCCCAGATAACAGAGCTATGGCTGACCCAAGGCCATTCCAGCAGCTGCAAGTGGAGGAGTGGAGAATCAAACCCTGTTCTCCCAGAGAAGAGAGCTCGGGCTGACCCAAGGCCATTCCAGCAGCTGCCAGTGGAGGAGTGGGGAATCAAACCCGGTTCTCCCAGATAACAGAGCTATGGCTGACCCAAGGCCATTCCAGCAGCTGCAAGTGGAGGAGTGGGGAATCGAACCCGGTTCTCCCAGATAAGAGTCTGTGCACTTCGCCACTACACCGAACTGGAAACCACCGAATGGAGACCACCGTGCCCTGATCTGGATAACCCAGGCAAGCCTGATCTTGTCAAATCTCAAAAGCTAAGCAAAATTGACTCTGGCAAGTCCTTGGTTAGGAGACCTCCGTGGAATACCAGGAGTCAGGGGGACACGGGCAGGCTTCATCCAGCCACCTCTATGAATACCCTCTAGGCCTCCAATAGGGGGTCAGTCATCAGGGGACACCACAACTTCCAGGTGCACATGCACGCACACACACACACACACACACACACACAAATAGAGACCACCACGATACTGGAACACTTCTTCCCCTTCCTTGTAAGAAGAAGAATGCAGATTTAAACCCCACCCTTCTCTCTGAGTAAGAGCCCCGTGGCGCAGAGTGTTAAAGCTGCAGTCCTGCAGTCCTAAGGTCTGCTTACGACCTGAGTTCGATCCCTGGCGGAAGCTGGGTTTTCAGGTAGCCGGCTCGAGGTTGACTCAGCCTTCCGAGGTTGGTAAAATGAGGACTCATCTTGCTGGGCGGAAAGTGTGGATGACTGGGGGAAGGCAATGGCAAACTACCCCATAAAAAGTCTGCCGTGAAAACGTTGTGAAAGCAACATCACCCCAGAGTCGGAAACGACCGGTGCTTGCGCAGGGGACCTTTCCTTTCCTTCTCTCTGAATCAGTCTCAGAGTGGCTCACAATCTCCTTTACTCCCCCCCCCCACACACACATGCACAACAGACACCCTATGAGTTAGGTGGGGCTGAGAGAGCTCTCACAGCAGCTGCCCTTTCAAGGACAACCTCTGCCAGAGCTATGGCTGACCCAAGACCATTCCAGCAGCTGCAAGTGGAGGAGTGGGGAATCAAACCCGGTTCTCCCAGATAAGAGAGCTCTGGCTGACCCAAGGCCATTCCAGCAGCTGCAAGTGGAGGAGTGGGGAATCAAATCCAGTTCTCCCAGATAAGAGTCTGGGCACTTAACCACTACACCAAATTGGGACAATCAAGTTGCAAACAGTTGCTAAAGTGCCTTGAAAGTGTGCTGTCCAACATGTTTGAAAGCAAACTGGAAGCAGTCCAGGTTCCTTTGACTGGGCTGAAGGCACAGAAAACTTCTTCCGCCTCAAGCCCTTTTGCCATTCTGCGAATGACAGTTTGACGGGATCACCCTTTTAAAGTTTTTCTTTTCTTGCAGGGAGGCAGTGTCCAAAAACGAGACGGCTTGTCAAAAATCCTTCCCGGGCGTAAACAAATGTCAGCTCAAGAATTTTGGAACACACAAAGCGGCTGTTTCCTTTTAAAGTTAATGCGAATCTACTAAGAGGACAATGATCTCAGCTACCAGCTATAATGGCTTCTTTCTCTTTAATTATTATTTATTTATTTATTACTTTACATTTATATCCCGCCCTCTCCGTAAGCGGACTCAGGGCGGCTTACAGTATCATAAAAACAATCAATTCCATAAAACATATAAAACCATAAAACATTTATCAAGTTAAAAACTAGTACGCTATCTCAATCTAGTCTGGCGGTATTGGGTTCTGACTATGACCGCCAGCTTCTGTAGGATGTCCGGTGGCAGCCCATTTTCAGTCAACCAGAAAAGCCTGCCTAAACAGTTCGGTCTTACAGGCCCTGCGGAACGCCGACAAATCCCGCAGGGCCCTTATAGCTTCTGGGAGGGTGTTCCAGAGTTCTGGTGCTGCCACCGAGAAGGCCCTAGATCTTGTTGCGGATAGCCTGGCTTCTTTTGGGCCAGGGGCAGACAGCAGATTTTTTGTCCCTGATCGCAGTGCTCTCTGGGGGATATATGGGGAAAGGCGGTCCCGTAGATAGGCAGGTCCCTGACCATAAAGGGCTTTAAAGGTTAATACCAACACCTTGAAGCGAACTCGGAACACAACAGGCAACCAGTGTAGCTCTCTCAGCACTGGCCGAATGTGCTCCCGTCGTGGTAGCCCCATTAACAGCCGTGCCGCAGCGTTCTGCACTAGTTGTAGTCTCCGGGTTAGCGTCAGGGGTAGCCCCATGTAGAGAGCATTACAGTGATCTATTCTTGAGGTGACCGTAGCATGGATTACCGTCGCTAGGTCGCTGCGGTCCAGGTAAGGGGCCAGCTGCCGTGCTTGCCGAAGATGGAAAAAGGCAGATCTAACAGTGGCTGCCACCTGAGCCTCCATTGTAAGGGAGGACTCGAGGAGCACGCCTAAGCTCCTGACCTTGGGGACCGGTATTAGTGGCACCCCGTCAAGGGCCGGCAGCTGGATCTCTCTCCCCGGACCGCCCCGATCCAGGTAGAGAACCTCCGTCTTCGTCGGATTCAATTTCAGCCGACTCAGTCTGAGCCAGGAGGCCACGGCTTGTAATGCCAGGTCTAGATTTTCCGGGGTACAGTCAGACTGGCCACCCATCATTAGGTAGAGCTGGGTGTCATCCGCATATTGATGGCAACCCAGTCCATACCTCCTGACTATCTGGGCAAGGGGGCGCATATAGATATTAAATAACATCGGGGATAGGACCGCTCCCTGCGGCACCCCGCAACTAAGGGGGTGCCTCTGGGATGCTTCCTCCCCTATCACCACCCTTTGTCCCCGATCTTGGAGAGAGGAAGTCAGCCACTGCAAGGCAGATCCCTGTATCCCCACATCGGTGAGGCGGTCAGTCAGTAGCTGGTGGTCAACCGTGTCAAAAGCGGCTGACAGATCTAGTAACAGCAGCACTGCAGAACCGCCCTGATCCAGATGTCGCATAAGATCATCCATGAGGGCGACCAGAACTGTCTCCGTCCCGTGACCTGGCCGAAAGCCGGACTGGAATGGAGGTAAGGTAGTCCCCTGTAAAAAGGTAAAGGTAGTCCCCTGTGCAAGCACCAGTCGTTTCTGACTCTGGGGTGACATCACATCACAATGTTTTCACGGCAGACTTTTTATGGGGTGGTGCCATTGCCTTCCCCAGTCATCTACACTTTCAACCCAGCAAGCTGGGGATTCCTTTGACCGACCTCGGAAAGATGAAAGGCTGAGTCAACCTGGAGCCGGCTACCTGAACCCAGCTTCCTCTGGGATCGAACTCAGGTCGTGAGCAGAGGGCTCCGACTGCAGTACTGCAGCTTTACCACTCTGCGCCACGGGGCTCTTTCAGCCTTATTCTTACTCTTTACGGGGGAATTATTAGTAATAAAAGAATAATAGCCACACACTAAGAATATTCCTAACCTTCCTTGGTTTGTAACAACAACAATTTCAAGTGATTTATTTGGGCTGAATAATAATAGCAATGCCACCGCCCTCCCCCACAAAAAGACGACGTGTCCTCTAGAACAGGGGTCCCCAACCCCTGGGCCATGGACCGGTCCCAATCCGTGGCCTGTTAGCAACCGGGTGGTGAGTTGTATAATTATTTCATTATAAAGTACAATGTAATAATAATACAAGAGCCTCGTGGTGCAGAGTGGTAAAGCAGTAAAGCGGTAAAGTGGTAAAGCGGGAGGGAGGGAGGGAGGAAGGAAGGAAGGAAGGAAGGAAGGAAGGAAGGAAGGAAGGAAGGAAGGAAGGAAGGAAGGAAGGAAGGAAGGAAGGAAGGAAGGAAGGATCCTCTAGAAAGAGGAACCTATCCAGTGGAAGTGATCTCTGCCATCTGGAGAGAAGTTGTTATTCTGGGAGTTTGCCAGGCCACACCAGGAGGTTGTGACCTAGGGATGCCAGCCTCCAGGTGGGACCTGGGGATCCCTCAGGAATTATAGCTCTTTCCAGACTACAAAGATCAGTTCCCCTGGAGAAATGCGATGCTTGGGAAGGTGGGCTCCCTGGCACTGCACCCCTGCCTTTCCCAGGCTCGGGCCCCAAAGGTCCAGGAGTTTCCCAATCTGGAGCTGGCAACCCTACAGAAAACCACTTCCCAGGCTTCATCGGCCAAATCTCCAGGATTTTTCCATCCGGAAGTTGGCAACCCCCCGACACCCCCCGACCCAGGTTCCATCGGCCAATCTCCAGGATTCCTCCACCCAGGAGTTGGCAACTTTACAAAACTGCAGGCGCCATCAGCCTATTCTCCAGGATTTCTCTACCCGGGAGTTGGCAACCCTAAACCCCAGGTGCCATCTGCCGAATCTCCAGGATTTCTCCATGTGGAAGTTGGCAACCCCACGACACCCCCTTCCCAGGTTCCATCGGCCAATCTCCAGGATTCCTCCACCCGGGAGTTGGCAACCCTACAAAACCACAGGCTTCATCTGCTGAATCTCCAGGATTTCTCCACCCGGGAGTTGGCAACCCTAAACCCCAGGCGCAATCTGCCGAATCGCCAGGATTTCTGCACCCGGGAGTTGGCAACCCTAAACCCCAGGCGCCCTCTGCCGAATCTCCAGGATTTCTCCACCCGGGAGTTGGCAACGCAGGCAATCCCCCCAATCGCATCCCCGTCTCCTTCCCTCCCTCCGGGGCGCGCCGCCTCCTCTCCCTTCCCTGCGCTCCGAGTGCGCCCTGGCGCGCCGGCGGCGGCCTGGCTGGCTCGTCTTTGCGCCGCGCTCTGCTGCTGCTGCGTCGAGAGCTGGCTGGCGGCGGGGCTTGGCCAAGGATCTCCGCCTGGCTCCGGTGCCGCCCGGCTGGGCCAGCCCCGGCCAGCGCCCGCCTCCCTCCCTCCCTCCGCCTCCGCCCCTCCCCTCCCCTCCGCTGCCAGGTCAGCTCCAAGCGCTCGGCCGGCGCCGCTCCAAGCGGGGCTCCCCCTTCTCCTTCTCCAAGCGGTGCCCTCTCCGACAAGATGGCGGGATCGGTGGCAGAGCGGGACGCGGTGGTAAGGCAGGGTTGGGGGGGGGGGAGCGCGCGCGTGCATGTGGGAACGGGGACCCCCCCCCCCGCCTCCCCAAGCATGCAAACCAGAGCGATGGCCGCGGGGGGGTGGGGGGGGTGGTGGTCTGGAAGGATACCGGGGCAGGCTTGCAAAGCGAGCCCCCCAGAGGCGCACGGTTGCACAGGGGCTGGCACGGAAAGGGGCGCCGGAATGCAACCGAGCAGCGCCTTCTGGGTCGCCTAGGGGCTTCTCCACCACCACCACCGCACGCACACACACTCGTGGCATCCAGGCGGTCTCCCCAGAGCGTCCAGGCATCGTCTCCAGGCTCCTGCAAAGGCCGGCGACTCCGGGAATCGCGCCTGGAACGCTCGCTGGGGAACAGCAGCAGAAAGGGGTCGACCGCCTTTTGTTGTGCGAAGGGATTCTCTCTCTCGGAGTCTTGGAAATTGGGGCGCTCGCTGGCCTCCCCCAGGCCCACCCTGCCTGCGCTCTGGTGCCAAACACAAAGGAACGCTTTTGGCAGCATCCAGTTTCCTTTTTTTTTCTCTCCCCCACCCTTCAGAAAATAGAAGACGGGCATTTAAACAACTCCCTCGGCTCCCCGGTCCAAGCGGAAGTGTATTTCCCACGGCTGGTAAGGGCATTTTCTTTTCTTTTTTTTTTGGCTCTCCTGCTTTCTCTCCTTTCCCCCACCTCCGCTTGCTGGCCTTGAATCTGGCACCTGTTTGAGATGTTCGCTGTTCAACCCCTGCAACGCTTTTTGTCCCCCCCCCCCCCCAGATTGTCCCGTTCTGCGGCCACATCAAAGGAGGCATGCGACCGGGCAAGAAGGTCTTAGTGATGGGTATCGTGGATCTCAACCCGGAGAGGTAAGGATACGGGAGAGGCAGCACTCGCGTCCCATTGGCTGGGCCTTCCTGGCTCCCAAAAACAGCAAGGAAAAGTGCGCCGTTCCCACAAAAAAACAAATGCGCCTTGGCAAACCGCCTTCGTTTCTGAAGACTGGCCTATTTTTGTCTGCGGTTGTAAATATAGCGAGCGGGCTTTCTCCTTTGACCCCAAGGGGGAGAAAGGCTGGCTTTCCCTTGTGAATGCGAAGCGCCGCTTCATACATGACCGTGGTTCTAAGTAGGGATAATTTCCATGTAGGGGGAGAAAAAACAACCCAGTTGTGTGTGGAGTGATTTCTAAGGGGAAAAGGAGATTAGCGAGGCAGGAACCAACACCGGCGTTACCCATAATGTCATGCTTGGCTGGCAGCCAGGAAGACAAGTTTAGATGTGTAGGTGTGCAGAAGCTGGGAAAAGTGAGCGCACTCCACCTTGGATGTGGTCACTCGTTGAGAGAATGAGAGAGTTCCTGTGTTACGGCACATAAGATGCCAGTTGGGTGTAGTGGTTAAGTGTGCGGACTCTTATCTGGGAGAACCGGGTTTGATCCCCCACTCCTCCACTTGCACCTGCTGGAATGGCCTTGGGTTAGCCGTAGCTCTCGCAGGAGTTGTCCTTGAAAGGGCAGATTTTTGAAACAGCCGAAATGGACATATTAACAGATCTCTTGAGAGAAGACACGATTTGAAAATAACATGGCAACCCTTCTATGCATGGATGGAGAATTCTAGCTTGGAGACGTTATGACTGTTTGAGTATGACAATTAATTGTTTTATTGAGTCTGTAAGCTTTATATTTTAGTAGACACAGATTATCGATTAGAGCAATAGCTTAAGTATGTACAGGGGTGGAATTCTAGCAGCTCCTTTGCATATTAGGTCACGCCCCCCCGACGTAGCCAATCCTCCAAGAATTTACAAGGCTCTTTTTGTAAGCTCCAGGAGGATTGGCTACATCAGAGGGGCGTGGCCTACATGCAAAGGAGCTCCTGCTAGAATCCCACCCCTGAGTATATATAAGGAAATGATGTATTGTTGGTGAAACGATGAGAAATTGAAATGTAATTGTTAAAAAAAATTCTTTTCCCTATTCCCTCCCGCTTCCCCTTTTCCCCTACCTCTTTTCCGCCCCCTTCGTATGAAATTCAATAAAATGCTAAACCAGAGCGAATGAGAGAGTCCCTGTTCCCCTTTACAGTTTTGACATCAGCCTCACGTGCGGGGACTCAGAAGACCCGCCGGCCGACGTCGCGATCGAACTGAAAGCCGTCTTCCCGGACAGGCAGTTCGTCAGGAATTCGTGCGTCTCCGGAGAATGGGGTGAAGAACAGTCGTCTCTTCCTTACTTCCCGTTTATCCCCGATCAGCCCTTCAGGGTGAGTGCTGCTAATGGCTCGTAAAACAGCCGTGGCTAATTGATTTAGAATGTCCAATGTTTGTTGTCTAATGTCCGCGAGTCGGAGAGAATATCGAGCCGGAATAATTCGGGAGCGCGGAGCAAGGATCGCCAAGATTGTTCCCATTGACACTTTTTGGGGACATTCTTTGTGATCCACCTTCGGTCCAGTGTAGAGTTGCCAACCTCCAGGTGGCCCCTGGAGATCTCCCAACTGTCACACTTGGTTTCCAGGTGACCAAGATCAGTTCCCCTGGAGAAAATGGCTGCTCTGGAGGGCGGACTCTATAATGCTATACCCACCGAGGTCCTTCCCCTCCCCAAATCCCACTATCCCTAAAATCCACCCCTAAAATCTCTGGAAATTTTCTAACCCTAAATCCCAGTGAGAAAGCCAGACTATAAATAATGTAAACATAAACAAACAATCCATTTTAAAAATAAGAACATGTTTTAAAAGACTGCATCCCTATTAAAGGGCATCCTGTTAATTCAAGAGTCTGACTGAAATGTTGAAAAGTTATTAATAGAGTTATGTATAGCCTCTCTCCCTGACATTTTGTGGTTGGCTCCGCCTCCTATGGCAGCCATTTTGTGACTGCACCTACCACCCTGTGTCAGAATTCAAAAGGTACCTACAAGCTAGAAAAGGTTGTGGACCCCTGGTATAGAGACTCCCTTGAGACGTCAGAGAGATCTTTGCTTTAATGAATGGTCGGAGAGAGAGCCCAATGGCAGGCCGTTCCACCAACGATAGTTAGTTACTGTTTTATGTCGCACTGGGATATGAAAACACGGTTTGAACTCCAGCCCCACCCACCTCACAGGGTGTCTGTTGTGGGGGAGGAAGGTAAAGGAGATTGTGAGCCGCTCTGAGACTGTTCGGAGTGGAGGGCAGGATATAAATCCAGTATCTTCATCTACCTCACAGGGTGTCTGTTGTGGGGGAGGAAGGTAAAGGAGATTGTGAGCCAATCTGAGACTCTTTGGAGTGGAGGGCGGGATATAAATCTAATATCTTCTTCTTCTGTTAACCACAGTTAGTAAACAACTGTGACAGGGGTGTCAAACATGTGGCCCGTGGGCTGAATCAGGCCCCCGAGTAACTGGCTGCCGTCTGCTTCCTTCTCCCTCTCTCTTGCTTCTCTCGTCTCTTGCATCACAGCTTTGCAAGGCTTGCTCAATCGCACATGAACTATAGAGAAAAGCCTCTATTTTTCTCAATTGGCTGAGGCTCCTCTCTTGGGGAGGAAGGGGAAAGGCAGCGCTTGTTCTTCCAGGCTCTCTCAATCACACAGCAGAGCTACTGAGCCAAGTCTGTCTTCCTTCTATTGGCTGCGGCTCCCCTGGGGAAGGAAGGAAAGAGCCAGAGCTTCCTTTCCCCAGTTCCCTGGATCCCATGGGAGAGATACAAAGAAAGCACCTTTGAGACCAATGTGCTAACATTTTAAGCATGTTTTAAGTTTTTTTTTAAAAAAAAATCTTTGTTCGTCTGTGTCCTTTATAAAGTTTATATCTCTGCTACCTAATCTTAAATAGGTACACACGTGGCCCAGCCCAACAAGGTCTCATTTATGTCAGGTCCGGCCCTCACAACAAATGACTTCGACACCCCTGAACTATGACTTTGGGTACTTTGCAAGAGATCCTGGCCTAACCCTATCCTTCCCCCCCAGTTTCTGCCCAGCCAATCAAACCTCTGATGGTCAAATCAGAAGCTTTGCTGGCCAAAGCCCTACCTGGCCCCGCCCACTTCCTAAAAACACTTGGTGGGTGCTGGAAAAGATATCAGATGCCACGTTGCCCGGGGGCACCCCGTTGTAGAACCCTGCTGAGCCGGGATTTCATGTTACGCGAATGTACTTTGATTCCTCTTCGAGAAACTCCAGATGCAGGAATGCTGCAGTACATTAGAGGCGGGGACATTTCTGTGGTATAGCAGCCGTTCTGGTTTGGATTATTATAACCATAAATGAAGAGCGCCGTAGAAGGACACCTCTGTCTGAAGTGGTTGCTGTGTAATTCAGTCGCTCTCTGCGCTTTCCAGTTTTATATAGGTCGTTCTCAGTTCATGTGCTTCTGAGGAAGTCCATGGAAAGCCTCCACAGGTGTCTCCTCATTATATTCCTAGTTAGCAGAAGGCTAAATGCAGACCCATAAAGCAAATCTACAATTTATCAGTTTTGCTTTTAGAAGAAGAAGAATTGCAGATTTATACCCCGCCCTTCTCTCTGAATCAGAGACTCAGAGCAGTTTACAATCTCCTTTATCTCCTTCCCCCACAACAGACACCCTGTGAGGTGTGTGGGGCTGAGAGAGCTCTGAAAGCAACGTCACCCCAGAGATGGAAATGACTGGTGCTTGCACAGGGGACTACCTTTACCTTTTTAATAACAAGAAGAAGAAGACATCCTGCCCTCCACTCCAAATTTCAGAGTCTCAGAGCAGCTCACAATCTCTTTTACCTTCCTCCTTCACAACAGATACCCTGTGAGATGGGTGGGGCTGAGAGAGCTCTCCCAGCAGCTGCCCTTTCAAGGACAACTCTTGCGAGAGCTATGGCTAACCCAAGGCCATTCCAGCAGCTTCAAGTGGAGGAGTGGGGAATCAAACCCAATTCTCCCAGATAAGAGTCCGTACACTTAACCACTACACCAACCGGCTCTCTTTGCTGTTGCTACATACAACGCCATCTCCTTTCTTTATCACAAAAAAAGAGGGTGTGTTGCCTCAAAACAAGGTACATGCAGAAATTTCGACAAAGGAATGTTTGAAAATCAAACAGAGTTCACACTGAATGTTTAGCCCAGGGGTGGCCGGACTTGCTTAACGTAAGAGCCACATAGAACAAATGCCAGATGTTTGAGAGCCGCAAGACAGGAGAAGGAAGGGCAGTAAGAAAAGCGGAAGGAAAGCCAACAGGGAAGAGGGAGGGAGAGGTGGAAAGAAAGCAAATAAACTAAACTATAAACTAAACTAAAATGGGCTGAAATAGGCATAGTGGTGGCGCCGTGATATCATTTCTGGCGCCAATCCAGGAGTGACGTCTGCGTGACGCTCTAGGATTCATTTGGATGGAATCCCAGAGCTGACACAATGATGTCACTTCCTGGTTTGACCGGAAGTGTTGTCACAGCGTTGTTGCACCGCTTGTTTCCCTCCATTTGCACATCTGCACCCCTTCATCTAGCACCCCTGGATAATCTAGGACAGGGGTGTCAAACTCATTTGTTATGAGGGCTGGATCTGATATAAATGAGACTGTGTTGGGCTGGGCCATGTCCGGCCGGGCCATGTGTGTAACTATTTAAGATTAGGTAGCAGAGATATAAACT
Organism: Heteronotia binoei; assembly: GCF_032191835.1. Lineage (NCBI taxonomy): Eukaryota > Metazoa > Chordata > Lepidosauria > Squamata > Gekkonidae > Heteronotia > Heteronotia binoei. Next base: position 8,724,679 of record NC_083223.1, read on the forward strand.
TTATAAAGGACACAGACAACCACGACGGAAAAAAAACAACCAACCCTTAAAATAAAACATGCTTAAAACATTAGCACTTGTTGGTCTTAAAGGTGCTTTTGTATTTCTCCCATGGGATCCAGGGAACTGGGCAAAGGAGGCTCTGGCTCTTTCCTTCCCTCCCAGGGGACCAGGAGGAGGAGGAGCCTCAACCAATGGAGGAAATTGAGGTTCTGCTCTGTAGCTCCTGTGCAATTGAGCAAGCCTTGCATAGCAAACTAAGATGAAGAAGGAAGCAAGAGAGAGAGAGAGAGAAGAAAGCAGACAAAAGTCAGTTGCTCGGGGGCCTGATAGGAGCCCTCTGACGGCCTGATTTGCCCCCCGGGCTGCATGTTTGACACCCTTGTTCTAGGATATATAAGTTTCCCTTTTTCGGGAACTGAGCATTGAGGGGCTTTTTGGTAAATGTACCGTGTTGAGCCTGCTAGTAAGAGACAGTCTGATCGACCCAGATGCTGAATGTTGCTTTGTTCTCAGGAGCAGATAAATTACCCAGATCACAAGCAACCCAAATTATAATAATTGCTAGCATGGCTGCTTGTTATTACACTTCCTGAGAGGAAGAGTGTGGGCGAAGAGTGTCATTTTGCATATGAAGTTGGCATCTGAGGTCATTTTGGGATAGAGGCCAGCTGGTTACACTTCGGTTATAAGGACAGCCTGCATTAATCTGCTCTGACGCTGTGGATTCTGCGAGATAGTTCTGCGTTTTCCGCGCTTCCTAAGGAGCGGAGATGGTAAAATGCCTTGGCCAGTGTCAGTGAGGGACCATCTTACTGAACTGTGTGACTGTATTTGGCCATCATATTAAAAATAGTAGTTTGTTTTGTCTGGCGCAGGGGTGGCCAAACTGTGGCTCAGGAGCCGCATGTGGCTCTTTCACACATATTGCGTAGCTCTCAAAGCCCCCAGTGCCCTGTTGGCCAGCTTGGAGAAGGCATCTGTCTCTTTAAATCACTTTAAAGAGCCGGTTTGGTGTAGTGGTGAAGTGCGTGGACTCTTATCTGGGAGAACCGGGTTTGATTCCCCACTTCTCCACTTGCAGCTGCTGGAATGGCCTTGGGTCAGCCATAGCTCTTGTAGAGTTGTTCTTGAAAGGGCAGATTCTGGGACAGCTCTCTCAGCCCCTCCCACCTCACAGGGTGTCTGTTGTGGGGGAGGGAGATAAAGGAGATTGTGAGCCGCTCTGAGATTCTTGAGTGGAGGGCGGAATATAAATCCAATGTCTTCTTCTCCAAATCAAGCCAGCTGGCAGCTTGGAGAAGGCATTTAAAGTTTAAGTTGCTTTCTTTCTACCTTTCCCTCCCTCCACCATTGATTTCCTTCCCTCCCTCCCTTCCTTATTCCCTTCCTCCCTGCCTCCCTCCCTCCCTCCCTCTCTCTCTCCCTCCCTTCCTCCCTCCCTCCCTCTCTCCCTCCCTTCCTTCCTCCCTTCTTCCCTCCCTCCCTGTCTTGTGACTTTCAAATATCTGACGTTCATATCTTGCGGCTCTCAAACATCTGATGCTTATTGTGTGTGGCTCTTATGTTAAGCAAGTTCGGCCAGCCCTGGTCTCGTGGATCAGTATGGTGGTAGATTTGACATAAGAACCAGACACAAATCGCTATTTAGTTTCTGAGCCAACAGTCTTGTTTTGACTTGCTACCCATTTGGTGTGAGGACTGGGTGGCAAGAAGTACTTCAGGCCTCTATAAAAAATATTTCCCCTCCATTTGAAGAAGTGAAAGATCGAGAAAGTGGAAAAGAGAGGGAGGGCAGGAAGACGCTTACCGATAGGGATTGGAATGACCTGGCTGACAAACTAAAGTTTGTCATGAATTCTGGCCGGATAGTGAAGCGAACTGAAGAACCGCCATGAAACTTCCACAAATTTGGTGCAATTCGTGGTGGTTCGTGAAGAGCAGAAAGCAGGGTTTAAACGACTCAGAGCCGTTTAAACGCAATCAGCTGAGTACTGTCGCTCAGCTGTTTGGAAACCCCTGCTTTCTGCTCCCCGTGAAAAGCCGTGGGGAGCAGAAAGCAGGGGTTTAGACTTTAAACGCCTCATGAACCAAAATGAACAGGTTCGGTTTGTGAACTAGCATATTGGTTTGTGGTTCAGCCACAAACCGAACTGCAAACAATGTGGTTCGCCAATCCATGACAGAACAAAAGATTCTCTAAGCACACATAATTGCTCTTTCAACTCCTCTCTCTCTTTTTTCCAATTCTGTTTTCATTTTAGTTTTCCAACATTCTCCAGTAACACGTTAAAAACTGACAAAAATTTTGGCAGGGTAGGAGCTTTCATGAGATATAGCTAGAATAATAATAATAATAATAATAATAATAATAATAATAATAATAATAATAATAATAATAATAATAATAATAATAATAATAATAATAATAATTTTTATTTATACCCTGCCCTCCCGGCCGAGGCAGGCTCAGGGCAGGCTCAGGAAGTCCATCTGTCCTATGTATTGGAAACAATGTTCCCTCTAAGCTGAGTTAGGGTTATCTTAGCCCAGGAAGGATGGCCCCAGAGCAAACTAATTCATGCAGCGACCAAATCGCTCTCTCACAACTTTAATGCCAGTAGCTCACCAAGTAGAATTTTTTGCTCACAAGACTCCACAGCTTAGAGGGAGCATTGATTGGAAAGTGGAGGGATTTCAGATGCCAAATGACATTAGCAAACAAATGACAATAGCAGGCGTGATTGGATCGGGTGTGATACGCAGAGGGGTAATAGGCATGGAGAAATCAGCATTGGTAATGAGACAGGAAACCTAGGTCTCGATTCAGTCCAGGAGGATGTCTTGAGTTTCATTATCAGCTGCAGTCCAAGAGTCTAGATATAGAACAAGATATAGGACAGATGGACTCGCATGGAATTCACCGCCACAGGAGGTGGTGACGTCTGCCAGCATAGCCAACTTCAAGAGGGGATTGGATAAACATATGGAGCAGAGGTCCATCAGTGGCTGTTAGCCACAGCATATTGTTGGAATTCTCTGGGGCAGTGATGCTCTGTAGTCTGGGTGCTTGGAGGGGGCACAGTGGGAGGGCTGCTAGTGTCCTGGCCCCACTGATGGACCTCCTGATGGCACTTGGGTTTTTTTGGCCACTGTGTGACACAGTTGGACTGGATGGGCCATTGGCCTGATCCAACACGGCTTCTCTTATGTTCTTATGCATTTTGTGAACAGTGGCTCACAAAGGCTGCTACCCCGCCACCAATTTGGTTGGTTTTTAAGATGCTACTTTCATCTTGCTCTTTCCTTATATCTTGGCCGTCTCTTGAGGCATAAGGGGTTGTTCCTGCAGCTGTTTTCTTTTATTCCAATGAAATTTTCCCCAAGGACTTGCGTTTATTAATTTATATGCTAGGCAAAAGACCGAAGAGATTTACAGAACAGTCCTAGGCAGAATTATACCCATGCAAGCCCATTGTCTAGATCGTGTACCATCAAGTCGTGGCCAACTTATGGTGACCTATCGTAGAAGTTTCAAGAGGCATTCAGAGGTGATTGGTCATTGCCTGTCTCTGCCTCCCCGTCCTGGTATTCAAGCGAGCACTCACCAGGGCCAATCCTGCTTAGCTTAGATCGGGCTCGTAAGGGCAACTCAGATGGTTTCAATGGACTTAGAAGGATCCAGGGCTTTTGCATATAGGCCACACCCCCTTGATGTAGCCAATCCTCCTGGAGTTCTCAGTAGGCTCTGTACTGAGAGCCCTGTAAACTCTTGGAGGACTGGCTACATCAGGGGTGTGTGGCCTAATATGCAAAGGAGCTCCTGCTAGAACTCCACCCCTGCCCCCTGAACTTAGCTCACCACCATCTATTCGTTAGTTTGGTTTTTAGAGTTTCAATTGTACCTATGTGGAAATTGTTTTTATTTGTTTCGTCGCCTTACCCACCCTCAGCCTGCTTGCGGGGGAGGGCGGGATAGAAATCCCATAAATAACTATCATCCCAAACTCATTATTTTATGTTTTCCTCCATCAGCTTTTTTTTTTTTGGTTTTGACTGTCCCGATGCAGACAACGCTATTAAGTCACCTGGAAGGATCTAATTCTGCTTAAGGCTGTACGACTGATATGGGGCAGAAACGTTTTTGTGGAAACTTTTCCCAGATGGAAAATTTCCCAATGCTGTATTTTTTTTCCGTGGGAAAATCTTCCACCCCCACATATGTCAATATAATTTAGTCCAGGGGTGGCCAACAGTAGCTCTCCAGATGTTTTTTGCCTACAACTCCCATCAGCCCCAGCCATTGGCCAGGGTATAAATCCAATCATCTCCTTCTCCTCTTCTTCTTCTCATGATAGAGTGACTAAATGTGAGACAGAAAGCATAGATAAACCTCAGTGCTTGTACCTGGTCCTTGCTTGCACATGGTGCGTTTGATTAATTTTACTGGCATTGCTCAAATATTTAAATTATCTATGAATTTCAGCTTCAGTACCTTGATTGGTATACACCAAGGTGGCCAACGGTAGCTCTCCTGATTTTTTCCTTTTTGCTTACAACTCCCATCAGCCCCAGCCATTGGCCATGCTGGCTGGGGCTGATGGGAGTTGTAGGCGAAAAACATCTGGAGAGCTACCGCTGGCCACCCCTGGTATACATCAAGTATATATTTACACTAAGTATACTTTATTGGCATTATACACACACACACACACACACATATAAAATAGACTAAGTATACTTTATTGGTATACACTAAAAAATATATATTTTACCCCCGAAGGTACCTTCGCTCCATAAGACGCACACACTTCCCCCCCCCACACACTTTTTTTGGGGGGGGGGGGAAGTGCGTCTTATGGTCCGAAAAATACGGTATTTAAATTAAATTATCTATTTAAATTGGAATTGGAAAAATGTCCAGTTTCGATTTTCTCAGGGAGCCCACATCGCTGTAATGACCCGGGCCTTCTTCGTCTGAAACACTGTGGCAGAGTAATCTCATTTCTCGCTAGTTTGACATAATAATTTCTAATTGAGAGCTGATAAACAATGGCTGGAACCAATCATTTAACTCTGATTCACACATACTTGCGCATCAGTTGTCGACACACAATCCAATGGGTTATTATTTGATGTGTCATAGCTTTGGACGTGAACCATCGTCACCGGCGGGTGCAGCATTTGAGGTGAACCTCAACTGTGTGGTCTGTGATCTTGGATGACTCCTTCACTCAAGCAGCTCACCCCTTCCCCCTTCCTGTTCTACTGATCCAGGTTGCAACAGCTACATATAAACTCATTCCTTAGTAGCCCTGACCTGGATAGCCCGTTCTCATCAGATCTCAGAAGCTAAGCTGGGTAGGTCCCGGTTAGTACTTGGATGGGAGACCACCAAGGAAGTCCATGGTCATTGTGCAGAGATAGACAATAACATAAAAACACAAGAGAAGCCATGTTGGATCAGGCCAATGGTCCATCCAATCCAACACTGTCTCACACAGTGGCCAAAAAACCCAGGTGCCATCAGGAGGTCCATCAGTGGGGCCAGAACTGGATGGGCCATTGGCCTGATCCAACATGGCTTCTCTTATGTTCTTATGTGACATGGAGTGTTGGACTGGATGGGCCACTGGCCTGATCCAACGTGGCTTCTCTTATGTTCTTATGTGACACAGAGTGTTGGACTGGATGGGCCACTGGCCTGATCCAACATGGCTACTCATATGAGATGCTCTGTTTTCTTGGTGCTTGGGAGGGGCAACAGTGGGAGGGCTTCTAGTGTCCTGGCCCCACTGTTCTTATGTGACACAGAGTGTTGGACTGGATGGGCCATTGGCCTGATCCAACATGGCTTCTCTTATGTTTTTATGTTCTTAAAGGCCAACCTTGTGTAGCTTCTGAGATCTGCTGAGAGAGGGCCAGCCTGGGTCTTCCAAGTCAAGGCAAGGGAACGAACAGAGGTGGTTTGCCATTGCTTGACTCTGCATAGCAACCCTGAACTTCCTTGGTGGTTCTCCCATCCAAGTACTAACAAAGGCCAACCTTGCGTGGCTTCTGAGATCTGATGAGATTAGGCTAGCCTGGGCAATCTAGGTCAGGGCAAGAGATGTTCGGAGGTAGTGTGCCATTATCTGCCTCTGTTTAGCAACCTTGGGCATTCAGGACCCTGGACTTCCTTTGAGATCTCCTATCGAAGTACTGACCAAGGCCAACCCTACTAATCTTCTGAGATCTGATGAGATCAGGCTAGCCTGGGCCATCCAGGTCACGGCAAGAGAGGCACAGAGGTGGTTTGCAATTGCCTGCCTCTCCATAGCAACCCTGGGCTTCCTTGGTGGTCTCCCATCCAAGTACTAACCCAGGTTAACCCTACTTATCTTCTGAGATCTGACGAGATCAGGCTAGCCTGGGCCATCCAGGTCAGGGCATGAACTGTTTACCACAGCAGAAAAAAGAGGAACATGGAAATTAACTGTGCACTAAATGTCAAATGTCATTGACTAGTCAGTACCAGATAATTGCCCCCTAACTCCAATGGACGTGTTACCACAAGCAAGCATTCACGGGACTCTGAGGAGGACATTTGTACGCACTGTTTCAATGAGATTTATCCCGTGCCAACGTGCATAGGCTTGGAGCCTGAAGCGCATGAGAAAAATAGCCGCCTTGTTAATCAACACGCTTACAAAGAGCTGGGCTACGGTCCAAATCCGGCTGAAGCCAATGAGGGCTTTTCCTGTTGCCTTGAATAGACCTGGTTCTGGCTCTTTGGACTGGGAGGGGTAAAGAAGTCCACTAAGGCGTGTGCATTATTTGTTTTGGAAACGCAGATGCCGCCTCTCCTGAGATGGTGCTCTTAGGCAGCCTGTGGAGCAAAAGTCAGGAACTCCTTTGGTGGTGACTGACGCACGATGGGCCGATTATTTGTCGAGTGCATGGAATGCACCTGTAAGTCAATGGGAGAGCTCCATTTTGCCACCACCATAGGGGAGATAGATAGATAGATAGATAGATAGATAGATAGATAGATAGATAGATAGATAGATAGATAGATAGATGATAGATAGATAGATAGATAGATAGATAGATAGATAGATAGATTGACAGACAGACAGACAGACAGACAGACAGACAGATAGATGACAGACAGACAGATAGATAGATAGATAGATAGACAGATAGATGATAGATAGACAGACAGACAGATAAACAGACAGACAGACAGATAGATAGATTGACAGACAGACAGATAGACAGATAGATGATAGATAGACAGACAGACAGATAAACAGACAGACAGATAGATAGATAGATTGATTGATTGACAGACAGACAGACAGACATATAGATGACAGACAGACAGATAGATAGATAGACAGACAGATAGACAGATAGATGACAGATAGACAGACAGAAAGATAGACAGACAGACAGACAGACATATAGATGACAGACAGATAGATAGATAGATAGACAGACAGATAGACAGATAGATGATAGATAGACAGACAGATAAACAGACAGACAGACAGACAGATAGATTGACAGACAGACAGACAGACAGACAGATAGATAGATAGATTGACAGACAGACAGACAGACATATAGATGACAGACAGACAGATAGATAGATAGACAGACAGATAGATGATAGATAGACAGACAGACAGATAGATAGATAGACAGACAGACAGACAGACATATAGATGACAGACAGATAGATAGACAGACAGATAGATGATAGATAGACAGACAGATAAACAGACAGAAAGATAGATAGATAGATAGAACAATGGATGGATGGATAGATAGATAGATAGATTGACAGACAGACATATAGATGACAGACAGACAGATAGATAGACAGACAGACAGACAGACATATAGATGACAGACAGACAGACAGACATATAGATGACAGACAGATAGATAGATAGACAGACAGATAGACAGATAGATGATAGATAGACAGACAGACAGATAAACAGACAGGTAGATAGATAGATAGATAGATAGATAGATAGATAGATAGATAGATAGATAGATAGATAGACAGACAGACAGACAGACAGACAGGCAGGCAGGCAGGCAGGCAGGCAGGCAGGCAGGCAGGCAGGCAGGCAGGCAGGCAGGCAGGCAGGCAGGTAGGTAGGTAGGTAGGTAGGTAGGTAGGTAGACAGACAGACAGACAGATAGATGATAGAGAGAGAGAGAGATTATTCCCATCAAGTCATAGCTGATTTATGGCAACCCTGCTGTGTTTTAAAGGCAAGAGAAGTTCAGAGGTGGTTTGGCCTTGCCTGGCTCGGCATCATAACCCTCGTATTCCTTGGTGGTCTCCCTTCCAAACACTGACCAGGGCTGACCATGCTTAGCTTCCAAGATCTGAGGAGACCAGGCTAGCCTGGGCTATCTGTATCAGGGCTGTGTCATGACAGAGAGGCAGCTCATTTTTTGCTGTGCTTTCTCACAGACTTCTTGGGAAAACCTTCGCTTTTTCTAAGTTGTTCCCAAAGATAGGTTGGGGCAAAAAAACAAAAACAGTGCAGGAACGATGACCTCCAACTCTCCTTTCCGGTCCTTCTGTTCCAGGGCTGCCAGGCCCACCATGAGGGATAGGAGATTCCTCACCCTTCCACTGCTGATCAGCTGCCTATCCGGAGGACTTAACAGCAACAGGGGAAGCCTGCTTTTGCATCGGTGTTGCCAGCACTGCAGCGATGTCACTTCCGGTGGACCCCGGAAGTGACATCACCGTGTCACTGTTGAATTGGGACATTCTGGCATTTGCACAAAAACTTGATGGTAAAAGAGGAGTCTACCATAGAGTTTTTGCCCAAACACCAGAGCATCTCGTGTCACCAGCGACACAACAACGTCGCTGTAACACCGACCTAGATCTCCCTGCGCTGCTGGTAAATCCCCCTGCCAGTTGCCAGGAGGGCTTTGGCAACCATAAGCCTTTTGCGATGGAAGGCCCAGAAGCCAGGAGGACATGCTGGTCAAAGGTGAGGACTCTTTACCTGCCTTGGATACTTCTGAACATGTACGGTGAAGCTTGCTTAGAAGAGAATGTTGAGGGCGTCTATTTGAGTGTGGCTTATATTGGGATGTGGATTGCTAAATCTGAAGACTTCATATTTCATATCCCCAGTTCCAGGGGTCATTTTGTAGAAGAAGAGGTCCAGAGCTCATTAGCACAACTCATTTGCATATGTCCTGCACCCCTGACATCACCGGAAGGCGTACGAAATTATATCAGCTCAGCATCTACCTTGAAATGCTTCTTGAATTATAATTCATAATAAAACCCTACTCCCATCATACTTTTTAAAATAACTTTCTCCCACATGGCCACAGTGGCATGAGGAAGATTTCCATCTGTCTGCTTGATAATGTTTTGGTTATTTTCTCTTTTTTTGGGGGGGGGGGGGTAGGGAAAAATATTAGAAAGTTTGTCAAATCTTAAAGAGTTCAGCAAAATTCTCACGGGGTGGGGGTGGCGTTGAACAATGGAGCTTAACAGGGCTTTTTTGTAGCAGGAACTCCTTTGCATATTAGGCCCCCCCCCGCATTGTAGCCAATCCTCCAAGAGCTTAGAGGGCTCTTAGTACAGGGCCTACTGTAAGCTCCAGGAGGATTGGCTACATCAGGGGTGTGTGGCCTAATATGCAGATAAGCTGCTGCTAGAAAATGAGCCCTGGGCCACACACCCCCTTTGTAGCCAATCCTCCAAGAACTTACAGAGCTCTTCTTACAGGGCCTACTGTAAGCTCCAGGAGGATTGGCTACATCATGGGGGTGTGGCATAATATGCAGATGAGCTGCTACTAGAAAATGAGCCCTGGGTCACACACCCCTGATGTAGCCAATCCTCCAAGAGCTTACAGAGCTCTTCTTACAGGGCCTACTGTAAGCTCCAGGAGGATTGGCTACATCAGGGGTGTGTGGCATAATATGCAAAGGAGTTCCTGCTACAAAAAGCCCTGAAGCCTAGAATCAATTGGGGGGGGGGATAAGAAAGAAAGAGCACAGTAAAAGAGGTTCCGGAGCTCTGCTCCTGTGAGTTCCTGCCCAAAATGAGGCCTGCCCAGTTCCAAAACTCAAGTCCATCACTTGGTCTGAGTCATGTTATCTCCAGTCTGTTATCTCAGTTCAGATCCCAGTCAGTGTGATACTGGGTAGCCTTTGCCGAGGCGTGATGTTTGAGCCTCATTTCCTCGTCTGTAAAATCATAGAATCCTAGAGTTGGAAGGGACCTCCAGGGTCATCTAGTCCAACCCCCTGCACAATGCAGGAAACCCACAAATACCTCCCCCTAAATTCACAGGATCTTCATTGCTGTCAGATGGCCATCGAGCCTCTGTTTTAAAACCTCCAAGGAAGGAGAGCCCACCACTTCCTGAGGAAGCCTGTTCCACTGAGGAATCACTCTAACGGTCAGGAAGTTCTTCCTAATGACTCGTGACCTGACAGAAGGGCATTGAGGACATAAGAGACTTGTGGTCTGTACACAATCAAAGTGCTTACAGTTCATCGTCAACAAATGATACAGCCTTGCCAATAACTGTGCAGTAATCTGATACTTATAACAGATGACGATTGATTTACATTTGCGGCATGAGCCGCTGCCGTTGTTTCTTGGAATTCTTTTGACCGCAGTAATATTGATATTATGAGCAGAATGATTCTCCTTAGGACATGTTATCGTTAATCCACTGTGGTTTTGATTCTCGGTTAATCCATGCCATGGCACCTTTGCTTTGCGGATAATTTTCAAAATGTATCGAGCACATTTAGTACCTTGCCTTCGTAGCTTTATAAAGTAGGTTGTGATCATTCCCATGCTACTGATGGGGAACTGAAACGAAAAGACCGATTTCCCACTCACCTTACGCTGCTCTCACGTCGCTCTTCTGGAGAGCCAGTGTGGTGTAGTGGTTAAGTGTGCGGACTCTTATCTGGGAGAACCGGGTTTGATTCCCCACTCCTCCACTTGCACCTGCTGGAATGGCCTTGGGTCAGCCATAGCTCCCGCAAGGGTTGCCCTTGAAAGAGCAGCTTCTGTCAGAGCTCTCTCAGCCCCACCCACCTCACAGGGTGTCTGTTGTGGGGGAGGAAGGTACAGGAGATTGTGAGCCGCTTTGAGACTCTTCAGAGTGGAGGGCGGGATATAAATCCAATATCTTCATCTATCTTGCAGGGTGTCTGTTGTGGGAGGGGGAAGGTAAAGGAGATTGTGAGCCGCTCTGAGACTGTTGTGGGGGAGGAAGGTAAAGGAGATTGTGAGCCACTCTGAGACTGTTGTGGGGGAGGAAGGTAAAGGAGATTGTGAGCCACTCTGAGACTGTTGTGGGGGAGGAAGGTAAAGGAGATTGTGAGCCGCTCTGAGACTGTTGTGGGGGAGGAAGGTAAAGGAGATTGTGAGCCACTCTGAGACTGTTGTGGGGGAGGAAGGTAAAGGAGATTGTGAGCCACTCTGAGACTGTTGTGGGGGAGGAAGGTAAAGGAGATTGTGAGCCACTCTGAGACTGTTGTGGGGGAGGAAGGTAAAGGAGATTGTGAGCCGCACTGAGACTCTTCGGAGTAGAGGGCGGGATATAAATCCAATATCTTCATCTACCTCGCAGGGTGTCTGTTGTGGGCCGTTCTGAGAGTCTTCGGAGTGGAGGGCAGGATATAAATCCAATTTCTTCATCTACCTCACAGGGTATCTGTTGTGGGGGAGGAAGGTAAAGGAGATTGTGAGCCGCTCTGAGACTCTTCGGAGTGGAGGGCGGGATATAAATCCAATATCTTCATCTATCTTGCAGGGTGTCTGTTGTGGGGGAGGAAGGTAAAGGAGATTGTGAGCTGCTCTGAGACTCTTCCCAGTGGAGGTGGGATATAAATCCAATATCTTCATCTACCCCACAGGGTGTCTGTTGTGGGAGGGGGAAGGTAAAGGAGATTGTGAGCCACTCTGAGACTGTTGTGGGGGAGGAAGGTAAAGGAGATTGTGAGCCTCTCTGAGACTCTTCGGAGTAGAGGGCGGGATATAAATCCAATATCTTCATCTACCTCGCAGGGTGTCTGTTGTGGGCCGTTCTGAGAGTCTTCGGAGTGGAGGGCAGGATATAAATCCAATTTCTTCATCTACCTCACAGGGTATCTGTTGTGGGGGAGGAAGGGAAAGGAGATTGTGAGCCGCTCTGAGACTCTTCGGAGTGGAGGGCGGGATATAAATCCAATATGTTCTTCTACCTCACAGGGTGTCTGTTGTGGGGGAGGAAGGTAAAGGCGATTGTGAGCCGCTCTGAGACTCTTCAGAGTGGAGAGCGGGGTATAAATGCAATATCATCTTCTTCTTCTTCTCCACGGGGCTTCTGTCGGATTTCACACTATCTGTTCCGGGGCTGCAGCTAGCGTTGGCTTTTTTGCACGGCAAACAGAAACTGGTTTTTAGAGGTTTCTGTTTGCCCCACGAAAAAGCTGACGCTGGCTGCAGCCCCGGGGCAGACAGTGTGAAATCAGGAAGCCCCGTTGAGAAGAGGAACGTGAGAGCAGCATAAGGTGAGTAGGAAATCGGTCTAAGAGATTATAGTTTGTCTGCAGTGCGTCCTAGTTCTTCTGTGAGTAGGATTCCTTGTCCCCGATTCCCCCAGATCTCCAGCATCCAAGTGCAGCACACTTGATCAAAGTGACCATGTGATTATGTAACAGGATCTCACAAGATCACAATAATTCTACACATGACCTGCCAATTGCAAAGTTCATTGTCAAATGTACGTAGGGTATGAAGAAATGCATCTTTCAGGTGGAGGTCTGAACTGAGTAAAACTTTCGCCAGGAGTTTTAAAAGTGTTTGTTTCTGGACAGAGAACAGGCAGAGAGGGAGAACTCAGTTCAGTGGCCTTCCAAGTTTACCTCAGCTAAAGGGAAAGATAGTCCCCTGTGCAAGCACCGGTCGTTTCTGACTCTGGGGTGATGTCACATCATGACGTTTTCATGGCAGACTTTTTTACGGGGTGGTTTGCCATTGCCTTCCTCAATCACCTACACTTTACCCCCAGCAGCTGGGTAGTCATTTTACTGACCTCGGAAAGGTGGAAGCCTGAGTCAACCTTGAGCTGGCTACCTGAACCCAGCTTCCACTGGGATTGAACATGTCGTGAGCAGAGGGCTCCGACTGCAGTACTGTAGCTTTACCACTCCGCACCATGGGACTCCTCAGCTACCTCTTAAGAAATGCTAATGCATCCAGCTAGAGTAGGATGCTCCAGTCTTTCTCCCCCTGGCCATCCAAGCAGGGAACAGAGGTTTGGAGGCAAGTACTAGAAGGGCTTCAGGAAGAAACTTCTGGAGACTTCAGGAAAAGCTTCTTTGACCCAGCCTGACCTGGTCAGTAGGTAGGGAAAAGAGAGATGATAAAAGTCCTAGGAGCAAGGAGGAACCTCCCTTGGGTGCTGATTCTATCAAAGTAGAAAAATCTTTAACCTGTGGTCTGTAGGAGGCACGGAGGTAAAGCCTCAGAACATGGAAGGTAAGCTTGGAGTCTTGACCCTCCTAGTGGGCAATTTCTACAAAGGTCAGGTGGTGGCAGTGGTTGAGAAGATCCCCTCCAGGTGCTGGAAGAAAACCAGGAGGGCAGGGGAGAACAGGGCCTGCAGTTCTGCCACTAAGGGTATACATTTGCCCCATAGATACTCAATATAAAATGGACAACAGTTCCCATAATTGTGTTTTTCAAGTCCCTTGAAATGTTCCTTCCAACTAAAATTTTGATTGTGGTTCATCATTTATTTCTTACAGGTCGAAATACTTTGTGAGCACCCACGTTTTAGGATATTCGTGGACGGACACCAGCTTTTTGATTTTTACCATCGTATCGAGAAGTTGTCTTCTATTGACACGATAAAGATAAACGGAGATCTACAGCTTACTAAACTCGGTTGACCTTGTGGGTTTTTTTTTAAACTAAAGGTGAAAAATAGGAAAAAAAGATAAAAACCAAAATTTTAAGATTCCAAATGGGCTCAGGTGCTGTCGACACCTGTTGGAAGGAGCAGTGCCAACTCTACCTGGACGCGTCCTTGATAGGCCAATCATCACAGTTTCATTCCTGAGCACAGCAAAGAATATTGTCGATAAATTGAAATGCTGTTTATCCCAACAAAGAAAGAGACCGATGGTGAACCGATGAGCCTTTCTCCCTGTTTTGGATTTTATAAAGAAAGACTAACCCTGTAGGATAATCAAATGATAACGGATTCTAAAAGAGATACTTCATTGTGTAAACAGCAGAAGCTATTCCTCGTCCCCATTAAAAGGGCCGTTTTGGAACAAAGTGCTTCAACCTGTTACCGAACAGCAAGGAAAGGAACGAGTTTTCTTTTGCGGATACTGCTCCGACACTTAAGTGGATTAGTGTAAGTTGTAACACGAATCACACCAAGAGGGCCAAATATCGAGGTCGTTATTCGGGTCATTGATAATCATCTCGTTAAAACCGAGGGCAAAAAAGTCTCAAGGAGTTCACCAGCATGTGAACAGCTGGACAAACAGGTTGCAGTCCAGCACACTGTTGAGTAGATGTAAGTCCCTTTGTATCCGGGGGGGGAGGGGGGGCTTGAGCATGCTTAACTGTGCATTGGATTGCAGCCATTTTATCTTGTTTTAGCTGTGGGGTGGGGAAGGAGAGCGGTCCTGTAGGAACCGAGTAACGTCTTCTGGATTTGGCCCGTGTATTTTAGTCAGGGTATTTGCTTAGAATGTAGGTCATTACATGTTTTTGCACAATGTAATATTAATATGATTTAAAAAAAAAAAAGAAAAGCTTTCCTCTAGTTTATTTATTGATATTCATTGTGTTAATGTGTTAACTGAGAGCTGTTATGGGACGGCTGAGCGCAGCAGAGGATAAAGCTTCCTGAATGTAAAAATGTTGAATGGGTAAATGTTAACATACTATTTTGAAAATATGTCCTCTTGGTCTTTGGAAAGCTGGTGGCAGTCCTTGGGTGCCCTCACAGTTCACGAAAGCAAGGCCTCGTCGAGTCTTTATTCCAAATTGTTTTCAAGATGCTGTAATGGTCTCTCGGAGCTAAGGGATGATCAGGATGAAATCTCCTTCGTAGAAGTTGCTAGGTGTAGTCGCACACTTGAGAATACAGTTGTGTGTGTGTGTGTGTGTATGTGTTTTCTTCACAGACTGGCCTACTGAGGCTTGTGCTCTTGTTGGGCCAAAGGATGAAATTCTCAGCACCATCAAGGGCAAACATAGGGCCTGCCTAAGCAACCTGATGAGATAACGTAGGAAAATCCAATACGTTCACACAGAGCATAGTTGTCAATGGTTGTAACGCTGTCATCACTGTAATTATTATTACACAAGGAACGAAAACTGTTGCACTTCGTAGGGCATGTAAGAACTAATCCCATTTGTACCCTTTGGACAGTGTGACATGGTGGGCTCTAATAGAATTTGTTTGGGTATTATTAGGGCTGCCAATCCCCAGGTGGGGGCAGGGGATCCCCTGGTTTGGAGGCCCTCCCCCCGCTTCAGGGTCGTCAGAAACCGGGGGGAGGGGAGGGAAATGTCTGCTGGGAACTCTGTTATTCCCTATGGAGATTTATTCCCATAGAAAATAATGAAGAATTGATCCGCGGGTATCTGGGGCTCTGGGGGGGGCTGATTTTTGAGGTAAAGGCACCAAATTTTCAGTACAGCATCTAGTGCCTCTCCCCAAAATACCCCCCAAGTTTCAAAACGATTGGACCAGGGGGTCCAATTCTATGAGACCCAAAAGAAGGTGCCCCTATCCTTCATTATTTCCTATGGAAGGAAGGCATTGAAAAGGTGTGCCGTTCCTTTAAATGTGATGGCCGGAACTCCCTTGGAGTTCATTTATGCCTGTCACAGCCTTGATCTTGGCTCCACCCCTAATGTCTCCTGGCTCCACCCCAAAAGTCTCCTGGCTCCACCCCCAAAGTCCCCAGATATTTCTTGAATTGGACTTGGCAACCCTAGGTATTATAGTTTGAGGAATCACACATATGTGTTATTTTTTTTCAACCTTGTATTATTGGGGGAGGGCGGGTTGCCATCAGAATTTGTCTTGTGGTGATCCTGTAGGGCAGGGGTGTCAAGCTCATTTGTTATGAGGGCCGAATCTGACATAAATGAGACCTTGTTGGAATGGATTATGTTGGATTGTGCCAAGCCATGTCAGGCCGGGCCATGTATGCACCTATTTAAGATTAGGTAGCAAAGATACAAATTTTATAAAGAACCCAGACAAACACAAATATATATTTTGAAAACCTTAAAACATTAGCACTCATTGGTCTTAAAGATGCTTTCTTTGTATTTCTCCCATGGAATCCAGGGAACTGGGCAAAAGAAACTCTGGATCTTTCATTCCTTACCCGGGGGCTGGGGGGGGGGGAAACTGGAGCCTCAGCCAGTAGAAGGAAGAGAGGCTTGACTCAGTAACTCTGCTGTGCAATTGAGAGAGCCTGGCAAAGCAAGCTATTCCTCCCCCCCTTCCTCAGCTAATGGAGAAAATATAGACTTTGCTCTGTAGCTCCTGTGCGATTGAGCAAGCCTGGCAAAGCAAGCTGTGATGCAGAAGGAAGCAAGAGAGAGGGAGAAGGAAGCAGGTGGCAGCCAGTTGTTCAGGGGCATGATAGGAGCCCACCAGGGGCATGATTCGGCCCCCAAACTGCATGTTTGACACCCCTGCATAGGGTTTTAAGGCAAGAGACATTGGTTTACCATTGCTGTCTCTGCATAGCAACCTTGGAACTCCTTGGAAGTCTACCATCCAAATTCTAGTCTGGGTTGACCCTGCTTAGCTTCCGAGATTTGTGAGATTGAACTAGCCTGGGCTATCCACAAGGAATCAACGTGTATGGCTAGTTTATCTCCCCCCCCCCCACAACCTTGTGTTATAGTGGCTTTTAAAATCATTGTGAAGAAGGCTTCCCCCCCCTCCAGCACATCAATTTTAAAAAGGCAAACCCCTTCCCCTTAACAATTCTTAATTTGTTTGTTCAACAGTCCAGTGACCCACCGGTCTTGGGCAGAACCCATCTTACATAAGAGAAGCCATCTTGGATCAGGCCTATGGCCCATCCAGTCCAACACTCTGTGTCACATAAGAACATAAGAGAAGCCATGTTGGATCAGGCCAGTGCTCCAGTCCAATGCTCTGTGTCACATAAGAGAAGCCATGTTGGATCAGGCCAATGGCCCATCCAGTCCAACACTCTGTGTCACATAAGAACATAAGAGAAGCCATGTTGGATCAGGCCAATGGCCCATCCAGTCCAACACTCTGTGTCACATAAGAACATAAGAGAAGCCATCTTGGATCAGGCCTATGGCCCATCCGGTCCAACACTCTGTGTCACACAGTGGCCAAAACCCAGGTGTCATCAGGAGGTCCACCAGCGGGGCCAGAACTCCAGAAGCCCTCCCACTTTTGTCCCCCCAAGAACCAAGAACACAGAACATCACTGCCCTAGACAGAGTGTTCCATCTATACCTTGTGTCTAATAGCCACAGATGGACCTCCGCTGCATATGTTTACCCGATTCCCTCTTGAAGCTGTCTGTTCTTGTAGCTGCCACCACTTTCTGCAGCAGTGAATTCCATCCTTGCTTTGAAGCCACTGCTGCCGGCGATCTAGCCTTTAGCCATAGTTTAATTGACTGGTTGGTTCCCGTGTAATTCATTGAGCGAGCTGCTGGGTCAGTTTTTAAATTTCATACAAGAACCCAGTAAAATAAGAGTTGGGCCCTTTTTCTATGGCCCTGGGGGCCCATTCCGCCAGTTAAATTGCGTGTAGCCTTCCGAGAGAGGCCTGTTCTGGTCTGCGGTTCCCCAACAGTGCCATTTTCTGTAGCTGTTCTCTCTCAGAACAGATGGAACTATCCAGGGGTGGAATTCTAGCAGGAGCTGCTTTGAATAATAGGCCACACCTCCCTGATGTAGCCAATCCTCCCAGAGCTTAGAAGGCTCTTTTTTCTAAGCTCCAAGAGGATTGGCTAAATCAGGGGTGTGTGGCCTAATATGCAAAGGAGCTCCTGCTAGAATTCCACGCCTGGAACTATCTAGCATGAGGTACCACATCATTGTCAAAATCTGCCTCCTTCACCTACTAGTGTTGATAACATTACTCTTGTTGTTCTGGGGCATCATACCACACGAAAGTGGTGGTAGAAAGTGCCATCAGGTCATAGCTCATGTAGGGTGACCCCATTGGGTTTTCAAGGCAAAAGGCATTCAGGTGCAATTGCCTGCCTCTGTGTACTGACCTTGGACTTCCTTGGCAGTCTCCCATCCAAGTATTATCAGGGTCAACCCTGCTTAGCTTCAGAGATCTGATGAGGCTAACCTGGGCGAACCACACGAAACAGGTGGGACTTTTTAAAGAAACGAAGATGGTCAAGCCAGTGGTTGTGAGTCAACGTAGGAGAAAGTCCTTAATTCTGGGGCTTTTGTGGGGGGCTTTAAATCAGAGGGGATAAGTCTTCCTCAAAGATTACAGTAGCAAAAAGAAGGATTCCTGAGTAACTGATGGAGCCGTCCTGAGCAGAGACAACAGCCTTCTATGTCTGCTGAACTGAAGTGAAAAGAATTACCCTGCTTACGGTGTCACTGCAAGGACTGCCAGGATGAGGGTAAAAGAAGTAAGGTCTTAAAACGGTTCCTTAAAAGGAACGAAGAAGCACCTAGCCGTAGGCATCGGCACAGAACGCAAAATGGCGGTTCATTTCATTTTGTGGTTTGGCGGGTTACCCGATTCAGTGGTTCGGTTCGTGGGGTTTTTAAAAATTCCCTGAACAATTTGTGGTTTGTTTGCTTTGGGAAGGGCTAGAAAGTGCAGGCACACCGCGACGTGCCTGGTGTGATAATGTCACTTCTTGGTGATGTCATCATGCATCACGGCATGCAAGGAGGATGCCCCGCTGGTAACGACCCAGATGAACCCCCCCCCAAAAAAACCCATTTCATTTTTATTACGCGCACAGCACCATTCGCCAAAACGATTTGTAATGAACCACAAATCAGCCATTTTTAGCCCAAATCGAAATTCATGCTTCGATTCGTGCCCTTGCCTACCGAATAGTCATTTAAGCAGAGTGTTAAGTCCCGCTAAATCTTTAGATTTACTTCTCAGAAAACATGAATTGAGCACTTCAAGGCTACAATTCTAGGGGAAATTTTTCTTGGGACCAAGCCCCATTGAATTGAATAGCACTTAACTTCCAGGTGAACGCTAGGATCCAGTCCTAAGTAATCTTCTTGGAAGCAAATCAATGTGTTAAAACAATCGTATTGAGTAAATACCAAATGTATATATTTAGCAAATGCTGGGTTTACAATAAATTAAAACAGTATACTGCTTATGTCATTTGTGTAAGAATACGCAGAGTCAATAGGTATTTTTTTTGTTACTCTGCATACAGTAATTCTTAAGTGGAATGTTTCTTTTAAATTGATATCTATCGGGGTATTGCTATAGGCCAATCTTTCTGGAGGGCACAGATTAAGGCAACTTGTGACCTGTAAGAAAACTGGGAACTACCCTGGGTTCCTGAAGACTGCGTGAATTTGTGACTGGAGTTTTAAGCATGCAAGCTTTCACCTTCGAATCCCCGTCAGGTCAAATACCTGACTGGAATCTCACTTGCACTGTGAAGATTAACAAAGCTATCAGGAAATTTATTCCCCAGACCTTTCAAAACTCTCGCCCGTGTTTGGTTTTCTGTCTCAGCAGGAATACTAGCTTGTGGATAAGATGTCCAGGGGTAGCTCTCACACACAAAAAATAATTCAGTTCCCCTTAGGTTTTGCCATCCTGTTCCCCTGACACAAAGGCCCATGAGTGTTTAATTAAATTTAGACAACATATTTTAAACTGGAACTTCAACTTGAACTTCAGATGTCTCTTGGGCCTTTCCTCCCCCCCCCCCCGCCACCCCCGAAAGTTATTTTCAGTGTATAATTCCCACCCACCCCTTTCAGATCAGTAGCTTTGTATGAGTATTGTACTCTTTGTACTGCAGGTAGATTCTCTTATAGGAGTTTTGTCGGGATGAATTCACATGTATAAAATGTTGAAATGACTGTGTCATTTTATAACGATGTCTTAAGAAATCCAACAATATTTCTATACGGTAAAAATATTCTTGACAATAAAAAAAACACACCGGAAAAGAAGGTCATGTAAGATGTCTGGTTATTTGTGAGCTTCCTCCGTGAGACATATGTCGTAGCTATCACTGAGATCTACCTTTCATAAATCCAAAATCTAATTGAGAGTTTAATCCTTAGTTTATTTCAGAAAAATTACTGATATAGCTGACCAGGAGACCCACAGAAAGCCTTGATTTTTTTCTTTCACACTCGGAAAGTCCCTGACAGGACTATAATTTTAAAGATTGCTTCCTCTCTATAGAATTACAGGTACAATAAGTCATGTAAGAACAGCGAGCACATTTAACAACATGATTCTCAGCTCATAGAGGAAAGGGTTTTCCCCATCGGTGATTCTGTTAAGATTGTGACAAAAATCCATCAACTAATACATATTTTATGCCGAAACACATTTTCTCAGACGTTTGGGATGCTACATTCTGAGTTGTTACTGTGGGGAGGGGAGAAGGGATAATCGGAGAAGTGAATTCTAGGCTCGCTTTAAAAAATAGCACGGCCGGACACAGTGTTAATTAATAAATGTTTAATTTAGACATTTGCTTAAATCGTTTGGTATTCTCGCATTGACAGTCCTGAGCCGTTTCTGTATTATGCATTATTACAGCCGTTGTTTAGCAAATACCGAGCTATTCGTAGCTTTAGCGGCATCTTTGAGCACAAGTACAGAATGTGGGATCTCGCTGCACACAAAAAGCCGAATGATATGGGAAAAACAGACATGTGGTTTCGTCACTAAAAGTTCAAATACAAATTAAGCTTCAAGCAATAAGAAGATGGGCGAGGTGTATTTAGATAGATAGATAGATAGATGATAGATAGATAGATAGATAGATAGATAGATAGATAGATAGATAGATAGATAGATAGATAGATAGATAGATAGATAGATAGATTTATTGTCATTGTTCTCCACAAAAAGAGCAACGAAATGAGGTGCTCTTCCACAAACATACCAACACATCAAACACACATATTCATATTCATACCATTTAAATACATCTAAAACCATTTAAACCATTTAAATACATCTAAAACAGATAATCCTTCATAACCCTGCATTTAACCTAACCACAGCACTTGGATAGAAACTGTCCTTAAATCTGTTTGTCCTAGCCTTCAACACTCTATATCGTCTACCTGACGGTAAGATCTCAAATAGCAAATGGCCCAGATGTGAAGGGTCCCTTAGGATCATTTGTATCTTCCTTTTACATCTCATATTATACAGATCCACCAATGAGGGGAGAGAACATCCGCAAATCTTTTGTGCTCTTCTGCAAGAAAAGAAATGGCAAGAAAAGAAATGGCATCGCTAGTAGGGATGCTCAAACACCCATCTGTTCGGTTCTTTTCTGTTCACCAGGCATGAACAGGGAGCCAGTATTTTGATGGGCAGTTTCTTGAGCTGTTCATGGCTGCTTGGAACATACAAGCTGGCCCTGCATTAAGAGCCCTGTAAGCTCTTGGAGGATCAGCTACATCAGGGGTGTGTGGCCTAATATGCAAAAGAGTTCCTGCTACAAAAAAAAGCCCTGAGTATAACTGGCATTTTGCACATGTACATCTTCACATACCTTGATCGAGCCTGTTCTGTTTGGTGGGCGATTTTTAAAATCATGAACTCAGTCACAAACCACGTCAACCAATCAAACGCTATGTTTCACTGTGCGTTCTTTGGCATTCGTCAAGCAGTCCTTGCTGACTTTAATAGCTGCCAGCCTCTTTGGATCAACATTTTGGCACATGCAGGTGCGGGGAACAGTGCAAAATTCTCCTGCAGGCGTTCCAGTCATGCACAGTGAGACCCAACAAACCCCACGGTCAACTGGCATCTAACCGTAACAGTCAAACAAGGTAAGTTCGGCTGTTGAATTTATTTGATGTGAAATTTCTGGCATCCTGAATAGTTGCCGAAGAGTTCAGTCCTATGATTAAAGGCAGTTTCTAGGGGGAAAACTCGCTTATAGCCTGTTGCAGGGGTCCTCAATGAACCGCCCAACTTGCATCTAACCATAACAGTCAAACAAGGTAAGTTCGGCTGTTGAATATATTTGATGCAAAATTTCTGGCATCCTGAATTGTTGCCGAAGAGTTCAGTCCTATGATTAAAAGCAGTTTCTAGGGGGAAACTCGCTTATAGCCTGTTGCAGGGGTCCCCAACGAGCAGCCCGCGGTCACCATGGCTTCCTGCTACCGATACCTTTTCTGGTGCCCGTCGAGTGTTTTTAAGGAAGTGGGTAGAGCCAGATAGGGCTTTTACAAGACTTTGGATCAGGGATGGAATTTTAGCAGCAGCTCTTTTGCATATTAGGCCACACCCCTGATGTAGCCAATCCTCCAAGAGCTTACAAGGCTCTTTTTTGCAAGCTCTTAGAGGATTTGCTACATCAGGGGTGTGTGACCTAATGTGCAAAGAAGCTCCTGTTAGAATTCCACCCCTGAAGATTTGATTAGCAGCCTCCACTGCTCAAGGATCTGCGCTGAGTCAAAAGCAGTCGTTGGATCCAGCTCTGTACCTTTGACTGCAGACATGGCTCCAGCCACGCGTCCCTAGAAAGCCTGGAGCTCCTTAGAAGCATATCAGGGAATTTCCTGGAATGCAGCATAGCCAGCTTCTACCAAGTTGCCCCTTTGATATGCAGCTATGGGAAATGATAGGTGCATGTAAAAGACACTCTCTTTTGGTACAGGGGCTATTAGTCACAGAGTATTGTTGGAACTCTCCAACAATCTGGGGCAATGATTCTCTTTATTCTTGGTACTTGGGGGGAGGGGTGAAACAATGGGAGGGCTTCTAGTGTCCTGGCCCCACTGGCAGACCCCCTGATGGCACCTGTTTTTTTGGCCCCTTTGTGACACAGAGTGTTGGACTGGAGCGGCCACTGGCCTGATCCAACATGGCTTCTCTCATGTTATGTCTGGGACAGTGATGCCCTGTGTTCTTGATCCTGGGGTGGGGCACAGTGTGAGGGCTTCTGGAGTTCCAGCCTTGCTAGTAGACCTCCTGATGCGCTCTGGATTTTGGCCATTGTGTGACACAGATTGTTGGACTGGATGGGCCATTGGCCTGATCCAACATGGCTTCTCTTATGTTCTTATGTGACACAGAGTGTTGGACTGGATGGGCCACTGGCCTGATCCAACATGGCTTCTCTTCTGTTCTTATGTGACACAGAGTGTTGGACTGGATGGGCCATTGGACTGATCAAACATGGCTTCTCTTATGTTCTTATGTGACGCAGAGTGTTGGACTGGATGGGCCGTTGGCCTGATCCAACATGGCTTCTCTTCTGTTCTTATGTGACACAGATTGTTGGACTGGATGGGCCATTGGCCTGATCCAACATGGCTTCTCTTATGTTCTTATGTGACACAGAGGGTTGGACTGGAGGGACCACTGGCCTGATCCAACATGGCTTCTCTTATGTTCTTATATGACACAGAGTGTTGGACTGGATGGGCCATTGGCCTGATCCAACATGGCTTCTCTTATGTTCTTATGTGACACAGAGTGTTGGACTGGATGGGCCATTGGCCTGATCCAACATGGCTTCTCTCATGTTCTCTTATGTTATAACAGGAATAGTTAGTGGCGGGAATAGTTAGTTATTAGTGATATTAATGTATCAGTGGCCACTGGTAGAACATCTGCTTTGTATCCTTTCTTCCTTCCCATCTTGCAGCTCTCTAACATCTGATGTTTATTCTGTGTGGCTCCTATGTGAAGCAAGTTTGGCCACCCCTGAGCTAGCCCTTAGGTTTCTCCCAGAAGTGACATAGCAGTGCATTTGACCTTGTCCCCCCCCCCCCCCGTGTCCCTACCCCTAGTCCTTACCCGCAGCCTAGCATCCCAAAGGAATGGATAATATCACATTAGACCCTTAAAGATAACTCAGCAATAAGTGAGGAAAGTGTACCAGAGATCATCTCCGAAGCGAATTAAGTTGGAGATTCAACAGAGAAAAAGATTTGTACACAAAATTATTGTTTTGAAACACCTTTCCAGCTCTTCCCGGTAAACAATATAATTAACATAATGGGAGTGTGTCAGATCTTAGAATCCTAGCTACAGATGCACTAATCATCTCCCATTGTGCTGCAGGTGTTGTACAATATCTGTTCTGTGGTCTTTTGAAGCTGGTATTACCCAACTGGTTTATGAAAGCGCTGGGGAGATTCCCGTCAATGTTGTTGGCCACAGCCTTAGGAGATGGAGGGTTTTCCCCTCTCCCAAAGGTTTGCGCTTCAACACAGTGAAATGAATTGAATGTTGACTACTAGGAAAATTACTGCACACATTCAAGCGCTCCCAAAATTTCAAGATTTTGAATTGACTTTCGGAGGTTGGGGCATCTTCCGAGGGACAGGTCTCGGATTCAGCAGGAGCTCACAGGAGCACAGCTCCTGAACCTTTCAGAGAGGCACATTTCAGAGAGCTCTAGGATAGAGCAGAGAAGTGCCACAAGGGTGAGGTTTGTGGCTCAGCAGCTGGGGAAGTTGCTGAAAACTTCTGAGTTTGTGTGAAGGGCTGAAGGTGAAGGTGATTGTTGCTGATTGATTAGGAGTGGCTGTGTTCCCCACCCTCTTTGCATTATTAAGCTGCGCCTTGCCAGAGGCAAGAGCTAAAGGGCTCTTGGCCTGTGGCTCTTACCCTGGGGGCTGTGTAAGGACAAGGAACCAAGATTCCTTGTGTTCCCAATAAGGTAAGTAGACTCTCCAGGCGGGGAGCCACATAAACAAACAGGGTTTAAAAGGGGACTGTATATTTTAAAAAAGCTATCATGAAGGTAGAATGCCAGCAGGGGGGTGGGGGCTTTCCAGTGTTTTGCATTGAGTGTCACAAGTATGACTATCTGCCCACAGGACAGAAGTCTTGGTTGTGTGCTCGATGCAAGGAGCTCCTGGTCCTCAGGGAACGAGTTCGTACCTTTGAGGCTGAGGTGACTGACCTGGAGAAGCAGAGACAGTCAGTTAGGCACTCGGAGAAGACTCTCAGGGACGTGTTAGATGAGCCCCGCTCTGAACGTGGCAGCCCCATTACTGCCAGGGAGCATGAGGGTCAAGAGGGAACAGGGCACCGGGCTGAGGATAAGGGGAATTTGCCCTCAGAAGGGACCTCTTCTTCGGTTGGTGAGCGGGAATCCTTTCACACCAAGGAACCATCCCTGGGCAGGGAGAGAGGGGGAGTCTTGGTAGTGGTGATTCGATCCTTAGGCAAGTAGACAGCTGGGTGGCAAAATCGCATACTGACCGTATGGTGACTTGCCTGACTGGTGCGAAGGTAGCGGACATTACGTGTGTAGTAGATAGACTGATAGACAGTGCTCGGGAGGAGCCAGTGGTCGTGGTGCATGTTGGCACCAACAATGTGGGGAAATGCAGTCGTGAGGTCTTGGAGGAAAAATTTAGGCTGCTAGGTGGGAGACTTAAGGCCAGGACCTCCAAGGTAGCCTTCTCAGAAGTGCTACCTGTTCCATGTGCAGGGCTGGAGAGACAGGCACAAATTAGAAGTCTCAATGTGTGGATGAGACGATGGTGTAAGGAGGAAGGGTTTAAGTTTGTTAGGCACTGGGATGCTTTCTGGAACAAGCCGGAGCTGTACAAAAGAGATGGTCTCCACTTGTCCCCAGATGGCGCTTAAAATCAAAAAGATGGCAGAGCAGTTTTTAAACTTGGAGGCTATTTAAAACTACAATCCTAGAAGCTCAGATAAAATATATACCACAAGTTAGGAAAGGCACAAACAGGTATAAGAAAAGGCCTGCATGGTTAACAAACAAAGTAATGGAAGCTGTAAAAGGTAAGAAGAACTCCTTTAAGCGGTGGAAAGCTAGTCCAAATGAGATTAATAAAAGGGAACACAGGATGTGGCAAATCAAATGCAAGACTGTGATCAGGCAGGCAAAAAGGGACTATGAGGAGCATATTGCAAAAAAACATAAAGACCAACAATAAAAATTTCTTCAAATATATTAGAAGCAGGAAACCAGCCAGGGAGGCAGTGGGGCCCTTGGAAGACCAAGGGGTCAAAGGATTACTGAAGGAGGATAGGGAAATCGCTGAGAAGATGAATGCAATTTTTGCCTCCATCTTCACTGTGGAAGATGAGAAGTGTTTGCCTGCTCCAGAACCACTTATATTGGAAAGGGTGTTGAAAGACCTGAGTCAGATTGAGGTGACAAGAGAGGAGGTTGTACAATTGATAGACGAATTAAAAACTAATAAGTCACCAGGTCCGGATGGCATACATCCAAGAGTTCTGAAAGAACTCAAAGTTGAACTTGTGCATCTTCTGACAAAAATATGTAATCTTTCATTGAAATCTGCCTCTGTTCCTGAGGACTGGAAGGTAGCAAATGTCACCCCCATCTTTAAAAAGAGTTCCAGAGGAGATCCATGAAACTACAGGCCAGTCAGTCTGACTTCAATACTGGGAAAGTTGGTAGAAACCATTATCAAGGACAGAATGAGTAGGTACATTGATGAACACGGGTTATTGAGGAAGACTCAGCATGGGTTCTGTAAGGGAAGATCTTGCCTCACTAACCTGTTACATTTCTTTGAGGGGGTGAACAAACATGTGGACAAAGGAGATCCGATAGATATGGTTTACCTTGACTTCCAGAAAGCTTTTGATAAAGTTCCTCATCAAAGGCTCCTTAGTAAGCTCGAGAGTCATGGAGTAAAAGGACAAGTCCTCTTGTGGATCAAAAACTGGCTAATTAATAGGAAGCAGAGAGTGAGTATAAATGGGCAGTCTTTGCAGTGGAGGACGGTAAGCAGCGGAGTGCCACAGGGCTCAGTACTGGGTCCCATGCTTTTTAACTTCTTCATAAATGATTTGGAGTTGAGAGTAATCAGTGAAGTGGCCAAGTTTGCAGATGACTCTAAATTGTTCAGGGTGGTGAGAACCAGAGAGGATTGTGAGGAACTCCAAAGGGATCTGTTGAGGCTGGGTGAGTGGGCGTCAACGTGGCAGATGCGGTTCAATGTGGCCAAGTGCAAAGTAATGCACATTGGGGCCAAGAATCCCAGCTACAAATACAAGTTGATGGGGTATGAACTGGGAGAGACTGACCAAGAGAGGGATCTTGGGGTCATGATAGATAACTCACTGAAAATGTCAAGACAGTGTGCTATTGCAATAAAAAAAGGCCAACGCCATGCTGGGAATTATTAGGAAGGGAATTGAAAACAAATCAGCCAGTATCATAATGCCCCTGTATAAATCAATGGTGTGGTCTCATTTGGAGTACTGTGTGCAATTCTGGTCACTGCACCTCAAAAAGGATATTGTATCATTGGAAAAAGTCCAGACAAGGGCAACTAGAATGATTAAAGTGTTGGAACACTTTCCCTATGAAGAAAGGTTAAAACGCTTGGGGCTCTTTAGCTTGGAGAAACGTCGACTGCGGGGTGACATGATAGAGGTTTACAAGATTATGCATGGGATGGAGAAGGTAGAGAAAGAAGTACTTTTCTCCCTTTCTCACAATACAAGCACTCGTGGGCATTTGATGAAATTGCTGAGCAGTCGGGTTAGAACGGATAAAAGGAGGTACTTCTTCACCCAAAGGGTGATTAACATGTGGAATTCACTGCCACAGGAGGTGGTAGCAGCTACAAGCATAGCCAGCTTCAAGAGGGGGTTAGATAAAAATATTGAGCAGAGGTCCATCAGTGGCTATTAGCCGCAGTGTGTATATATATGTGTGTGTGTGTGTGTATATATATATATATATAAATAAATTTTTGGGCCACTGTGTGACGCAGAGTGTTGGACTGGATGGGCCATTGGCCTGACCCAACATGGCTTCTCTTATGTTCTTTCTGAGGGTTCCCCCGCCTCCTCCCCACCTACCTTGTCCATTGAATAGCAGGTGCAGCTGCATAACAATCCCTGGATTAGGAGAGCAGCCAGCCACCAGGGGTTTTGCCACGCCCCCAGCAGCCCTCATGAACCCCTGGAGAAGCCCGCACCACCCTTTCTCCACTTCTCATGTGATTTTGGGTGGCGGGTGGCTTTCTGGCCTTTTGACTGGGAGGGGGGTGGCCAAGGAAAGCCCCAGGTGAGCAAGACCTGGTTGGGCTGGCTGGATCTCTAGCCAGCCCAAGCAGGCCTCGCTTACCAGGGGCTCTCCTTTCTTGCATCAAGGTGCTTTTGGCTGGGGGGGGGGGGACATATGCTGAGTTATGCTAATGAGCTCCACCACCTAATTTCCTACAGAGTCTGTTGATGAATGTTAAGGCAATCGTGTTAAGGACGAGCTTTCCAAATCCTTTCTTTTTTACATCTTGTACATTCTCAAAGTCCTCAGCTCCACTGGCGTCTATAATTGGAAGTGTCGAGCATGATTCCTACCTACATGTTGATTCTGATCATGTCGAAGAATGTTCAGGCTAGGAGAACAAAGCAGCAGAATGTTGAGGGTTGTATTGCGGTTTATTTTCAAACGCTTTCCTATGTATCTCCAGTGCTGTCATCTCATCTTAGCTCCCCAAATCTCCTCTTGGCCACAGAGCATCAAGAATGAGTCCAACACCCAGGTGCCATCAGGAGGTTCACCAGCGGGATCAGAACTCCCATTATTGCCCTGCAAGCACCAAGAAGACAGAACATCACTGCCCAAAACAGAGGGTTCCAGCTCTACCTTGTGGCTGAGAGAACGTAAGAGGAGCCATGTTGGATCAGGCCCATGGCCCCTCCAGTCCAACACTCTGTTTCACATAAGAACATAAGAGAAGCCATGTTGGATCAGGCCCATGGCCCATCCAGTCCAACACTCTGTGTCACATAAGAACATAAGAGAAGCCCTGTTGGATCAGGCCAGTGGCCCATCCAGTCCAACACTCTGTGTCACATAAGAACATAAGAGAAGCCATGCTGGATCAGGCCAATGGCCCATCCAGTCCAACATTCTGTGTCACATAAGAACATAAGAGGAGCCATGTTGGATCAGGCCAATGGCCCATCCAGTCCAACATTCTGTGTCACATAAGAACATAAGAGAAGCCATGTTGGATCAGGCCAATGGCCCATCCAGTCCAACACTCTGTGTCACATAAGAACATAAGAGAAGCCATGTTGGATCAGGCCAATGGCCCATCCAGTCCAACATTCTGTGTCACATAAGAACATAAGAGGAGCCATGTTGGATCAGGCCAATGGCCCATCCAGTCCAACACTCTGTGTCACATAAGAACATAAGAGAAGCCATGCTGGATCAGGCCAATGGCCCATCCAGTCCAACACTCTGTGTCATGTAAGAACATAAGAGAAGCCATGTTGGATCAGGCCCATGACCCATGCAGTCCAACACTCTGTGTCACATAAGAACATAAGAGAAGCCATGTTGGATCAGGCCCATGGCCCATCCAGTCCAACACTCTGTGTCACATAAGAACATAAGAGAAGCCATGTTGGATCAGGCCAATGGCCCATCCAGTCCAACATTCTGTGTCACATAAAAACATAAGAGGAGCCATGTTGGATCAGGCCAATGGCCCATCCAGTCCAACACTCTGTGTCACATACGAACATAAGAGAAGCCATGTGGGATCAGGCCCATGGCCCATCCAGTCCAACACTCTGTGTCACATAAGAACATAAGAGGAGCTATGTTGGATCAGGCCAATGGCCCATCCAGTCCAACACTCTGTGTCACATAAGAACATAAGAGAAGCCATGCTGGATCAGGCCAACGGCCCATCCAGTCCAACACTCTGTGTCATGTAAGAACATAAGAGAAGCCATGTTCGATCAGGCCCATAGCCCATCCAATCCAACACTCTGTGTCACATAAGAACATAAGAGAAGCCATGTTGGATCAGGCCAATGGCCCATCCAGTCCAACACTCTGTTTCACATAAGAACATAAGAGAAGCCATGTTGGATCAGGCCAGTGGCCCATCCAGTCCAACACTCTGTGTCACATAAGAACATAAGAGAAGCCATGTTGGATCAGGCCAATGGCCCATCCAGTCCAACACTCTGTGTCACATAAGAACATAAGAGAAGCCATGTTGGATCAGGCCAATGGCCCATCCAGTCCAACACTCTGTTTTACATAAGAACATAAGAGAAGCCATGTTGGATCAGGCCCATAACCCATCCAGTCCAACACTCTGTGTCACATAAGAACATAGGAGAAGCCATGTTGGATCAGGCCAATGGCCCATCCAGTCCAACATTCTGTGTTACGCAGCAGCCCCAAAAAAACAGGTGCCATCAGGCCAGAACTTCAGAAGTCCTCTCATTGTGAAGATAGAGCATCACTGCTCCATACATAAGAACAGAAGAGAAGCCATGCTGGATCAGGCCAATGGCCTATCCAGTCCAACACTCTGTCACGCAGTGGCTAAAACCCAGGTGCCATCAAGAGGTCCGTCAGTGGGGCCAGGACACTAGAAGCCCTCCCACTGTGCCTCCCCCCCCCCAACCGCAAGCACCAAGAATACAGAGCATCCCTGCCCCAGACAGAGAGTTCCCTATACCTTCTGGCTAATAGCCCTGGACACCATATTGAGGGCCCCTGAGTTAGGTACTATAAACAAAATAAGAGTCAAGTCAAAATAAGGCATTTTGTTACATAGGAGGAGGAGAGCAGTTTTGGGCTGTGCAAAAGGTGTTTGGGCTGTGCAAAAGCCAGTTTGGTGTAGTGGTTAAGTACACGGACTTTTATCTGGGAGAACCAGGTTTGATTTCCCACTCCTCCACTTGCACCTGCTGGAATGGTCTTGGGTCAGCCATAGCTCTGGCAGAGGTTGTGCTTGAAAGGGCAGCTGCTGTGAGAGCCCCCTCAGCCCCACTCACCTCAGAGGGTGTCTATTGTGGGGGAAGAGGATAAAGGAAATTGTGAGCCGTTCTGAGACTCTGAGATTCGGAGTGGAGGGCAGGATATAAATCCAATATCTTCTCTCTTTCTTCTTCTGTTGATGCAGACGCCTTGCCCGCCTGAACATACTGAATGGAGAAAAGGAAACGTATGCAGATTTATTCTCACCGTTGCCTTCTAAATGCATATGTACGGATTAAACGAGCAGAGGTTTCATCATCCTCCAGGAGTTGCAAAAGTGAGATCTAACTGCATTAAAGGAGGTCCGCGAGAGCTCGGCTGTGGAAAATAAATCTTGCTTAGAGGATTAAATGTGAAAGGCGAGGCTCAAAGAATCAATGGATTAACTGGTTTATTAAGTTGATCAACCGTCTGGTTCATGTTTTATAACGGATGATGTCACCAGGCCTCGGATTCAGCAGGAGCTCACCGGAGCGCAGCTCCTGAACCTTTCTGAGGGTTCCCCCTCTTCCTCCTCACCCACCTTGTCCATTGAATAGGAGGTGCAGCTGCATAACAATCTCTGGGTTAGGAGAGTGGGCAGCCAGCCAGCCACCAGGGGCTTTGCCACGCCCCCAGCAGCCCTCATGAGCCCCTGGAGAAGCCCACACCACCCGTTCTCCACTTCTTATGTGATTTTGGGTGGTAGGGGGCTTGCTGGCCTTTTGACTGAGGAGGGGCAGCCCAGGTGAGTGAGGCCTGCTTAGACTGGCTGGATCTGCAGCCTGGGGCTCTCCTTTCTTGCATTGGTTGCTTTTGGCTGGGGTGGCGGGGTGGCATATGCTAATGAGTTATGCTAATGAGCTCCACCACCTATTTCTCTACAAAATGACCCCTAAAGTAGAGGGTTGGGCAGGTTACAGATTAGGAGAGTACAGAATGCATACAGAATAAAATTAGAATGACAAGATATAAACGAGGTAGCCACACAGTAAAACCCGATGCATGGCGCTACTTATCAGGACGAGCAGCCATAGCTGTATAAAGAAACTTTGCTACTATTTCAGTTATTTCCGAATCAGCATTATCAAGCAGGAAGAGAACCTGAAAATTATTCGAAGTCTCTAAAATTTGGGCCAATATGGGATACAAAAGATCTATCTGTCTGTCTGTCTGTCTCTCTCTCTCATCCATCCATCTATCTATCTATCTATCTATCTATCTATCTATCTATCTATCTATCTATCTATCTATCTATCCATCCATCCATCCATCCATCCATCCATCCATCCATCCATCCATCCATCCATCCATCCATCCATCCATCCATCTATCTATCTATCTATCTATCTATCTATCTATCTATCTATCTATCTATCTATCTATCTATCTATCTATCTATCATCTATCTATCTATCTATCATCTATCTATCATCTATCTATCTATCTATCTATCTATCTATCTATCTATCTATCTATCTATCTATCTATCTATCTATCCATCCATCCATTTATCCATCCATTTATCTATCCATACATCCATCCATTTATCCATCTATCTATCTATCTATCTATCTATCTATCTATCTATCTATCTATCTATCTATCTATCTATCTATCATCTATCTATCTATCTATCTATCTATCTATCCATCCATCCATTTATCCATCCATTTATCTATCCATACATCCATCCATTTATCCATCCATCCATCCATCCATCCATCCATCCATCCATCCATCCATCCATCCATCCATCCATCCATCCATCCATCCGCCTGCCTGTCTATATATCTATCTACATTTCCATCAAATTTAGAAAGACTTCCCCTCTGGGGAAAGAACAATCGTGTTCCAACAGATGGTGTTCAAAGAACCTTGGGTTTTTCAGCTGTCTCCATTATTCACCTTGCTAAACTGTCTGAAATAAGGTGAGAAACCAGCTGTCTGAAACCTCCTCAGCATGAACTAATGAGCTCCTCTATGCATATTAATGCCCAAATCATTACATTACAGCTTAGTCTCCCACCACACCTTCACCCTGTCATCTTCATGAATGGGCACGCTGGAAACTTGTACCTAGCTTAGCATGCTGAATAACACCAGTATCATGGCCCAGCAACAGCTTGCTGTAAAATCTGGCATTTGCACATAGCAGATACTGGGTGGGAATTAACAACACCCCTGTTCCATAGGGCCTCCTCCCTCCAGATGCTCAAGGTCAACTGGAGGGGGGAGCTAGGCTGCCCATTTGGCTGGGGTCTCATTCTCAAAGCGGGCCTCAAATTCCGACCCTTGTTCATTTTTCAGTATTCATAAGAACATAAAAGAAGCCATCTTGGAGCAGACCAATGGCCCATCCAGTCCAACACTCTGTGTCACATAAGAACATAAGGGAAGCCATGTTGGATCAGGCCAATGGCCCATCCAGTCCAACACTCTGTGTCACATAAGAACATAAGAGAAGCCATGTTGGGTCAGGCCAATGGCCCATCCAGTCCAATGCTCCGTGTCACTCAATAAAAACCAGATGCCATCAGGAGGTCCACCAGCAGGGCCAGAACTCCAGAAGCCCTCCCACTGTGATCCCCACCAAGAACCAAGAATACAGAGCCTCACTGCCCCAGACATAAGAACATAAGAGAAGCCATGTTGGAGCAGGCCAATGGCCCATCCGGTCCAACACTCTGTGTCACACAGTGGCCAATAAAAACCAGGTGCCATCAGGAAGTCCACCAGTGGGACCAAGACACCAGAAGCCCTCCCACTGCCCCCCCCCCCAAGCACCAAGATTACAGACTCCACTGTCCCAGACAGAGAGTTCCATCTATACCCTGTGGCTAATAGCCACTGATGGACCTCTGCTCCAGATGTTTAGATTTCTTGGCATCTCCTTTGGGGCTGACCCTCAGATTGCTAGACAAAGGCAGCAAGCTCTCCACAATCCCCAGGGTTTTTAATTCACTGGTTAGCAGCCACATTGATCAGTTTTAGCCTGGTCTGTCAATGGTAACTAAGAAACAGGGCAACACCATCTCTTAGCTGCAGGGAGCTGGCGGGCGAAGGCCGTATTTTTAGAAGCCAGCTCCCACGGCGTAACTGGGACAACCTCAGATGCTCACACACACACACACACACACACACACACACAAACACTGGTGGGAAAAGAATTCATTCGCAGTCAGTCCCTATTAATAGACGTTTGGTTTATGGTGGCAGTGTGCGGCTTGAGACCCGCTTAGAATTTCCGCAGGGGCAGAATCTTCACCAGTTCCCACCTCCCGCTGGACTAGACTAGGGGACTTCGACCATTTTGTGCCTATGGGCATCTTTGGAGTTCTGACACAGGGTGGTGGGCGCAGCCACAAAATGGCTGCCACAGGAGGTGGAGCCAACCTCAAAATGGCTGCCACAGGAGGTGGAGCCAACCCCAAAGTGGTTGCCAAAGGAGGCAGAGCCAACCAGAGAGTGTCAGGGAGTGAGGTCACGCATAACTCTTAACAGTAATACTTCAACATTTAAGGGAGAAGTTGCGTTTAACAGGATGCTTTTTAAAACTGACATTGATGAAAAAATATTTTCAGTCACCTAGTGCAGAGTCCTGTGCTGCCGAAGGAATTTTTTAAAAATCTGCACAGCTAATGAAATAAAGTGAGGACAGCCAGCTCTGAATCAACCAAGAACACTCTACTGCAAGAAGAAACAGTCGCAAACAACCCAGGCAACTCACTCAATATATACACTGTGGCTCAGTTAGACATGCCTCCTTTAGTCAGCTGCAGTTACTCCTGTTGGCTCACTCCAGATTTCTTCATTTGCATCTCTTTGTTATGAGTTGTTACATGCCTAGCATCCTGATTGGGCTGTTCTTCAGGATCCTGGTTTGCAAGGAGTGTCTGTCTCAAGCTCAGGCAACACGAACCCAGTGAGATGCAACATATAACAGCCAATCAGACCTCCAGTGGCCAATCAGAAGCACTGCTGGACAAAAGCCCCAGAAGAGATATGGGCGTGAGCACGACATGGGGACCCCGATAGAACAACTGTTTCCCACATAATCAGCAATGCTAGCTGAGAAGGATGGGGCGAATGAAACTCCTAAATCTAAAATTCCACCACAATGTTACTCTAGATCAGGGGTGGCCAAACTGTGACCCGAGAGCCGCATGTGGCTCTTTCACATATATTGCGTGGCTCTCAAAACCTCCACTGCCCTATTGGCCAGCTTGGAGAAGGCTTCTGTCTCTTTAAATCATTTTGCTAAGCCTTCTCTCAAGCATTTGATTTTCATGTCTTGCAGCTCTCAAACATCTGAAATTCATGTTTTACAGCTCTCAGACATCTGACGTTCATCTCTTGGGCTCTCAGACATCTGATGCTTATTCTATGTGCCTCTTATGTTAAGCAAGTTTATCCACCTCTGCTCTAGATTCTGCTGAATTAAGGGTTTCAGAGGTTTCCGGCTCAACATTAGGAAGAACTTCCTGACCATTAGAGCAGTTCCTCAGTGGAACAGGCTTCCTCATCGGGAGGTGGTGGGCTCTCCTTCCTTGGAGGTTTCTAAACAGAGCCTAGATGGCCATCTGACAGCGATGAAGATCTTGTGAATTTAGGGGGACGTATTTGTGACTTTCCTGCATTGTGCAGGAGGGTGGAGTTTGGGCTAGATGGCCCTGGGAGTTCCTCCCAGCTCTGTGATTCTATGACAACACCAGCCCTAATTTTACAAATGCTCATGATCATCCAAGAATAAAAACGAGCATAAAAATCACAGCAGACAGGGGAGCAACATTAGCAGATGCTGTTTTGAAGTCACTATGAAAATACAGAGGAAGAATATCGACTCTTAGCCCTTTCAAAGCTGCAGTACTGGAGTTGGAGCCCTCTGCGCACAACCTGAATTCGATCCCGGCAAAAGCTGGTTCAGGTAACCGGCTCCAGGTTGTCTCAGCCTTCCATCCTTCCAAGGTCGGTAAAATGAGTCCCCAGCTTGCTGGGGGGAAAGTGTAGATGACTGGGGAAGGCAACGTCACCCCAGAGTCGAAAACGACTGGTGCTTGCACAGGGGACTACCTTTACCTTTTTTAAGCGAGTCCAAATCCATTACTTTCAGGTAAACAATCCTTAACCGTATTGCTTCTTCTGGAGGTCGTGGAGGTGAAATCGGAAACCTTCGAACAGGTGAACTTGCTGAGCTGGCTACAGGCTAGCTGTAACATTATACAGAAATCTTCTTTCTAAGACCGAGAAAGAGCAGGCCGCCGTCTTGAACTCAAATCAAACAGAGAGTGAATGCCCAGCCAAATATATTCAGCCCGATCCATGTACCAGAACTGTGAAACACGGGGATTTTTTTGAGCAGGAACCCACAGGAATGCAGTTCCGGCTGGCTTGGCACCGGGGTGTGTGGAAGGGTTGCCAATCCCCAGGTGGGGGCAGGGGATTCCCCCGGTTTGGAGGCCCTCCCCCCGCTTCAGGGTCGTCAGAAAGCGGGGGGGAGTGGAGGGAAATGTCTGCTGGGAACTCTGTTATTCCCTATGAAGATTTATTCCCATAGAAAATGATGGAGAATTGCTTGCGTTGGTTTCACTTGTATAGAATCATAGCATTGGAAGGGACCTACAGCGCCGAATTCATGAGGGCCGGATGTGACATAAATGAGACCTTGTTGGGCTGGGCCATGTGTGTACCTATTTAAGATTAGGTAGCAGAGATCTAAATTTTGTAAAGAACACAGACAAACACAAATATGTGTATTTTAAAAAAACTGAAAACATGCTTAAAATGTTAGCACTCATTGGTCTTAAAGGTGCTTTCTTTGTATCTCTCCCATGGGATCCAGGGAACTGGGCAAAAGAAGCTCTGTCTCTTTCCTTCCTTCCCCAGAGCACCAGGAGGGTGAGGAGCCTCAGCCAATAGAAGGAAGAGAGGCTTGGCTCAGTAGCTCTGCTGTGTGATTGAGCAAGCCTGGAAAACAAGCCGTGATGCAGAAGGAAGCGAGAGAGAGGGAGAAGGAAGCAGACGACAGCCAGTTGCTCGGGGGCCTTATATGAGCCCTCCAGGGGCCTGATTCAGCCCCTGAACTGTATGTTTGACACCCCTGACCTACAGGGTCATCTAGTCCAACCCCCTGCACAGTGCAGGAAACTCACAAATGCGCCCACCCACACACCCATATGTATATAACATGGGAGTCCTACGTCTTTGGGTGACTGGCTTGGGTTGCCAGCCTCCAGGAGGGGCCTGGAGAAATTCCACTTTTACAACTGAACAGAGATAGGACTGTGTAGCCTTATCCCATGCTGATATTATTATATATTAGAAAAGATATTAGAAAAGAGCAAGAGTCCAGTATAGGGTTGCCAAGTCCAATACAAGAAATATCTGGGGACTTTGGGGGTGGAGCCAGGAGATATTAGGGGTGGAGCCAAGATCAAGGCTGTGACAAGCATAATTGAACTCTAAGGGAGTTCTGGCCATCACATTTAAAGGGACAGCACACCTTTTCAATTCCTTCCTTCCATAGGAAATAATGAAGGATAGGGGCACCTTCTTTTGGGGCTCATAGAATTGGACCCCCTGGTCCAATCTTTTTGAAACTTGGGGGTATTTTTGGGAGAGGCACTAGATGCTGTACTGAAAATCTGGTGCCTCTACCCCAAAAAACAGCCCCCCCCCCAGAGCCCCAGATACCCGCAGACCAATTCCCCATTATTTTCTATGGGAATAAATCTCCATAGGGAATAACAGAGTTCCCAGCAGACATTTCCCTCCCCTCCCCCCATTTTCTGATGACCCTGAAGCGGGGGGGAGGACCTCCAAACCGGGGGATCCCCTGCCCCCACCTGGGGATTGGCAACCCTAGTCCAGTAGCCTCTTAAGGACTAGCAACATTTGTGGCAGGGGGAGGAGCCTGCATGAGTCATCACTCCCAAAGGTCTCTCCGGCGACTCCCGCAAGGTCTTCTCCTGCCACAAATGTAGTTAGGGTTTTCAAGGCAAGAGACCAACTGCGCTGGTTTGCCCTTGGCGGTCTCCATTTCCAAATCCTGACCAGGCCCAACTCTGCTTAAGTTTCAAGGTCTGATCAAATTGGGCTAGCCTGGGCCAGCTGTAATCTTAGCGTGTTCTCCTGAGCAGAGCTACACTTTTCTAAGCTAGGGTTAGAACATAGGAGAACATAAGAGAAGCCATGTTGTATCAGGCCAATGGCTCATCCAGTCAAACACTCTGTGTCACATAAGAACATAAGAGAAGCCATGTTGGATCAGGCCAATGGCCCATCCAGTCCAACACTCTGTGTCACATAAGAACATAAGAGAAGCCATGTTGGATCAGGCCAATGGCCCATCCAGTCCAACACTCTGTGTCACATAAGAACATAAGAGAAGCCATGTTGGATCAGGGCAGTGGCCCATCCAGTCCAACACTCTGTGTCACATAAGAACATAAGAGAAGCCATGTTGGATCAGGGCAGTGGCCCATCCAGTCCAAAACTCTGTGTCACATAAGAACATAAGAGAAGCCATGTTGGATCAGGGCAGTGGCCCATCCAGTCCAACACTCTGCGTCACATAAGAACATAAGAGAAGCCATGTTGGATCAGGCCAATGGCCCCTCCAGTCCAACACTCTGTGTCACATAAGAACATAAGAGAAGCCATGTTGGGTCAGGCCATTGGCCCATCCAGTCCAACACTCTGTGTCACATAAGAACATAAGAGGAGCCATGTTGGATCAGGCTAATGGCCCATCCAGTCCAACACTCTGTGTCATACAGTGGCCAGAAAATCCGAGGTGCCATCAGGAGATTCACCGGCGGGGTCAGGACACCAGAAGCCCTCCCAAGAACCAAGAATACAGGGTTGACAGATTCAGGTTGGGAAACTCTTGAAGATTTGGAGATGGAGCCATTTTCTCCAGGGGAACTGATCTCTGTAGTCTGCAGATGAGTTGTAATCCCAGGGGATCCTCAGGTCCCACCTGGAGGTTGGCATCCCTACCCAGAGCGCAATGATTTATGTGGTAGCTCACAACTTGAATGTCAGTAGCTCGCAATTTTAATCAGGGGTGGAATTCCAGCAGGAGGGCCTTTGCATATTAGGCCACACCCTCCGATGTAGCCAATCCTCCAGGAGCTCGCAAGGCTCTTTTGTAAGCTCTTGGAGGATTGGCTAAACCAGAAGGGTGTGGCCTAATATGCAAATGCGCTGCTGCTAGAATTCCACCCCTGACTTGAATGCCAGTAGCTCACAAGGTAGAATTTTTGCTCACAAGACTCTGCAGCTTAGAGGGAGCATCGCCTGCAGTACAGGCCTCTGCGTGGTTTTGCAGTCTTGTTTTCATTGAAATATGTGGCAATTTTTTTTTGTCCCGCCATCGTCAGTCAAGGGACACAACATACCCCTGTGCCTTTTCGTCGGGGTAATAAGTGCACTTCTATGCAACACTAATTGGTTAGAGGAAGAAGATTTCTCAGGGGGCTCCAACCTCGTCAATATTAATATACTTGTGAGGTGACATCAAAAGCAACATAGCTTGAGTCTCGGGAGGGTTGGTTGTCCTTTGAACATAGGTTTTTTGTTTTCTTTTATACACCCCCCCCCCAAATTCGGAAAATAAACAGCAAACATCTCACAAGAGCGAGTGCTGCATTTTAAAAATCCACACAAAAAACGGGTGGAATTCTAGCAGTATATTAGGCCGCCCACCCCTGATGTGGCCAATCCTCCAAGAGCTTACAAGGCTCTTTTCTGTAAGCTCTTGGAGGATTGGCTCCATCAGGGAGAGGTGTGGCCTAATATGCAAAGGAGCTCCTGCTAGAATTCCACCCCTGACAAAAACCATCTTGAATCGGGCTTGGTTTTTGGATAGTTTTAGGAAGGGCCTAGGGTTGCCAAGTCCAATTCAAGAAAAATCTGGGGACTTTGGGGGTGGAGTCAGAAGACTTTGGGGGGGGGGAAAGCCAGGAGACTTTGGGGTGGAGCCAGGAGACTTTGGGGGTGGAGCCAGGAGACTTGGGGGGTGGAGCCAGGAGCAAGGTTGAGACAAGCAGAATTGAACTCCAAAGGGAGTTCTGGCCGTCATCTTTGAAGGAACTGCACGCCTTTTAAATGCCTTCCCTCCATTGGAAATAATGAAGGATAGGGGCACCTTCTTTTGGGGCTCATAGAATTGGAGAGTATTTAGGGAAGATGCACTGGATGCTATGCTGAAAATTTGGTATTTCTATCTGGGGAAAAACAGCCTCCCCAGAGCCCAGATACCCATGGATCAATTCTCCATTATACCCTTTGGGAATCGGTCTCCATAGAGAATAATGGAGTGCCAAGCAGACATTTCCCTCCCCTCCCCCCGCTTTCTGATGACCCTTAAGTGGGGGGAGGGCCTCCATACTGAGGGATTCCCTGCCCCCACCTGGGGATTAACAACCCTACTTCTCCAGATTAGAGATCAGTTGCACAGGAGAAAGATGGCTGGCTTGCAGGATAAAGACTATTGCATCATGGCGGCCGAGGCAGTTGGCTCCTTTCCTGGAGCAGGACGATCTGGCAACAGTGATCCATGTAACGGTCACCTCATGGTTGGATTACTGTAATGCTCTCTACATGGGGCTACCCCTGTGCTGAACTCGGAAGTTGTAGCTAGTCCAGAACGCCGCCGCTCGGCTGTTATTAGGACTCCCTAGACGGGAGCACATTCAGCCGGGCCTCTGGGGACTGCACTGGCTGCCAATAATATACCGAGTCCGGTACAAGGTGCTGGTTATTACCTTTAAAGCCCTATATGGCCGAGGACCTGCCTACCTTAGGGACCGTCTCTTCCCATATGCCCCCCAGAGAGTGCTGCGATCCAGCTCTAGAAATCTGCTTGTAATCCCTGGGCCAAAGGAGGCCCGGTTGAAGTCAACTAGGGACAGGGCCTTCTCGATCACAGCCCCTTGCCGGCGGAACCAGTTACTGGAAGAGGTCAGGGCCCTGCGGGACATTGGACAGTTCCGCAGAGCCTGTAAGACAGTCCTCTTCCGGTTGGCTTATAACTGACCGGCATTGAAATATTGAAATATTCTGACAGAAGACTATAAGATATCACACTGAGACTGATTGATGTATTGATATATTAGTTGTTTTAATTATGTAAATAATTATTGTATGTTAATCCTTGAATTTTATTGTTACAATTTTTATGTTGTGAGCCGCCCTGAGCCCGCTTTGGTGGGGTAGGGCGGGATATAAATGAAATGAAATGAAATACCCCTCTCGACTCTTTTGCAGACTCCATCCCAAAATCTCCAGGAATTTCCCAACCCAGAGTTGGCACTCCGTTAATAATCGGCTGTCGGTACATTAACACGACTGCAAGATGGCTCTTTCCTTGGTTTCGCCCTCTTGTGGCCAAAATCTGAACTGACATGTTATGTTTTTCACCCAGAAAAATGAGAGAAGGATAGCTTTGGGTTTATTCATTGTCAGAATTAACACGTGATATACTCAAGGCTGCCTGCTCTGGGTTGTGAAACACTTGGAGACTCGGGGGGCATAAACGCAAACCAAGGGGGAAGGTTCATGCATAAAGACACAGGAAAAATACCACAGGTATCATAACCCAAATCATGTAACAAACCTTCACAAAGACTATAGATAAAAATACCACAGGTATCATAACCCCAAATCATGTAACAAACCTTCACAAAGTCTATAGATTCAAAAATATTTCTTGGGCAAAGTTTAGAGATTTGCAGACCATACAATAATCATTCTCAAAAAACCCAAGGATCCATAAATCTTTTTTTTTTTCTTCAGTTCATCCACGATTCAAACTGGAATGCCACAAGAAGGGTAAAGAATTTCCACAGTTTGGTTCCGTTATGAGCAATCCAATAAGAAAATATTTATCTCCACTTTAAAGGTACCAAGATGCAGGGCTTTTTAAAAAATAACAGGAACTCATTTGCATATTAGGCCATGCCTCCCTGATGTAGCCAATCCTCCAAGAGCTTACAGTAGGCCCTGTAAGCTCTTGGAGGATTGGCTACATCAGGGGGTGTGGTCTAATATGCAAAGGAGTTCCTGCTACACCACCACCCCCAGCCAAGACCCCGTCTGAAGAGAAGTCCGGAACAAGGAGTTGACTAAGATCTTGTTTCATACACCACTTCTGCCAAGTGGGACCTGCAAGAATTTATAATAGGGTTGCCAGCCTCCAGGTGGGGCCTGGAGATCTCCCACTTTTGCAACTGATCTCCAGCTGGCAGAGATCAGCTCTCCTGGAGAAAATGGCTGCTTGGAAGGGCGGGCTCTAGGGCATTAGATCTTGATGAGGCCCCTCCCCTCCCCAAACCCCGCCCTCTCCCGGATCCACCCCCAAAGTCTCCAGGTATTTGCCGACACAGACCTGGCAATCCCAATTTACAACCTATTATCCAGCAAAACACCTTTCTTGGGGGCAATTTTCCATAAGATTGTCGTTCACAAACCAGCATCCACTCATTCTGTGTTTTTGAATATATAGTCTTTGTGAAGGTCCATTTCATGACTTGGGGTTCATAGAATTATAGAGTCGGAAGGGACTTCCAGGGTCATCTAGTCCAACCCCCTGCACAATGCAGGAAACTCACAAATGCCTCTCCCTAAATTCACAGGATCTTCATTGCTGTCAGAGGGCCATCTAGCCTCTGTATAAAAAACCTCCAAGGAAGGAGAGCCCACCA
The DNA here is from genome assembly GCF_032191835.1 of Heteronotia binoei. NCBI lineage: Eukaryota > Metazoa > Chordata > Lepidosauria > Squamata > Gekkonidae > Heteronotia > Heteronotia binoei. The sequence continues at coordinate 8,767,371 of NC_083223.1, forward strand.
CCTCCCGAGGAAGCCTGTTCCACTGAGGAACCGCTCTAAACTCACAAACACCTCCCCTTAAATTCATAGGATCCTCATTGCTGCCAGATGGCCATCTAGCCTCTGTTTAGAAACCTCCAAGGAAGGAGAGCCCACCACCTCCCGAGAAAGCCTGTTCCACTGAGGAATCGCTCTAACGGTCAGGAAGTTCTTCCTAATGTTGAGCCGGAAACTCTTTTGATTTGATTTCACCCATTGGTTCTGGTCCTACCTTCTGGGGCCACAGAAAACAATTTTTTTTTAAAATATAAAAGCTTTATTGGTATAAAGTTCAAGGTACAAAGGTGGTAGTACATCAGCAGATGCATAGCATATACCAATATATAGTGAGGAAGTGGATACATACAATGTTAACCATTAAAAAACTAATTACAACAGTAGTTGGCATGACATTAATATAGCATGGTGTGAGTCATTAGGGTTTCTGCTGTCTTTTGAGACTTTATCAATAAAGGGACGCCATTTACACACGAAGTCCGAGGAAGCGGTCTGGGAGGAGCAACGAGGATCTAAGTCATAGGTGAGCTTATCTAAAACAAAATAATCCCATAGTTTCAGCCACCATGCCTGTCTCGAGGGAGGAGTTTGTTGCTTCCAAACCAGGGCAATTGCAAATTTAGCTGCCACGAACATATGTGAAATTAGTTCCTCCGCGTGCTCAGGAATGCGTCACAGAAAACAATTTCACACCACCCTCTATACAACAGCCCTTCAAGTACTTGAAGATGGTGATCAGATCACCTCTCAGCCACCTCCTCTCCAGGCTCAACATGCCCAGCTCCTTCAACCTTTCCTCAGAGGACTTGGTCTCCAGACCCCCCACCATCTTCGTCGCCCTCCTTTGGACCCGTTCCAGTTTGTCTATATCCTTTTTAAAATGCGGTGCCCAAAACTGAAGACAATACTCCAGGTGAGGTCTTATTAGAGCAGAGTAATGTAATACCATCACTTCACGTGATCTGGACGCTGTATTTCTCTTGATACAGCCCAAAATTGCATTTGCCTTTTTAGCCACCACATGATACTTGTGGTTTTTTTTCCCTGTCCCTAAAGTTCATCAGAGCTCAGCTCTCTCTGAGTCGTGATGGTGACTGAAGCATCTGCTCTCCAGGCACTTGTTCATAAATATAAATGCACAAAACATGAATATTAATGCACTGTGCAGCGTACGGCCTGCCATTTTTGCAGCTGCTAAATAAAACAAAGGCCTAGAGGAAGGACTCAAGGCACATATGAAGTAATTCTCTGGTGGAGAAAATGGTTTGGTCTAGGGGCTGCGAAACAACTCCGCGCCATCCTCTAGATGACAGCCTTTCAAATGCTTGAGGATAGCTATCGTATCAAAGGTTTTCTGAATTGGTTAATTTTACTTTTCTGCTATTGGATTTTAATGTTGTACCGCTTTGCGTTCTAAACCCCACAAGCTCTATGTAGCTCTGCTTACTGTGCCTCATTCCTCGTCGGAAGAAGTCTGCATGCACACGAAAGCTCACGTTCTGAATAAAACTTTGTTGGTCTTAAAGGTGACACTTGACTCCTGCTTTGTTCTACTGCTTCAGGCCAACACGGCTGCCCGTCTGGATCTATCCTATCGCCTCTCAGCCACCTCCTCTCCAGGCCATACATCCCCTGCTCCTTCAACCTTGCCTTGTAGGACTTGGTCTCCAGACCCCTCACCATCTTCGCTGCGCTCCTCTGGACACGTTCCAGCTTCTCTACATCAGGGTGGCCAAAGCTGCTTAACGTAAAAGCCATGTAGAATAGACATCAGATGCTTGAGAGCCGCAAGACATGAATGCCAGATGTTTGAGAGAGCCACAAGGAAGGAAGGAAAGGAGGAAGGAAGGAAAGAAAGATGGGAGGGAGGGAGGAAGGAAAGAAGGGAGGGGGTGGGAGGGAAGAAGGAAAGGAGGAAGGAAAGAAGGGAGGGAGGGAGAAAGGAAGGAAAAGAGGGAGGGAGGGAGGGAGAGAGGGAGGGAGGGAGGGAGGAAGGAAGGAAGGAAGGAAGGAAGGAAGGAAGGAAGGGAGGGAGAGGGAGGGAGGGAGGAAGGAAAGGAGGGAGGGAGGAAAGAAGGGAGGGGGAGGGAGGGAGGAAGGAAAGGAGGAAGGAAAGAAGGGAGGGAGGAAGGAAGGAAGGAAAAGAGGGAGGGAGAGAGGAAGGAAGGGAGGGAGGGAGGAAGGATGTAAGGAAAGAAGGGAGGGAGGGAGGGAGGGGAGGTAGAAAGAAAATAATTTTAACTTTAAATTCCTTCTCCAAGCTTCCTTGTTGGCTGGCTTGGTGAAAGAGACAAATGCTTTTTCCAAGCCGGCCAACAGGGTGGTGGGGACTTCAAGAGCTGCACAATATGTGTGAAAGAGCCACATGTGTCTCCTGAGCCGCAGTCCCCCCCCCCCCCCCCGGATCCTTCTTGAATCCCGTGTACCCTCCCTTGCATCTGGTGAGAAAGGCAGGTTACAAATGACAGAACCCAAACCGATAGATAAAACTGGGCGATCTGGTTAGAGGAACCATTCAAGAGATGCGAAGGATTCAACTCCCAGTTGAGCCTGAGATTTTTTCCTCTAAATGTTGCAGACAGATACAGTTTCTCAGCCAGTGCAGGATCACGTGTGGCATCTTCTAATGACGGCAAGAGCTGCTTCCACTAGATGCCGGCGATTACGACCTGGCTTCCAGTCAAGAAAACGGTCTGCAGGAAGTATAGGGGAACGGAATCCTTTGAATGTTTTCCTGGGAGTAAACCTCATTTGAATTGAACAGTATGCACTGCTTTTGATTACTGCCTGAGCTACTTTCTAATGCAGGGATGTCAAACTCATCTGTTATGAGGGCCGAATCTGACATAAATGAGACATAAATGAGACCGAATCTGACATAATGGAGAGCCAGTTTGGAGTAGTGGTTAAGTGTGCGGACTCTTATCTGGGTAGAACCGGGTTTGATTCCCCATTCCTCCACTTGCACCTGCTGGCATGCCCTTGGGTCAGCAATAGCTCTCGCAGAGTTGTCCTTGAAAGGGCGGCTGCTGGGAGAGCCCTCTCAGCCCCACCCACCTCACAAGGTGTCTGTTGTGGGGGAGGAAGGGAAAGGAGATTGTGACCACTCTGAGATTCGGAGTGGAGGGCGGGATATAAATCTAATATCTTCATCTACCTCACAGGGTGTCTGTTGTGGGGGAGGAAGGGAAAGGAGATTGTGAGCCGCTCTGAGACTCTTTGGAGTGGAGGGCAGGATATAAATCCAATATCTTCATCTACCTCACAGGGTGTCTGTTGTGGGGGGGGGGGGGAAAGGAGATTGTGAGCCGCTCTGAGACTCTTTGGAGTGGAGGGCAGGATATAAATCCAATATCTTCATCTACCTCACAGGGTGTCTGTTGTGGGGGAGGAAGGGAAATGAGATTGTGAGCCGCTCTGAGACTCTTTGGAGTGGAGGGTGGGATATAAATCCAATATCTTCATCTACCTCACAGGGTGTCTGTTGTGGGGGGGGGGGGGGAAAGGAGATTGTGAGCCGCTCTGAGACTCTTTGGAGTGGAGGGCAGGATATAAATCCAATATCTGCATCTTCCTCACAGGGTGTCTGTTGTGGCGAGGGGAAGGAAAAGGAGATGGTGAGCCGCTCTGAGACTCTTTGGAGTGGAGGGCAGGATATAAATCCAATATCTGCATCTTCCTCACAGGGTGTCTGTTGTGGCGAGGGGAAGGAAAAGGAGATTGTGAGCCGCTCTGAGACTCTTCGGAGTGGAGGGCGGGATATAAATCCAATATCTTCATCTACCTCACAGGGTGTCTGTTGTGGGGGGGGGAAGGTAGAGGAGATTGTGAGCCGCTCTGAGACTCTTCGGAGTGGAGGGCGGGATATAAATCCAATATCTTCTTCTTCTTCTTCTTGGGCCGGGCCATGTGTGTATCTATTTAAGATTAGGTACCAGAGACATAAATTCTATAAAGGAAACAAACACTATTAAATGTTTGCTTGTTTTTTAAAATCTTAAAACATGCTTAAAACATTAGCACTCATTGATCTTAAAGGTGCTTTCTTTGTATCTCTCCCATGGGATCCAGGGAACTGGGTAAAGGAAGCTCTGGCTCTTTCCTTCCTTCCCCAGGGGACCAGGAGGGTGAGGAGCCTCAGCCAATAGAAGGAAGAGAGGCTTGGCTCAGTAGCTGTGCTGTGCGATTGAGAGAGCCTGGCGAAGCAAGCTATTGCTCCTCCCCTTCCTCCCCAACGGAGGAGCCTCAGCCAATGGAGAAAATGGAGATTTTGCTCTGTAGTTCCTGTGTGACTGAGCAAGTCTTGCAAAGCAAGCTGTGATGCAGAAGGAAGCAAGAGAGAGGGAGAAGGAAGCAGATGACAGCCAGTTGCTCGGGGGCCTGATAGGAGCCCTCCAGGGGCCTGATTCAGCCCCCAGGCCGCATGTTTGACACCCCTGTTCTAATGTAAAATTAACTGTCAAGCAGAGATCTACCATGAGATCTAGATGTGTATATCTAGACATATGTGCATACAGGGCTTTTTTTTGTAGCAGGAACTCCTTTGCATATTAGGCCACACACCCGGATGTAGCCAATCCTCCTGGAGCTTACAGTAGGCCCTGTACGAAGAGCCCTCTAAGCTCATGGAGGATTGGCTACATCAGGGGGCGTGGCCTAATACGCAAAGGAGCTCCCGCTAGAAAAACAACCACCACCAAACCTTGGATGTGTGTCTGAAATCCAGGGTCTTTTCAGTGGTAGCCCCACAGTTGTGGAACAGGTTCCCCAGGGGGGTGTAGCTGGCCCTCCCCACTTTCCACCTTTAAAAGGAGAAGAAGAGATTGGATTTGTACGCCACCCTTCACTACTCAAAAGAGTCTTACAGTGGCTTACAATCTCTTTCCCCTTCCCTTCCCCATAACAGACACCCTGTGAGGTAGGTGGGGCTGAGAGAGCTTTGTCAGAAACTGCTCTTGAGCAGAACAGCTCTGAGAGAGTTTTGACTGATGTAAGGTCACTCCAGCAGGTGTGTATGAAGGAGTGGGGATTCAAAACCGGCTCTCCCAGACAAGAGTCCACGCTCTTAATCACTACACTCAACTGGAAGCAGCTTGTAGGGTTGCCAGTCACCGCATGAGGAGGCTGCAAAACAATATAGAAGAAGAAGAGGACTGCAGATTTATACCCCACCCTTCTCTCTGAATCAGAGCCTCAGAGCAGCTTACGATCTCCTTTATCTTCCTCCCCCACAACAGACGCCCTGTGAGGTGGGTGGGGCTGAGAGAGTTCTCACAGCAGTTGCCCTTTCAAGGACAACCTCTGCCAGGGCTATGGCTGACCCAAGGCCATTCCAGCAGCTGCGAGTGGAGGAGTGGGGAATCAAACTCGGTTCTCCCAGATAAGAGTCCGCGCGCTTAACCGCTACACCAAACTGGCTCTCTTGTATTTTGTAAGCAATAATTGCAATAAATGCTTTGTAAACAACAATTCCAACCAGCAGATCACAGCTTAATATAGAGATATATAGAAAAATATAGACATTTCACTCACTCCATGAACATTATATCAGTGGTTAACCGTGCCCTGCGGTGCATTGATTATTGATCTTCGTGGCGTTTAAAGGTAAAGCACCGCGATCAACTTTTCAATCATTGCTTCTCAGTTCAACATGCAAAGTTTGCCAGGTTTTTGAACAACAATCACTTCGGTGCCCAACATGCGGGGTCCTTGAATTAAACAACAGTCCTTGAATTAAACGCAGGTTTAGAAGAATGAATCAAAAGTTGTTTTTCTGTTGATTTATCCATGTGTGCGCATTCAGTAACGCGGTAACACGCTTCCTAGGTTTCTATTTCTGCGTGTTTCAAACTGGTTGCAATTATTGTTTACAAAGCATATCGTTTCGCAGCCTCCTCAGCGTTTTGCTCAACCTTGGCTGTGTTTCCTTTGCTTAGTTGCCAAACCTCCAGGCGGGGCCTGGAGGTCACTCACTATTATGATATCCAGGGAAGAGAGATCAATTCTTCAGGAGAAAATGGCCTGGACTTCAGAAGGTGGACTGGACTCTCTGGCATTATACGACACCCTCCCCTTCGATCTCTAGCTATTTCACCATCCAGTCGGCAATCTTATGCGGAAGATTGTTTTATTTAGGTAGGGTTGCCATGTTGTAGAAAGCAGAAAAGAGGACTGATTCCCCAACTGACAACTTCAAACCAGCCATCCCTCAGACAAATGTCTTTTGAAACACCCCTACTGTTGAAGTTTGAGCAGACTTTGGAGGATGGTGGGAGACAGGAGGGCCTGGCGTGACTTTGTCCATGGGGCCGCAAAGGATCGACTCGACTGTGCGGACTGAACGACAACAACTGTTGGAAGTTGTGAGCATCGCTACTTACTAGGAATATTCCTAACCAGGCCTCATTTTGGGTAGGAGTTCACAAGAGCGAAGCCACTCCAAAGAGTCTCAGAGTGGCTCACAATCTCCTTTCCCTTCCTCCCGCACAACAGACACCTGTGAGGTAGATGAAGATATTGGATTTATATCCCGCCCTCCACTCCGAAGAGTCTCAGAGCGGCTCACAATCTCCTTTCCCTTCCTCCCGCACAACAGACACCCTGTGAGGTAGATGAAGATATTGGATTTATATCCCGCCCTCCACTCTGAAGAGTCTCAGAGTGGCTCACAATCTCCTTTCCCTTCCTCCCGCACAACAGACACCTGTGAGGTAGATGAAGATATTGGATTTATATCCCGCCCTCCACTCTGAAGAGTCTCAGCGGCTCACAATCTCCTTTCCCTTCCTCCCGCACAACAGACACCTGTGAGGTAGATGAAGATATTGGATTTATATCCCGCCCTCCACTCTGAAGAGTCTCAGAGCGGCTCACAATCTCCTTTATCTTCCTCCCCCACAACAGACACCCTGTGAGGTAGATGAAGATATTGGATTTATATCCCGCCCTCCACTCCAAAGAGTCTCAGAGTGGCTCACAATCTCCTTTACCTTCCTACCACACAACAGACACCCTGCGAGGTAGATGAAGATATTGGATTTATATCCCGCCCTCCACTCTGAAGAGTCTCAGAGCGGCTCACAATCTCCTTTCCCTTCCTCCCCCACAACAGACACCCTGTGAGGTAGATGAAGATATTGGATTTATATCCCGCCCTCCACTCCAAAGAGTCTCAGAGTGGCTCACAATCTCCTTTACCTTCCTACCACACAACAGACACCCTGCGAGGTAGATGAAGATATTGGATTTATATCCCGCCCTCCACTCTGAAGAGTCTCAGAGCGGCTCACAATCTCCTTTCCCTTCCTCCCCCACAACAGACACACTGTGAGGTAGATGAAGATATTGGATTTATATCCCGCCCTCCACTTCAAAGAGTCTCAGAGCGGCTCACAATCTCCTTTACCTTCCTCCCCCACAACAGACACCCTGTGAGGTGGGTGGGGCTGGAGAGGGCTCTCACAGCAGCTGCCCTTTCAAGGACAACCTCTGACAGAGCTATGGCTGACCCAAGGCCATTCCAGCAGGTGCAAGTGGAGGAGTGGGGAACTGAACCCAGTTCTCCCAGATAAGAGTCCACACACTTAACCACTACACCAAACTGGCTCTCCGTACAAAAGAGTACATTTCCATCAGGTTTTTTTTAAAAGTACAAAAGAGGATGCACAGAAAAAAAGAGTGTCCTCTAAGAAGAGGACACCTGGTAGCCCTAACTTAGGAATAGGAAAGGTCTCCTGTGCACGCTCCAGTCGTTTTCGGCTCTGGGGTGACGTTGCTGTCACGTTTTCATGTTAGACTTTTTACGGGGTGGTTTGCCATTGCCTTCCCCAGTCCTCTACACTTTCCCTCCAGCAAGCTGGGTACTCATTTTACCGACCTCGGAAGGATGGAAGGCTGAGTCAACCTCGAGCCGGCTATCTGAAACCCCCCGCTTCCACCGGGGATTGAACTCAGGTCGTGAGCAGAGCTTTGGACGGCAGTACTGTAGCTTTAACACTCTGCGCCATGGGGCTCTTGGGTAAAAGGTAAAGGTAGTCCCCTGTGCAAGCACCAGTCGTTTCACAACGTTTTCACAGCAGACTTTTTACGGGGTGGTTTGCTGTTGCCTTCCCCAGTCATTTACACTTTCCCTCCAGCAAGCTGGGGACTCATTTTACCAACCTCGGAAGTATGGAAGGCTGAGCCGGCTACCTGAAAACCCAGCTTCCGCCGGGATCGAACTCAGGTCGTGAGCAGAGCTTAGGACTGCAGTACTGCAGCTTTCACACTCTGCGCCACTAAGCCCTAACTCAGGACTGCATTTAACCAAAGCATTTTAAATTGACTGCATCTTTTAAAAAAATATATATAATAATTGCATCTTTTAATTGCACGGTTTTAAATTGAATGCACTTTTTAGGTAAAGTCTTCAATGCATTTTTATTAATATGGGAAGCCGCCTTGAGCTCCGTCAGGAAGAAAAGGAGACTAATAAACATTCGAATAAATAAGCAAATGTTTTGTATTCAGAATTAACACAATAATTAAAATCTTATCGCAAACCGCAGAAGCAGCAGGTGCATCCCAGGGCGAGGCGGTCGCTTCTTCCCCCTTAAGACCATTATGCCCTCGTCCGCCATGGCCGCCGCGGCCTCGCTTGAGCTTCCCGCCCGTGCTTCCGGCGAGCCAAAGCATCGCTCTTCCCATTTCCAACATGGCCGCCGGGCCACGTCGCGACCGCACCAAAGATGGCCGGCGGGTCTCGTTGAGGTTGGCTTGACACAACAGAGTTAGAGGGGAGATGGGAAACCACACAGTTCGAACTTCCGGTTACCAATGGACCATGACTGAGGGGCAGCCGCGATCCCCAACGCGGCGCCTGTCTGGCGCGGGACGCCTCTGTGTTTCCATGGGAGCAGAGGGGGCGGAGTCTATGAGGGCGGGGGCCTTCCCTGATGTGTCAGGAGACGGTAAACCCCCTCCTGAGTCAACGCACGACCGGAAGTAGGTGTTGACAACGTTTTCCCCGTTCTCCCTAAGGCTTCCGGAAGTGACGCGTCCCACAGGCCGCGGCCGGCGAGGAGGGGCGGGGCGCCCTCCGAAGCGAGCGGCCGTTGCGAGCGTTGCTCGGCCGCGCGCGGCATGCTGGGAGAAAAATGGGCTAAGTGGGCGGCCGTGCGGAGGGCAGCGGGGCTGGGCCGAGGGAAGGAGGAAGGAAGGAAGTGCGGGCTGGAGTTGCCCTGACGGCCGCCCCCCTCCACCCCCGCCGCTCGGACACCCGGCTCGGCCATGCCCGGCCCTGCGGCAGCCCCGCCACCAGCCCTGAGGTGAGACGGGGCTTCCCAGCAGCCCCTGCGGGGGGGTCCCTCCTCGGTCGCCATGGAAACGGGGAAAGCCCCCCCTCCCCCCTGGGCCCTCGAGGCAGAAGGACGAGGAAGGGGAAGCTGGGACAGGAGGGGGCTCTGGGCTCTGTCTCCCTCCCTCTGTCTCTCTCTCTCTCTGTCTGTCTCTCTCTCTCAGTCCCTCTCTCTCTTTCTGTCTGTCTCTGTCTCTCTCTCAGTCTCTCTATCTTTCTGTTTCTTTCTCTGTGTCTCTGTCTGTCTCTCTCTCAGTCCCTCTCTCTGTCTCTCCCTCTCTGTCTGCCTCTGTCTCTCTCTTTCTGTCTCTGTCTTTCTGTATCTTTCTCTCTGTCTGTCTCTTTCTCTCTCAGTCCCTCTCTCTGTCTCTCCCTCTGTCTTTCTGTATCTTTCCCTCTGTCTGTCTCTGTCTCTTTCTGTCTCTGTCTCTCTCTCAGTCTCTCTATCTTTCTGTATCTTTCTCTCTGTCTGTCTCTTTCTCTGTGTCTCTGTCTGTCTCTCTCTCAGTCCCTCTCTCTGTCTCTCCCTCTCTGTCTCTCTCTTTCTGTCTCTGTCTCTTTCTCGCTGTCTGTCTTTTTCTCTCTCTCTCTCAATCTCTCTCTCTGTCTGCCTCTGTCTCTCTCTCAGTCCCTCTATATCTCTCTCTGCCTCTTTCTGTCTTTCTCGCTGTCTGTCGCTTTCTGTCTTCCTCTGTCTGTCTTTTTCTGTCTCTCTCTCTGTCTGCCTCTGTCTCTCTCTCTGTCTGCCTCTGTCTCTCTCTCAGTCCCTCTATCTGTCTCTCTTTCTCTCTCTGCCTCTTTCTGTCTTTCTCGTTGTCTGTCTTTTTCTGTCTCTCTCTCTGTCTCTGTCTTTCTCTGTTTCTTTCTGTCTCTCTCTGTGCGTCTCTGTCTGTTGCTTTCTGTCTTCCTCTCTGTCTGTCTCTGTTTCTCTCTCAGTCCCACTATCTGTCTCTCTCTGCCTCTCTCTATCCCTCTCTGCCTCTTTCTGTCTTTCTCGCTGTCTGTCTTTTTCTGTCTCTCTCTCTCTCTTTCTGTCTTTGTCTTTCTCTCTGTTTCTTTCTGTCTCTCTCTGTGCGTCTCTTTCTGTCTGTCTCTCTGTCTGTCTGTCGCGTTCTGTCTTCCTCTCTGTCTGTCTTTTTCTGTCTCTCTTTCACTCTCTCTCTCTCTGTCTTTCTGTCTCTTTCTGTCTCTGTCTCTTTCTGTCTCTCTCTCTCATCTCTGTCTCTAGAAATACAGCATCTTTGGTTTTGAGTATTCAGAGGGGGCAAAGGTGGCTTTGAAATGACAGGTCTGTGGTGGGTTGGGACTGGGATTGAACAGTTCTTTGCTGTCCCCTTCCCCCTTAGTTCCCAGTTCCCCATCTCCAAAGGGCCCTCCAATATAGAGGGAGGGGAGGAAGAGTTTGGAGGGGGGGGGAACTTAAAGCTGCAGGCCTGCTGAGAACACTTTTTCCTGGGAGTGAGGCCCACCACACAAAAGGGGACTTCTGAGTAGGTGCCCTTGAAGATTTCTCCCCTGAGCTCTTTTTCATAGAATAGAATCATAGAGTTGGAAGGGACCTCCAGGATCATCTAGTCCAACCCCCTGCACAATGCAGGAAACTCACAAACACCTCCCCCTAATGGGCTCACAAATACCTCCCTATAATGGTCTCTCTCTCTTTAATACAGCATCTTTGGTTTTGAGTATTCAGAGGGGACAAAGGTGGCTTTGAAATGACAGGTCTGTAGTGGGTTGGGGCTGGGGTTTTCGCCGTCCCCTTCCCCCTTAGTTCCCACTCCCTCCTCAGTCTCTCAAAAGGACCCTCCAATATAGAGGGAGGGAAGAAGAGTTTGGAGAGGGGGGAACGTAAAGCTGCAGTCCTGCTAAGAACACTTTTCCTGGGAGTGAGACCCACTAAACAAAGGGGGACTTGCTTCTAAGTAGGTGCCCTTTAGGATCGATCCCTTAATCCCTTTTTCCCTCTGATGGGCTCTCCCTGTCTCTTTTTTTAGAAATGCAGCATCTTTGTTCTTGAGTATTCAGAGGGAGAAAAGGCTGTCCGAGCAAAAGTGGCTTTGAAATGACAGGTCTGTAGTAGGCTGGGCCTGGGGTTAAACCGTGTTTTGCTGTCCCCTTCCCCCTTAATTTCCTGTTAGCTCCTCCCCTCCCAGTCTCTCACAAGGGCCCTCCAATACAGAGGGAGGGAAGAAGAGTTTGGCGAGGGGGGAAATTTAAGGCTGCAGTCCGCAGAACACTCTCCTAGAAGTAAAGCCCACTAAACAAGAGGCGATTTACTTCTGAGTAGGTATCCTGAGGATTGCTTCCTTGATCTTTTGTCCTTTTAATGCTTTTAAAAAATATTTTGAGTGTTTGTGGGGGGGGGTGGGAGGTGGTTTGACCAAAGGTGGCTTTTAAATGACAACTCTGTCGTAGATGGGGGCTGGAATGTAACAGGGTTTTTTCCCTTTCTCTCCCCTTAGTTCCCAGTTATCCCAGCTTTAACATAAAGGCACTTTTAGGTACGTCTGCAGATTTTAAAAGTAATTGATGTGGCTGCGTCTTTCTGGCAGGTGCCTCTTTTTTTATTTCTTTCCACCACATGGATTGTGAAAAGCAAGGGTTTTTTTGTAGCAGGAACTCCTCTGCATATTAGGCCGCACCTTCCTGATGTAGCCAATCCTCTAAGACAGGGGCGGCCAACGGTAGCTCTCCATATGTTTCTTTTTTGCCTACAACTCCCATCAGCCCCAGCCATCATGGCCAATGGCTGGGGCTGATGGGAGTTGTAGGCAAAAAAACAACTGGAGAGCTACCGTTGGCCACCCCTGCTCTAAGAGCTTACAGGGCTTCTTAGTACAGGGCCTACTGTAAGCCCCAGGAGGACTGGCTACATCAAGGGTGTATGGCCAAATCTTCAAAGGAGTTCCTGCTACGAAAAAAAAAGCCCTGGTTAAAAGGATTGTTTGGGGTGGGTCAGAGAGCTGGATAATATCATGGCTCCTTCAGGGCCTTCCTCTGATGTGTGCGCATCTCTGGTGAAAGAGTCACTTCCTCCTTTTGGAAAAGTTTAGGAGGCGACAATCAGAAAAGGACAGAGGAGAATGAGGAGTGTCGTCGGGGTGAGGATGGTCGTCTGAGTAATCGGAGGGGGTTGGGTTTCTTCCGGGGTTACTGCCAACATGCTGCCCTCCCCTTCCGGTGTAATCCAGTGGTTAGTACCTTGTCGTAACCTGTAAGTATGACGTGGATTCAAATGGGCTCTTTATATATAGCGTTTGTATTTGCGTGTTTACTGGACGCTGGGACTGCGGGTTAGTGGAAGGGCCTCTGCTTGCCATGCAGAAGTTGCCAGGTTCAATGCCAAGCATCTCCAGTTGAAAGGATCAGGTGTCAAATGGTGATGATGAAGATTATATTGGATTTATATCCCGCCCTGTACTCTGAGTCTCAGAGCAGTCACAATCTTTACCTCACCCCCCCCCCCCCCGCCCCACAACAGACACCCTGTGAGGTAGGTGAGGCTGAGAGAGCTGTTGCAGCAGCTGCCCTTTCAAGGACAGCTCTGCGAGAGCTATGGCTGCCCCAAGGCCATTCCAGCAGGTGCAAGTGGAGGAGTGGGGAATCAAACCCGGTTCTCCAAGATAAGAGTCCGCGCACTTAACCACTACACCAAACTGACTCTCATGTGAAAGACCTCAGCCTGAGACCCTGGAGAGCTACAGAGAGGGACTGTGGCCATGTCTGCTTGGCATGCCGGAGGTCCCAGGTTCAATCCCCGACATCTCTAGTTAAATAAAACTTCCGGCAGTACGTGATGCGAAAGATCTCTGCCTGAGACCCTGGAGAGCTGCTCCCAGTCAATCAGGAGTGGCCAAACTGAGGCTCGGCAGCCACATGCAGCTCTTTCATGCATATCATGTGGCTCCCAGAGGTCAAAGAGGAACTTAATGGAGGCTTACTCTCAAGTAAGTGTGCTTAGCATTGGGGCCTAAGTCTGCCTCTGAGTATTGACCCATAGGTAGGCAACTCTTTGCCATGTATGAAGAGGGGGAAATAGGCAGGCTTGTAAGCTCTTCTCTGCCACCGTGGAGGTCGCCCGAAGACCTAAAGCAGGGAAAGAGAGCTCAGGAGCCAAGGGAGCCATTGGAAGGAGGGATGGAATTAAAGAGGGCTGTGCAGGGTTCCTATTTAGTTTTCTAGCTCTTATGGGAGCTGTATTTAGGAGGTGTCAAGGCAAAGAGAGATGCATACTGATGCGAATGATGGTCAGTGGTTTATATGGTACATGTGTGTTTCTTTTTCTCACTGGTGCCAAAAAATAGTTCCCTAACCTTTCCCTATGCTGGTTTTATGGGTACTGTTATTCCCAACTTTTACTTTCAAAAAGTCTCCTCCTAGCATAGCTGTGTCATGAAATGCATACATATGTATTTTATTTTTCTGCGCAAGGAAAGTACTCAGAGTTTTAATAAAGACGTGCATGTAAATATTTGTTCACGTCTTGAGGCTTGTAAACATCTGACATTTATTCTGTGTGGCTCGTACGTTAAACAAGTTTGGCCACCCCTGGGCCAGCTGATGCTGAACTTGATGGACCAGTGGTCTCATTTAGTAGGAGGCAGCTCCATTCGTGAGTCATGGTGGCTTTTCAATTACAGATCTGTTATTGTTTCGTTGTGGATGTGCTGCATAGGTTTGTCATACTGGCAGGTCACGACACCAAGCAAGTTCCTGGAATGCATTCGCTGAGTGCATTGGAAATGTTTTTGTGCTGGCTTTACGGAATAGAAACAAAAACTGAACTTCAGACTCACTAGCAAGAAGATGAGCAGACACAAAAAGAAACACACAAACACAAAAGACAATATTTGAGGCATAAAGGAATTTCAATTTTTACCAAGGTTACTGTAAGGTTATTTAGAATCATAGAATCAGAGTTGGAAGGGACTTCCAGGGTCATCTAGTCCAACCCCCTGCACAATGCAGGAAACTCACAAATACCTCCCCCTAAATTCACAGGATCTTCATTGCTGTCAGATGGCCATCTAGCCTCTGTTTTAAAAACCTCCAAGGAAGGCAAGCCCACCACCTCCAGAGGAAGCCTGTTCCACTCTAACGGTCAGGAAGTTCTTCCTAATGTTGAGCCGGAAACTCTTTTGATTTAATTTCAACCCATTGCTTCTGGTCCTACCTTCTGGGGCCACAGAAAACAATTCCACACCATCCTCTATATGACAGTCCTTCAAGTACTTGGAGATGGTGATCCTATAACCTCTCAGCCGCCCCCTCTCCAGGTTAAACATGCCCAGCTCCTTCCACCTTTCCTCATAGGACTTGGTCTCCAGACCCCTCACCATCTCGTCGCCCTGCTCTGGACCCGTTCCAGCTTGTCTATATCCTTCTTAAAATGTGGTGCCCAAAACTGAACACAAAACTCCAGGTGAGGTCTTACCAGAGCAGAGTAAAGCGATACCATCACTTCACATTTGTTGTTGCTTTGGGTACTTGGAAAATGGTCTTCCAGGGATACTTACGAAATGATCCCCCAAAGAGGAAATCTAGTCAGTCAGTTTGGGTGGTCCCGTGAAGCCCACTTTATAGGTACAGATATAGACACAAATTTTCGTTGCATTCTTCTGTCTGAACTTTTGTGCGTGTGCATGACTGAGGGCTGTGCGCAGTTCTGCTCCATTTGGGGCAGCGAGAAAAATAAGCGCTGTTTCCGTCAGTCCACCGGACATCTTGGGAGAGCAGACTCCTGTGAAGTTGGTTCTGAAACAGATTGTGACAGAAATGAGGCGGTTTTCGGGACACTTTGCTATTGATAGAGATACTGCCTGACTTCCATTGGATTTCGAGTTTGAATTCTGGTACCTCTTACTTTGTGCAACCCCTGTCTCATGCTGTGAGGAGAGTAGTTGTTTGACTCCCGAAAGACAAGATTGTGTAATTTCGGACGCACACCCCGAACTCCTTCTTTTTGCCTTCTGCGATGAGGACCCTCAAACATTTTCAACAGTCAAATTACAAGTTTCCAAAGCTGCAGTGAGCTATGTTTCAGGATAACGTTCTTTTCGGGGCAGAATAGCTCATGGAATGAAAGATTTTCTCTTTAAATTTTACTGAAGAAAACCCTCGGGCTCCCCGGAAACGTAGGCTGTTTGGGTCTAAAAATGGATTTTTAATCTCTTTGACCTCTCTAAATGTGTGGCGGATAGGCTCTGTTTCTCTTTAAGTAGGAGAACTAGCATAAACTTGGCTATCAAACATGTTTACGTTAGAATGTCTTTTTATTGAAAAGAGAATGAGAGAAATCTAGGTTCTTTTTGCTTCACACCGAATTATCACCTCCTCTTTTCAGGTATACGGTTTCCAAGGCTTTTTTTTTATAATAGGAACTCCTTTGCCTATTAGGCCACGCCCCTCTGATGTAGCCAGTCCTCCTGGAGCTTACAGTAGGCCCTGTACGAAGAGCCCTGTAAGCTCTTGGAGGATTGGCTACATCAGGGGTGTGTGGCCTAATATGCAAAGGAGTTCCAGCTACAAAAAAAGCCCTGGCGGTTTCTGTTATTGAAATATACTTTGAGGAAGTGCCAAAGTTCTTGCAGCGGCAAGAAGTTCCATATGAACTTGCCTTTAACTGTATTTGCTCTCTGTGCTGTTTGTTCTTCAGCTTTGTCAGTGTTGGCCAAAGGGAGCCTGAAGAACGTCGCAAACACCGCGGTCTCGTTTCGTGGAGCAATCCTGCTGGACGATTTGCCTTACTAAATGTGACAAAAATATATGTATTTCTAGCATGCAGGCGAGGGAAAAACGAAATGGATACCTTCCGTTTCAGCCGCAGGACCGTCTCTGAATAAGTAACGGGAAAGAACGCAATTAATATTTAAAACGTAGTTAAGGAGGCTTTTGCCTTGTCCAGGTAGCTCAAGCCGGTCAGATCTTAGAAGCTAAGCGGGACTGGCCGTGGTTAGTAGTTGGGTGGGAGACCACTAAGGAAGCCCAGGGCCACGACGCAGAAGCAGGCAACGGCCTACCACTTCTGAATGACTCTTGCCTTTGAAATGCTGCAGAGTTACTATAAGTCAGTTGTGACTTGGCAGCACCACCCCCCCACACACACACACAGACTTCAGAGCTGGATTGTGAGGTTTGGCATAATTTTGAACGAACATATATGAACATATGAAGCTGTGTTCTGTAAGGGAAGATCTTGCCTCACTAACCTGTTACATTTCTTTGAGGGGGTGAACAAACATGTGGACAAAGGAGACCCAATAGATATGGTTTACCTTGACTTCCGGAAAGCTTTTGATAAAGTTCCTCATCAAAGGCTCCTTAGAAAGCTTGAGAGTCATGGAGTAAAAGGACAAGTCCTCTTGTGGATCAAAAACTGGCTAATCAATAGGAAGCAGAGAGTGAGTATAAATGGGCAGTCTTCACAGTGGAGGACGGTAAGCCGTGGAGTGCCGCAGGGCTCAGACCTGGGTCCCATGCTCTTTAACTTGTTCATAAATGATTTGGAGTTGAGAGTAAGCAGTGAAGTGGCCAAGATTGCAGATGACACTAAATTGTCCAGGGTGGTGAGAACCAGAGAGGATTGTGAGAAACTCCAAAGGGATCTGTTGAGGCTGGGTGAGTGGGCGTCAGCGTGGCGGATGAGGTTCAGTGTGGCCAAGTGCAAAGTAATGCACATTGGGGCCAAGAATCCCAGCTACAAATACAAGTTGATGGGGTGTGAACGGACAGAGACTGACCAAGAGAGGGATCTTGGGGTCATGGTAGATAACTCACTGAAAATGTCAAGACAGTGTGCGAATGCAATAAAAAAGGCCAAAGCCATGCTGGGAATTATTAGGAAGGGAATTGAAAACAAATCAGCCAGTATCATAATGCCCCTGTATAAATCGATGGTGCGGTCTCATTTGGAATACTGTGTGCAATTCTGGTCGCCGCACCTCAAAAAGGATATTATAGCATTGGAAAAAATCCAGAAAAGGGCAACTAGAATGATTAAAGTGTTGGAACACTTTCCCTATGAAGAAAGGTTAAAACGCTTGGGGCTCTTTAGCTTGGAGAAACGTCGACTGCGGGGTGACATGATAGAGGTTTACAAGATTATGCATGGGATGGAGAAAGTAGAGAAAGAAGTACTTTTCTCCCTTTCTCACAATACAAGAACTCGTGGGCATTTGATGAAATTGCTGAGCAGTCAGGTTCGAATGGATAAAAGGAGGTACTTCTTCACCCAAAGGGTGATTAACATGTGGAATTCACTGCCACAGGAGGTGTTAGCAGCTGCAAGCATAGCCACCTTCAAGAAGGGGTTAGATAAAAATATGGAGCAGAGGTTATGTCTGGGGCAGTGGTGCTCTGTCTTCTTGGTGCTTGGAGGGGCAGCAGTGGGAGGACTTCTAGTGTCCTGGCCCCACTGATGGACCTCCTGATGGCACTTGGGTTTTTGGCCACTGTGTGACACAGAGTGTTGGACTGGATGGGCCATTGGCCTGATCCAGCATGGCTTCTCTTATGTTCTTATGAAGCTGCCTTATACCGAATCAGACCCTCGGTCCATCAAAGTCAGTATTGTCTACTCAGAGTGGCAGCAGCTCTCCAGGGTCTCGAGCTGAGGTTTTTCACGCCTATTGGCCTGAGCCCTTTTGAGTTGGAGATGCTGGGGATTGAACCTGAGACCCTCTGCTTACCAAGCAGGTACTCTACTGCTGAGCCACCGTCCCTCCTCATTGCATATTGCAGATGCATGGCTTTTCGAGTCACCCAAGGTGTTTTGTTCCCCATGAGTACCCTGTTATTCTCATTAACAAAGTTATTCTTGCATAATAGACCTTGCCCCACCTTTATCATAATACCATGTATTCGTGGGAGGGCTTTGAACACATGCAGCTTCTTTGTTAAGGTTCATTTTCACAGGCACGCTGAGGATCCCTGGAAGGTATACCACAACCGATGCTTTAAACGAAAATACTTGCATCTTAGTAGTTTGCACAGTACTTAGTTTTCCAGTGTAGTACATATTAACTTGTTGGGGGGAAAGTGCTCACAAGTCACAGCCTACTTATGGTGCCCTCGTAGGGTTTTCTGGGCAAGAGATGTTCAGTGGTAGCTTGCCTTTGCCTCCCTCTGTTTCATGACCCTGGGCTTCTTCGGTGCTCTCTCATCCAAATACTAACTAGGGCCGACACTGCCTAGCTTCTGAAATGTGATGAGATTACATAAGAACATAAGGGAAGCCTTGTTGGATCAGGCTGCTGGCCCATCCAGTCCAACACTCTGTGTCACATAAGAACAGAAGAGAAGCCATGTAGGATCAGGCCAATGGCCCATCTAGCCCAACACTCTGTGTCACATAAGAACAGAAGAGAAGCCATGTTGGATCAAACCAATGGCCCATCCAGTCCAACACTCTGTGCCACATAAGAATAGAAGAGAAGCCATATAGGATCAGGCCAATGGCCCATCCAGTCCAGCACTCTGTGTCACATAAGAACAGAAGAGAAGCCATGTTGGATCAGGCCAGTGGCCCATCCAGTCCAACACTCTGTCACATAAGAACAGAAGAGAAGCCATGTTGGATCAGGCCAGTGGCCCATCCAGTCCAACACTCTGTGTCACATAAGAACAGAAGAGAAGCCATGTTGGATCAGGCCAGTGGCCCATCCAGTCCAACACTCTGTGTCACATAAGAACAGAAGAGAAGCCATGTTGGATCAGGCCAGTGGCCCATCCAGTCCAACACTCTGTGCCACATAAGAACATAGAGAAGCCATGTTGGATCAGGCCAATGGCCCGCCCAGTCCAACGCTCTGAGTCATATAAGAACATAAGAGAAGCTATGTTGTATCAGGCCAATGGCCCATCCAGTCCAACACTCTGTGTCACATAAGAAACATAAGAGAAGCCATGTTGGGTCAGGCCAATGGCCCATCCAGTCCGACACTCTGTGTCACACAGTGACCAAAAAAAAAAAACCCAGGTGCCATTAGGAGGTCCATCAGTGGGGCCAGGACACTAGAAGTCCTCGTACTATTGTCCCTCCCAAGCACCAAGAATACAGAGCATCACTGCCCAAGACAGTGGCTGAGAGCCACTGATGGACCTCTGCTCCATATCTTTTTCCAATCCCCTCTTGAAACTGGCTATGCTTGCAGCCGCTGCCACCTCCTGTGGCAGTGAACTGGGCTATCCTGGGCCATCCCGGTCAAGGCACATTTGAACTTACAAAACTAAAAAATGATGTTCAACATGTGTGTGTGGGAGGGGAGAGGAGTTTTGCGGACGGCAAGCTGGTGGATTGAAGGGGCTGACTTGGCTCTTGTATTAAAGCTCTGTCATTTGGCTGCCTGTTCATCCATGCATTCAGGGGATTGCGGCTCTGTTGCGTTTTGGGATACGCTTTTAAAACATTTGCAGGATGGTGAAAATCATGCTAGGGTGGGAAGGGAAGTTAGTTGGCTTCCAGCAGTGCCGTGCAGGTTTTGGAATGGAAATGTTAAAAGGAAGGCAGGAGGAGAGGATTGAGTGGGTTTTGTGCTGCTCCGGGAGAGAGAGGTTGAATAGAAGCATTGCTGACAAATACGGATTTCAGTTCTGGTTAACTTGAAGAGGCTGTATGTGTGTGTGTGTAGTTAGCTTCTAATTCAGCAGTTCTTGGACCCAGACATGGCCGTACCTGCCACAAGGCAAACTAGGCAATTCTCTAAGACCCGCCACAGATTTATACCCCGCCCTTCTCTCTGAATCAGAGTCTCAGAGAGGCTTACAATCTCCTTTATCTCCTTCCCCCACAACAGACACCCTGTGAGGTGGGGGGGGGGGGCTGAGAGGGCTCTCCCAGCAGCTGCCCTTTCAAGGACAACTCTTCCAAGAGCTATGGCTGCCCCAAGGGCCATTCCAGCAGTGGAGTGGAGTGCAAGTGGAGGAGTGGGGAATCAAACCCCGGTTCTCCCAGATAAGAGAGCTGTGGCTGACCCAAGGCCACTCCAGCAGCTGCAAGTGGAGGAGTGGGGATTCAAACCTGGTTCTCCCAGATAAGAGAGCTATGGCTGCCCCAAGGCCATTCCAGTAGCTGCAAGTGGAGGAGTGGGGAATCCAACCCCGGTTCTCCCAGATAAGAGAGCTGTGGCTGACCCAAGGCCATTCCAGCAGCTGCAAGTGGAGGAGTGGGGAATCAAACCCGGTTCTCCCAGATAAGAGAGCTGTGGCTGACCCAAGGCCATCCCAGCAGCTGCAAGTGGAGGAGTGGGGAATCAAACTTGGTTCTCCCAGATAAGAGAGCTGTGGCTGACCCAAGGCCATTCCAGCAGGTGCAAGTGGAGGAGTGGGGAATCAAACCCGGTTCTCCCAGATAAGAGAGCTATGGCTGACCCAAGGCCATTCCAGTAGCTGCAAGTGGAGGAGTGGGGAATCCAACCCTGCTCTCTCAGATAAGAGAGCTATGGCTGACCCAAGGCCATTCCAGCAGGTGCAAGTGGAGGAGTGGGGAATCAAACCCGGTTCTCCCAGATAAGAGAGCTATGGCTGACCCAAGGCCATTCCAGCAGCTGCAAGTGGAGGAGTGGGGAATCCAACCCGGTTCTCTCAGATAAGAGTCCGCGCACTTAACCGCCACACCAAACTGGCTCTCTAGGGTGCCAGCCTTCTGCGGTGCCAAATTGGGCACCCTTCCCGAACCCTGTGACTGGGTGACATTATCAGTGCAGGAGGGCCTTGCCTTGAATGCCAGACAGTCTAGGGCGGGGCTCTTAATTTTAAACTTTTCACAGACCCCCTTAAGCCCTCCCTCCCTTCGTTGCCAGCATCTGCCCCTTGGTTTAGCCTCCTTTTGAAGTGTGAGGCAGGCCCTGTGTTTGTCCCAGGGAGGCCTCCATCCATCCTGTAGTGTCTTCAAAACAACACTGAGAAGACCATGTCAGGTCTGTGTTGAAAGCAACCAAGTAAAATATTAGTAGTGTCTGTACACAGTGTTACTGGAGACTAGCTGATTCTGTGGAGCCACTACTCAAAAGGCCCTGACCCCAAGCGTTAATCCGTCTTCCCTTGGCTGGAAGGAACTTTGTGCTAGAGATAGCAAGAAGCTTCTGTATTGGCTATTCACTTGTGGGCTCAACTGGAGCGGGGAGAGATCTGGGAACACTTTGGGGTAGCTCATTGAGACAGAACAAGGCCAGTCTTACAAACCACTTGATGCTCAGCTGAAAGATGTCGTTGGCTGATAGCCCATAAATGTGCAGTACTGTGCATCTGCGGTGAAGTCTGTTGCGCTGGAAAATAGGGGAGGCCAGTTTGGTTTTGTATCAGAAATGGCTATGATGACTGTATTAATGCCGTACCTTTTGGTGCCGCTCAGCCATTTGTTGGTGCTTGGATTTTTTGGCTCATTCTCTGCCCTGATGAGGTGGGGCTGTAGCTCAGTGGGGAAGCCTCCGCTTGGTGTGTAGAAGGTCCCAGAGAGAGCCGGTTTGGTGTAGTGGTTAAGTGTGCGGACTCTTATCTGGGAGAACCCGGTTTGATTCCCCACTCCTCCACTTGCACCTGCTAGCATGGCCTTGGGTCAGCCGTAGCTCTGGCAGAGGTTGTCCTTGAAAGGGCAGCTGCTGTGAGAGCCCTCTCAGCCCCACCCACCTCACAGGGTGTCTGTTGTGGGGGAGGAAGGTAAAGGAGATTGTGAACCGCTCTGAGACTCTTCGGAGTGGAGGGCGGGATATAAATCCAATATCTTCTTCTTCTTCTTCTTCTTCTTCTTCTTGGTCCCGGCATCTCTGGTTGAAGAGTTCAGGTCACAGGTGATGTGAACGCCTGAGACCCTGGAGAGCTGCTGTCAGTCAGGGTAGATCAGGGGTGGCCAAACTGTGGCTCAGGAGCCGCATGTGACTCTTTCATACATATTGTGTGGCTCTTGAAGCCCCCACCACCCTACTGGCCAGCTTGGAGAAGGCATTTCTCTCTTTAAATCACTTTGCCAAACCACCAAACGTTGGGGGCTTGGAGAATGCATTTAAAGTTGCTTTCTTTCCATCCCTCCCCTTCCTCCCCTCCCCTTCCTCCCTTTTCTTCCTTTCCTCCCTTCCTTTCTCACTTCCTCTTACGTTAAGAAAGTCCCCCCCTCCCCTTAAGTAGACTGTTCTGACTTTGGTGGACCGATGGTCTGATTCAGTAGAAGGCAGCTTCTTGTGTACTTCATGTGATCCAGAAGGCAGCTTCGTAGACTCAAGGAGTTGGAAGGGGCCTCCAGGGCCCGTGTTTGTGTGTACGTGTGTGCTTTGTGTGATCCTGTAGGCAGCTTCATGTGTACTTCATGAGATCCAGAAGCAAGGGGGTCTAGAAGTGGCAGGTGGCTATGTGAGCACCCACCAATGTTCCCTCTAACCTGCAAAGTCCTGTGAGCAAAAATTCTACTTTATGAGCTATGTGCATTAAAGTTGTGAGCTGCTGCATCAATTAGTGTGCTCTGGGGCCGTTTTTTCATGAGCTAAGACAAAAATGTGTGAGCTGGAGGCTAAAAATCTGTGAGCCCCTGCCCCCTTTCTGGAAACCTTAGAGGGTTCTTTTGCATCAGCTCACCTTCTGTCCTGACAAAGGATGTGGGGATCCCCCCCCCCCCCTGTTTCTCAGTTTAGGAACTGCTGCTTGAATCAACAAACTTTTCAGAGTGGCCATTGGCTTTGCATTGGCGGACTTGATTAAACATTAGGATCCTGATAAGTCGATAAAAGGTAAGCAGTGTCTGTCTCCCTCATAGGTGAAATGCCCTGTCCAGCCCTTTCGCTGGATTTCTCTTCGTTTTGGGGTTATCAGCCACCTGGAGGGTAAACGTCCTGCTCCTTTAAGAGAGGCTTAATGGAATGTTATTTACAAGGTGATGTTCTTTACTTCCGTGCCATGAAGAGCTTCACCTACCCATTTCTCACATTATCTAAGCCTCCATTAAAGGGTGCGGGGCTTTTTTTCTCCAGGCAGGTGGCAACCCTACCTGTTCTGTTGCAGCCGCACTGTACTGCGCGGAACACACGAGGCCAACATTTTCCTCTGTAAAGCGGAACGTTAGCCAACCGCATCAGGTAGCCGGAACGAAACCTAATAGCAGGAGTTCAGGTTTCTCTTAGTGGATGGAAGACGGTAGCCTTTATTGGAACGCTGACTGTATATAAGTAGTATAGTGTTTCTGATAAAGCGACCTGTTTCAGTTCAATCCGGTGATGATGATGTAAGTTTGTTCTGGCTAAGAGCAACATGGTGTGTTTCTTTGCGTGCCTGCGCGTATCTCCGTTGTAAGTCTGAATGTTAATGTACTGATAAGAGAAACGTTGGGTTAGGATATTGGTTGTTGAAGGACTCTGGTTAGGACTGTATCTGAATGAGCGTGCGTGCACGTGAAAGCTTATACCTGGAATAAAACGTTTTGGTCTTCAAGGTTGCCGCTGGGTATCTGAATGAGCCCGCGCACGTGAAAGTTTATACCTGGAATAAAACGTTTTGGTCTTCAAGGTTGCCGCTGGGTATCTGAATGAGCCTGCGTGCATGTGAAAGCTTATACCTGGAATAAAACTTTTTGGTCTTCAAGGTTGCCGCTGGGTATCTGAATGAGCCTGCGTGCATGTGAAAGCTTATACCTGGAATAAAACTTTTTGGTCTTCAAGGTTGCCGCTGGGTATCTGAATGAGCCTGCGTGCACGTGAAAGCTTATACCTGGAATAAAACTTTTTGGTCTTCAAGGTTGCTGCCGGGTAACTGAATGAGCGTGTGTGCACGTGAAAGCTTATACCTGGAATAAAACTTTTTGGTCTTCAAGGTTGCCGCTGGGTATCTGAATGAGCCTGCGTGCATGTGAAAGCTTATACCTGGAATAAAACTTTTTGGTCTTCAAGGTTGCCGCCGGGTAACTGAATGAGCGTGTGTGCACGTGAAAGCTTATACCTGGAATAAAACTTTTTGGTCTTCAAGGTTGCCGCTGGGTATCTGAATGAGCGTGCGTGCACGTGAAAGCTTATACCTGGAATAAAACTTTTTGGTCTTCAAGGTTGCCGCCGGGTATCTGAATGAGCATGCGTGCACGTGAAAGCTTATACCTGGAATAAAACTTTTTGGTCTTCAAGGTGCCGCCGGGTATCCGAATGAGCGTGCGTGCACATGAAAGCTTATACCTGGAATAAAACTTTTTGGTCTTCAAGGTGCCGCCGGGTATCCGAATGAGTGTGCGTGCACATGAAAGCTTATACCTGGAATAAAACTTTTTGGTCTTCAAGGTGCCGCCGGGCTCAAATTTCGTTCTGCCGCTTCAGGCCAACATGGCTGCTTTCGGGAATCCGGTTAGGTCCGTTAGCGTGTAAAGTGTAGATACATTTTTTGAGCCCAGAAGGTGATTCGTGCTGACTCTTTGGGTTGAAACATGAAAGGTGTGATTGTAATGGCTGGGAAAACTTCTTGGACGTAGGAAGCTGCCTTTATGCTGAACGAGACCACCAGCCCAGTATTGTCTGTTCAGACAATGGCTCTCCAGGGTCTCAGGCTCTTGCCACACCCTTTAAACTGGAAGTGCCAGGGATTGAACCTGGGACATTCTGTATGCCAAGCAGACAGTCTGCCACTCAGCCACAGCCTCTTATTCCACCAGGCTACTCTTGAGTAGTGATTGTTACTCAGGGCTTTTTTTTTTTTAAGCAGGAATGCACAGGAATGCAGCTTCAGCTGGCTTGGCACCAGAGGGTGTGGCCTAATATGCAAATGAGCTTCTTCCTGGCTTTTTCTGCAAAAAGCCCTGTGTAAAACAATGGTGAGAGCCCCATGGCGCAGAGTGTTAAAGCTGCAATACTGCAGTCCTAAGCTCTGCTCACGTCCTGAGTTGGATCCCGGCGGAAGCTGGGTTCAGGTAGCTGGCTTGAGGTTGACTCAGCCTTCCATCTTCCGAGGTCGACAAAATGAGGACCCAGCTTGCTGGCGGGAAAGCGTAGAGGGCTGGGGAAGGCAATGGCAAACCACCCCGTAAAAAGTCTGCCATGAAAACATTTCGAAAGCAACATTACCCCAGAGTCGGAAATGACTGGGGACCTTTCCTTTCCGTGACCATGGGTATACCAGTGTTCCCTCTGAGCTGAGTTAGCGTGAGCTAGCTCACAGATTTTTAGCCTCCAGCTCACATTTTTGTCTTAACTCAGAAAGGATGACCCCAGAGCACAATAATTTATGCAGTAGGTCACAACTTTTATGCCAGTAGCTCCCAACTTTAATGCCAGTAGCTCACAAAGTAGAATTTTTGCTCACAAGGCTCCACAGCTTAGAGGCAACATTGGTGTATACCTATTTATATACCCCGTGGCGCAGAGTGGTAAAGCTGCAGTACTGCAGTCAGAGCCCTCTGCTCATGACTTGAGTTCAATCCCCGGTGGAAGCTGGTTCAGGTAGCCGGCTTGAGGTTGACTCGGCCTTCCATCCTTCCGAGGTCAGTAAAATGAGTCCCCAGCTTGCTGGCGGGAAAGCGCAGATGACTGGGGCAAACCACCCCGTAAAAAGTCTGCCGTGAAAACGTTGTGATGCGATGTCACCCCAGAGTCAGAAACGACTGGTGCTTGCTCAGGGGGCTACCTTTGCCTTTTTAAAACAATGGTGATGTTAGAGGGTGTGGCCTAATATGGAAATGAGTTCCTCTTGGGCTTTTTCTACAAAACCCCCTTGATTTTACTTATTTTCAAGCACGCTTAAGAACAGGGAGGTTGCGCTGGGAAGTCGGTTGCCCGAGGCGTAATAATATAAGATGGTTTTTTGACCCAACATACCAAGAATCAGATTGTGAGTCGAAGCACAACTGAATAACGGAGCATTCCCCATGTACATTGGGGCTCTTCAGCCGCCCTGTTGTAGCCGTCCGCTTAAAGAAGCCGCTTCTGAAAGTCGGGAATTCGGCGGCACGAGGAAGAGTGGCAGGAAGGGGACGCTGCCTGCTGTTCTGTTCCCAACCCTACCCTTGCGCGGCTGCCTTTTTAGGTAAAGGCCTCGTATTTTCCTCTTGCAAGGAATTTAGCTCTCCGTTCTAAATTATTGATAACTTCATCGTGCCCGGTGCCATCGAGAAATGCTTTGAAAGCGACTTTGCTGCTCACTGCGCCAGAATTTTTTTTCCCTTCTCCCCGTGTTGTTGGCCCATGCTGTGCTGACAAAGTCACCAACCTCGTTGATGTCTTGCACAAGCCACCCTTGTCGTCGTCCTGGGAGATCCTCAGAGCGCTTCCAAGGCGCCGAGTTGCGGAAGCGTTAACGTGAGCACGCTCCGAATGCGCTTATTGAACAGGGTCCCTGTGAGGCAACGAACAACTTTTCGAATCCGCTGAAGTCGTCCGCTGAGCCGAGATTTGCGCTTTCTGATCTGCAGGAGCAAAAGGAAGCTGTCATATGGACATATGAAGCTGCCTTACACTGAATCAGACCCTTGGTCCATCAAGTCAGTATTGTCTACTCAGACTGGCAGTGGCTCTCCAGGGTCTCAAGCTGAGGTTTTTCACACCTATTTGCCTGGACCCTTTTTTGGAGATGCCAGGGATTGAACCTGGGACCTTCTGCTTCCAAAGCAGATGCTCTACCATTGAGCCACCGTCCCTCCCCTGAAATGCGTCCCTCCCCTGTCCCCTGAAATGCGTGGTCCTAGCCAACTCTGCAGAATTGAAAATGCCAGGGAGTTCTTGCTCTCTCTTTGCTTCCTTGCAAATAGTAATGCGGCAGGACTTTTTTTGTAGCAGGAGCTCCTTTGCCTATTAGGCCACCCCCCCCCCCCGATGTCGCCAGTCCTCCTGGAGCTTCCAGTAGGCCCTGTACGAAGAGCCCTGTAAGCTCTTGGAGGATTGGCTACAGGGGTTGAATTCTAGCAGGAGCTCCTTTGCATATTAGGCTACACACCCCTGATGTAGCCAGTCCTCCAGGAGCTTCCAGTAGGCCCTGTCCTCCAGGAGCTTACAGTGGGCCCTGGAAGCTCTTGGAGGATTGGCTACAAGGGTGGAATTCTAGCAGGAGCTCCTTTGCATATTAGGCCACACACTCCTGATGTAGACAGTCAGGGGTGGAAATCTAGCAGGAGCTCCTTTGCCTATTAGGCCACACACCCCTGATGTAGCCAGTCCTCCTGGAGCTTCCAGTAGGCCCTGTGAGAAGAGCCCTGTAAGCTCTTGGAGGATTGGCTACAGGGGTGGAATTCTAGCAGGAGCTCCTTTACCTATTAGGCCACACACCCCTGATGTCGCCAGTCCTTCTGGAGCTTCCAGTAGGCCCTGTACGAAGAGCCCTGTAAGCTCTTGGAGGATTGGCTACAGGGGTGGAATTTTAGCAGGAGCTCCTTTACCTATTAGGCCACACCCCCCCTGATGTAGCCTGTCCTCCAGGAGCTTACAGTGGGCCCTGTACGAAGAACCCCATAAACTCTTGGAAGGCACTGCAGGGTTTTTAAGACCAGAAACGTGTCTAGAGGTGGTTTGCCATTGCTTGTCTCTGCATTAGAACAAAGTAGGAGCCCAGTAGCACCTTTAAGACCAACTGTAGACTTTTGTATGCATGCAGACTTCTTTAAACAGTGAAATGGGGTACAGTGAGCAGAGCAACATTTGACTGAACATTTGATTAGCCTTTATTTCAGGGGCGGCCAACGGTAGCTCTCCAGATGTTTTTTTTTTTTGCCTACAGCTCCCATCAGCCCCAGCCAGCATGGCCAATGGCTGGGGCTGATGGGAGTTGTAGGCAAAAAAACCCCCCTGCAGTGACAGTTGTGCATAATGGGGGGAAGAAAGGTGTGGGAATACGGGGAACTTGGTGGCATTTTGCATTTCTGACTTCTTTTGACAGATCTGTTCAAGCAGGTTCTGTTTGTTGACACAGCTTGAATGTGTCCGCCATTACACTTTGGCACGGAGAAAAGCCTGAATACAATAGCTTGTTTAATCTTTCTGATCCATTCCTGGTAGTTCGAGAAAACAAAGTAACAATTCTCCTTGAACTAGATCAGACCGCGCTGTTCAAGTCAAGCCGAAAAGCAAAAGCAAAATATGTATAATAAGCCAAAGGCACCTGTAATTAGAGCTCGGATAAACCGGAGCTGAAATAAACTCAA
The DNA here is from genome assembly GCF_032191835.1 of Heteronotia binoei. Classification (NCBI taxonomy): domain Eukaryota; kingdom Metazoa; phylum Chordata; class Lepidosauria; order Squamata; family Gekkonidae; genus Heteronotia; species Heteronotia binoei. Next base: position 8,795,828 of record NC_083223.1, read on the forward strand.
CTCCCTTTCAAAATCATTTCACGTTTGTCCCTACATATAAAATAAAATATTTTGAAAACAGGCATAAACTATAGCTGTCATCCAGAATAACATTAGAGCTTGCCATCCAAAGTGCCTTGATTTTGGATTTCTTTATTTGATAGAGGTTGGTTAGCAAGAGCGCTTTCAGTGTGATTTCTGAGAGTTGAGTTCTCAGGAGTTAGTATCGTTACCTAGGCCAATGTAGCAAGAAATGCTATTTCTTTCATTTATTCAACAATTTGAGAAACGCTTTGGCAGCATCATCCTGGGAAAAGAAACTGTACCTGGAGTGTCAAACATGCGTCCCAGGAGCTGGATCAGGCCCCCGGAAGGTTCCTATCAGGCCCTTGAGCAACCGGCTGTCATCTGCTTCCTTCTTCCTCTCTCTTGCTTCCTTCTGCATCACAGCTTGCTTTGCCAGGCATGCTCAACTGCACAGGAACTACAGAGCAAAGCCTCTATTTTCTCCATTTGCTGAGGCTCCTCCCTTGAGAAGGAAGGGGGGAGAAATAGCTTGTTTTGCCAGGCTCTCTCAATCACACAGCAGAACTACTGAGCCAAGCCTCTCTTCCTTTTATTGGCTGAGGCTCCTCCCTCTCCTGGTCCCCTGGGGGAAGAAAGGAAAGAGCCAGAGCTTCCTTTGCCCAGTTCCCTGGATCCCATGGGAGAGCTACAAAGAAAGCACCTTTAAGACCAATAAGTGCTAATGTTTTAAGTATGTTTTAAAAAATATTTAATTGTGTTTGTGTCCTTTATAAAGTTTATATCTACCTAATCTTAAATAGGTTCCTGCATGGCCCAGCCCAACTCAACATGGCTCAGCCCAACAAAGTCTCGTTTATGTCAGATTCGGCTCTCATAACAAATGAGTTGGACATCCCTGTTGTAGACGGCTGTCAAAGCACAGTGGTCTTACGGCAGGGATAGCCAAACGCGGCTCTTTCACGCACATTGTGCGGCTCTCAAAGCCCCCACCGCCCCATCAGTTGGCTTGAAGAAGGCATTTCTCTCTTTTAAATCACTTCTCCAAGCCGGCTGGAAGGAAGTTAAAGTTGCTTTCTTTCCACCTATCCCTCCCCCCCATCTATTCGATTTCCTTCCCTCCTCCCTTCCTCTGTTGTGGCTCTCAGACATCTGACATTCGTGTCTTACAGCTCTCAAACATTCTCAAGTTCATTCGTTGTAGCTCTTACAAAGCGGGGGAAGTGAGGGCCTTGAGAGACCTCGCCCACTTCCGCAAGGCCTGCAAAACCACACTCTTCTGGTTAGCCTTTAACCGATCTAGAGTTACCGTCATGGTGGGAGAAAATGTAGGAATACTGAAGCCATCAGAAGCGATACAACTGCATACGATTGTTTCAATGATTGAATTTTAAATTGTGTTAATGTTATGCAATTTTTAAATGGATTGTTTTCATTTCATTGTCGTGAGCCGCCCTGAGGGGAGGGCGGGATATAAATCAAATCAAATCGATAAAAATAAATAAGTTATGTTAAGCAAGTTTGGCCGGCCCTGGCTTATGGCGACCCCTGGTGGGGTTTTCAAGTCAAGAGATATTCAGAGATGGTTTGCCATTGCCTGCCTCTGCGTAGCAACCCTGGGTGGACACTAACCATCCAGACACTAATCAGGAGGAGGAAGATGATGATGATTGGGGGAGGGACGGTGGCTCAGTGGTAGAGCACCTGCTTGGTAAGCGGAAGGTCCCAGGTTCAATCCCCGGCATCTCCAACTCAAAAGGGTCCAGGCAAGGAGGCGTGAAAAACCTCAGCTTGAGACCCTGGAGAGCCGCTGCCAGTCTGAGTAGACAATACTGACTTTGATGGACCCAGGGTCTGATTCAGTATAAGGCAGCTTCATATGTTCATGTGTTCATGATTGGATTTATATCCCACCCTATACTCTGAATCTCAGAGCAGTCACAATCTCCTTTATCTCCTTCCCCCACAACAGACTCCCTGTGAGGTGGATGGGACTGAGAGGGCTCTCAGTGGGAGTGGGGAATCAAACCCGGTTCTCCCAGATAAGAGAGCTCTGGCTGACCCAAGGCCATTCCAGCAGCTGCAAATGGAGGAGTGGGGAATCAAACCCGGTTCTCCCAGATAAGAGAGCTCTGGCTGACCCAAGGCCATTCCAGCAGCTGCAAATGGAGGAGTGGGGAATCAAACCCGGTTCTCCCAGATAAGAGAACTCTGGCTGACCCAAGGCCATTCCAGAAGGTGCAAGTGGAGGAGTGGGGAATCAAACCCGGTTCTCCCAGATAAGAGAGCTATGGCTGACCCAAGGCCATTCCAGCAGCTGCAAATGGAGGAGTGGGGAATCAAACCCGGTTCTCCCAGATAAGAGAACTCTGGCTGACCCAAGGCCATTCCAGCAGGTGCAAGTGGAGGAGTGGGGAATCAAACCCGGTTCTCCCAGATAAGAGAGCTCTGGCTGACCCAAGACCATTCCAGCAGGTGCAAGTGGAGGAGTGGGGAATCAAACCCGGTTCTCCCAGATAAGAGAGCTATGGCTGACCCAAGGCCATTCCAGCAGCTGCAAGCGGAGGAGTGGGGAATCAAACCCGGTTCTCCCAGATAAGAGAGCTATGGCTGACCCAAGGCCATTCCAGCAGGTGCAAGTGGAGGAGTGGGGAATCAAACCCGGTTCTCCCAGATAAGAGAGCTATGGCTGACCCAAGGCCATTCCAGCAGCTGCAAGCGGAGGAGTGGGGAATCAAACCTGGTTCTCCCAGATATCAGAGCTATGGCTGACCCAAGGCCATTCCAGCAGGTGCAAGTGGAGGAGTGGGGAATCAAACCCGGTTCTACCAGATAAGAGAGCTCTGGCTGACCCAAGGCCATTCCAGCAGCTGCAAATGGAGGAGTGGGGAATCAAACCCGGTTCTCCCAGATAAGAGAGCTATGGCTGACCCAAGGCCATGCTAGCAGGTGCAAGTGGAGGAGTGGGGAATCAAACCGGGTTCTCCCAGATAAGAGAGCTCTGGCTGACCCAAGGCCATTCCAGCAGCTGCAAATGGAGGAGTGGGGAATCAAACCCGGTTCTACCAGATAAGAGAGCTCTGGCTGACCCAAGGCCATTCCAGCAGCTGCAAATGGAGGAGTGGAGAATCAAACCCGGTTCTACCAGATAAAGAGCTCTGGCTGACCCAAGGCCATTCCAGCAGCTGCAAATGGAGGAGTGGGGAATCAAACCCGGTTCTCCCAGATAAGAGCTATGGCTGACCCAAGGCCATTCCAGCAGCTGCAAGCGGAGGAGTGGGGAATCAAACCTGGTTCTCCCAGATATCAGAGCTATGGCTGACCCAAGGCCATTCCAGCAGGTGCAAGTGGAGGAGTGGGGAATCAAACCCGGTTCTACCAGATAAGAGAGCTCTGGCTGACCCAAGGCCATTCCAGCAGCTGCAAATGGAGGAGTGGGGAATCAAACCCGGTTCTCCCAGATAAGAGAGCTATGACTGACCCAAGGCCATTCCAGCAGGTGCAAGTGGAGGAGTGGGGAATCAAACCCGGTTCTACCAGATAAGAGAGCTCTGGCTGACCCAAGGCCATTCCAGCAGCTGCAAGTGGAGGAGTGGGGAATCAAACCCGGTTCTCCCAGATAAGAGAGCTCTGGCTGACCCAAGGCCATTCCAGCAGCTGCAAATGGAGGAGTGGGGAATCAAACCCGGTTCTACCAGATAAGAGAGCTATGGCTGACCCAAAGCCATTGCAGCAGCTGCAAGTGGAGGAGTGGGGAATCAAACCCGGTTCTCCCAGATAAGAGAGCTCTGGCTGACCCAAGGCCATTCCAGCAGCTGCAAGTGGAGGAGTGGGGAATCAAACCTGGTTCTCCCAGATAAGAGAGCTACAGCTGACCCACCACACCAAACTGACTGCTTAGTTTGAAGGGTTCTTGGGCATTGGTAGGACCCCAGCCTGGCATGCTGGACCTCAGGGAGTATTTTAGCATGAGATTGCCCTGTTCCGTCTAGTTTATCCTCACAACAACCCTGCAAGGTAGTTTATGCTGAGTGTGGGACTACCCCAAGGTCATCCAGCAAGCCTTCCATGGCAGAGCAGGGAATCAAACTTGGGCCATCCTGGTCAGGGCACCCCCAGCCTGAGCATGCTGAAATCAGGGGAGTATATTTGCATGCGATTGCCCTGTTCGTCTAGCTTCTAACATCTGAAGTCACATTTTGTTTTGAAGTTTCTGTTTCTGTGCGGTGCTAACTGAATATGTTTTAGCTGGCTTGATGTAGGAGTTAGACTATGATCTTGGAGAACCAGGTTTGATTCCCTGCTCTGCCATGGAAGGCTTGCTGGATGACCTTGGGGTAGTCCCACACTCAGCCTAATCTACCTTGCAGGGTTGTTGTGAGGATAAAATGGAGGAAAGGAGAATTATGTAAATCATCCAGGGTCCCAGAGAGGTGGGGTATAAATGCAATAAATAGAGAACCAGTTTGGTGTAGTGGTTAAGTGTGTGGACACTTATCTGGGAGAATCGGTTTTGATTCCCCACTCCTCCACTTGCAGCTGCTGGAATGGCCTTGGGTCAGCCATAGCTCTCGTAAGAGTTGTCCTTGAAATGGCAGCTACTGTAAGAGCTCTCTCAGCCCCACCTGCCTCACAGGGTGTCTGTTGTGGTGCTGGTGCTGGGAAGGTAAAGGAGATTGTGACTGCTCTGAGATTCAGAGTATAGGGCAGGATATAAATCCAATATCATCTTCTTAAATTCTTCTTATTTCACTTTTTCAGGGATTTAGGTACAGAGCAGTGTGATACAGTCAGCTCTGGGAATCATGCGTGTCCACGAGGACCCTTGCCCCTCGTTTCTCTGCCTCGTCACACGCCCCCCTCCCCATGCCAGGCTGCTACAGTTCTTTGGAGGGTTCATTTCAGGGCAACCCCTGCACAGGAAAGAACGAACAGAGACTCAGAGCTCCGTTGTGTCCTGCTGGCATGGTTCGGTTTGTTAACTAGGGTTGAGATCTGACCCGGGTGGACTAAAACTTCCATCTAGCTGCGCAGTGCCAGTAAATGATTGAATCAGTAGCTAACCCCTAAAAGCACTGGGTGAAACTTTGCCATGGGGGACGGGGAAGTTAAATAATACAGATTTGTAAAACGTGGGTAGGGTTCCCGCTCAATGCACTTTGCTCGAAATAAGAGCTCCCTTACATTTGTATACGAATGCCGGAAGGCAAGAGATGCGCACTCTTCTCAATTATGCAGAACTGAAGCATTTGTGGAAAAAGAGCGGGGTTGACCTTTATTTACCCCAAGAGAAGAAGAGGAAGGATTGGATTTATATCCCGCCCTATACTCTGAATCTCAGAGTGGTCACAGTCTCCTCTACCTTCCCCCCTCCCCCACAGCAGACACCCTGTGAGGTGGGTGGGGCTGGAGAGAGCTCTCCCAGAAGCTGCCCTTTCAAGGACAACTCCTACAAGAGCTATGGCTGACCCAAGGCCATTCCAGCAGCTGCAAGTGGAAGAGCAGGAATCAAACCCAGTTCTCCCAGATAAGAGCCTGCACACTTAACCACTACACCAAATTGGCGCTTTCTCAAAGGGATGCACCTGAAATTGTTTGCACCTATTCTGAATAGGGAGTCAGTGCTGTAATTTCAGAGTGAGCCATCGTAGCCGTTCCCTAATATGAGCCATCAGGAGTTGTCCAAAACAGAAACTATTTTTAGCGTTTTTAAAAAGCACCATCTCTGGTTTGTGTGTGTTCATGTAAAATGGCCAACAACAACAACAAAAAAAGTCCAGGCAAGCAGTTAAAGGCTGTGAACCGCCAAGGACAAATTCCATTAGTTTTCATAAAAGGGAAACGCACAGCTGCCAAGAACCTAGATTAGTTCAGAATTCAAGCCATAGCAACAGCTGTTTCACAAACACGTGTCCTCCCCAAATATGGAACTTTTTAAAAAAGCCAATAAGTATAGTCTGTCTTTTCTTCAAATCCAGTTCTCCGCAGCGGTCTGATCAAATTGGTCGGTCGCTGGGTACCCACCTGCACCCTGTGGGTTGGTTTCCTTTTTTTTTTTTTGTCTTTGAACCGTATCCCTCAGCATTTGAGATGAAATATAGATACTTTGAAAGAAAAGACTTAAACCTGTTGGGTGCTGAAGGCCAGAACCGCCTCTGTGAGTTGAATCCTGCAGGAAAAATATATTAAAAGCCATTTACAAAGATACATCAGCGGTAGCAGTAACAGCGATGTGGGAATTGACTTCCGTTGCACGACTCCTAAGTTAAGGAAATCTGTGACCTTTTAGGTTATCAGCTTTATTGCATCATAAGCATTCATGGAGTAGAGCCTGTTTCATTAACCACGTGCTCTTTCAAGACCAAAGTAAGCAAACCTTGGGCTATCCACAGTTACTCCTCCTGATCCATCTCTCCACACATCCCTTCGGTAGGATCAGGGCAGTAGCGCTGGAACAGGAAATTTTTTTAACTCCTTGTCCCTTGTGTTATTTCTGGGTTTAAATTGCTTCCTTCTCTTGAGAACCTGTCCTTACATATATAGGTCACGGTCTTTCCCTTTTAGTGGACACAGTAGGAGAGATCTTTGTAAGGCTCAGTGTGTTCAGAAACCAAGAAATTTGCTCTCTGCACGTGTCTTGCACCCTTAGAGGCAGAAGAAGAAAAAGAGTAAAGCAACACATGTTTGTCAAAACAAAACTTGTCCAGAGTAGGGGTTTTTTTCACCTAGTTGACGTAATCCAGTTCCTAAAATAGTCCATGTAATTACCGGAACAATTTGTGCCACTCTGGTTTTCCTTCTCAGATGAATTTTTTGCATGTGGAAGGATCGTGTTAGGAACAGAGCTTGCCCCGTCATTTGAATGCTGAAGGACGTAACATATGTCTTCTAAAGGCAGTCCATCTTGCAAGTACTTGGGGTTTTCCCGTTTTTCTTACTTACCCCTGAGTATGTGCATGTCGAACAATTTGCAATAGGAATCTGTTATTCCCTCTTCACAAATTTGCTTTAGGAAACCTGGTCAGAAATGGCTGGTGTGACAAGAAGTCTGAAGCCACCACTAGTGAGTGAAAGGGGGCCATAGAAACATAAGTGCCGAACAGGACCTGAAGGGCCATCTAGTCCAGTCCCCTGCACAGTGCAGATAATCCACAGCTACTCTCCCCCCCCGCCCCCCCCCCCGGTGACCCCTGTGCTATTCCCAGATGCCTCAAAGTTCTTAGTTCATTGGTGCCGAACTTATTTGTTATGAGAGCTGGATCTGATGTAAATGAGACCTTGCTGGGCTGGGCCATGGGCATAATAAAATGTAATGCCAGGTAGCAGAGATATAAATTTTTATAAAGGACGCAGACAAACGCAAAGATTTTGTATCTCTCCCGTGTGATCGAGGGATGTGGGCAAAGGAAGCTCTGGCTCTTTTTCCCTCCCCCCTCCCCAGGGGATGAAGGGGGCGGAGCCGGAAAAGAGACTTGGCTCAGTAGCTCTGCTGTGCGATTGAGAGAGCCTGGCAAAGTAAGCTCTTCCTCCCCCCCCAAAGGAGGAGCCTCAGCCAATGGAGAAAACAGAGGTTTGGCTCCATAGCACCCGTGTGATTGAGGAAGCGTGGCAAAGCAAGCTGTGACACGGAAGCAAGAGAGAGGGAGAAGAAAGCAGACTTGCTCGCGGCCCTGATAGGAACCTTTCGAGGGCCTGATTTGGCCCCCGGGCTGCACATTTGACTCTCCTGATCTTAACGTATGGTGTTCTGTGGCCAAGGCAAGAGGCTGCCATGGAGTGTGGCAATGGCTAGCTAGCAGTGCCTGGGACAAGTTGCTAACCTGATGTCTCCGTATTGGACTTTCCTAGGCAGTCATTAGCTGCATGCCTCCAGAGTGCTGAGCTGACCAGCCTTGTTCTCAGATGCCACATTGTGAAGCCACCCCATGAAGGCCTCTAGCTGCCCTGCCCCTTAGCCGCTACCCATCGGCGGTGCCTCGTAACTTCCCAGCTCCCTGTTTCCTTAGCCCTCTCTTTCCTTGACAGATGCCACATGACACCTGGGGCAGCTGTGGGATGTGTGTTGCCTGTATCAAAGGTCTGGTCTCAGAAGGTGAACTTCCAAGCAGATGCTTACGGTCCAGCGAAATGCAGAAATGGCCTTTGGAACGTCCAGCTCCCCACAATGCGTGAGGTTTCTTATTGATTGGAAACAGGCCAAGCTAGTAATCTAAATACGTAGAAGGGTGTCGGAAATTTGTTGGACGGATGTTTATAAGAATCCGTGGAAGGGAAATATTGGTGGGCGTGAGCATATGAAATGCTTGCAAGCTTTTTTGTTTGTTTGTTTGTTTTTGCAAGCGAAACACTGCAGCAAATGGAAGAGGATTCACGTTGTCATTACAGCATAAGCTGAATCTGCTCCAGCAGGGTTTCTCATCTAGTCCAGCAACCCTGGCTCTCGTAGCGTCTGGCCAGATGCATCGGAAAGCTCGCGAGCAGGGGACGAAAGGAACAGCTTCCATCTGCTCTTGCTGTAACTGTCACATTCCCAGACGCTCTGCCTCTTAAACAGAGAGGTTTCTTCCGCCATCGTAGCTAATGACCATTTAGAAACGCACGGTCTGTGAATTTGCCTGTGTTTCCCTTGTAAAGCCATCTAAACCAGTGCTCTAGTCGACACGAATCCCACGTGCTCTTAATTACGTAGTGTGTAAAGAGACGTTTCCTGTTGTCTGTCCTGAATCGACTATCTGTCAGCTTGGGTGGCACTGAATTCTGTCTGCTTTATTCGTGCCTTATGTCAGGTTAGCCGGATCTCATGGTGGAAGCTAAAGAGGATCAGTCCCGATCAGTATTCCAGGAAGGAATACCACGGTCGCGGCTAGGGAGGGGCGTAGAACGTGAAAACGGTGGTTCGTTTCATTTTGTGGTTCGTCGGTTTGCCTGATTCGGTGTTTCATGGTTTTTAAAGTTTTCTGAACGAATTGTGGTTCATTTGGTTCGGGAGCACCGGGCATAGCGGGAACACCTGAACCGATCTGCAGCAACCCACAAGTTGGTTGCTTTAGGCGTGAATCATGATTTGTGCTTCGATTCGTGCCCCCCCCCTAGTTGTGACGCAGAGGGAGGCTATGGCAAATACTCTCCCGACGTCTCTTGCCTTGAAAACCCCGTGGGGTCCCCATAAGTCAGCTGTGATTTGACAGCCTTTTGCCATCGAGCTGCAGCTGACTTATGGAGACCACATAGGACTTCGAAGGCAAGAGGTGTTCAGAAGTGGTTTGCCCTCGCCTGCCTCTGCGTAGAGACCCGCAGAGCCGGATCAACAATTAGGCCAAGTTGGCACTAGCCTATGGGCCCCTCTGCCTTTAGGGGCTCTGGGCCAGCTTTCCTCCCATTTCCCCCCTGCTTGCAGCCCTCCCAGCATGCAGAGCCAGCAACTGAGCTGCTCTTTGCCTGACTTGCCTGGTGCGGCTGCTGCTGGCGTTGTCGCCAAGTTTGCCTCTCTGCCGCTCCCTCACAGCTTAGTCACAGGGGCTTTTAAGAAGGTGCCTGCAGGCTGCAGCGGGGGCCATGGGCACTCAGACACTCTACGATAATTTGTGAGGGGGCCTCCAAGATTTTGACTGTTTAGGGGCCTCCACGGGGTTTAATCTGGCACTGGAGACCCCGGTATTCCTGGGTGGTCTCCCATCCAAGCACTAACCAGGCTGGCCCTGCTTAGCTTCGGAGATCTGTTGAAATGGGGCTAGCCCGGGCTATCCAGTAGGGATGGGCGCGAACCGGTTCCCAAGAAAATGTGGCACGAATGTGGACCGTTTCAGAGCCCCCGAACTGATTTTGCAAAAGGCACCTTTCCCAAACATTTACCAGACCTTTGTCCAGTTCAGTTTGGCTGTTGAGGCCATTGAAACCTACCAGCTAAGTAGCGCGGGGTCTTCACCTGACCCGTTGGGATTAAATGACTGCCAGCCCTTTCACCAGTTGGTTTCGCTCCCCACCCCACTTCCCGGGCACCTCGCTGCTCTTCCGGTCTCCTTCGGCTGCTTCCTTTCATTTAGTATTTTGGCAGTGGGTGAGCCATTTGTTGAGCATCCTCAAAGCTGAATTTAAACACAAGTTATAAATATCTTACTCAAGAGGGCCAGATTAACCTTGGTTAGCGGCAGGCTCAAGAGGGTTTCAGATTTTCACAGCCTTTCCGGCGGGGATGCTATGTTGTGTTTCTCCCGTCTGGATCATTTAAATGCGACTCGGAGGGCGGACTGGGTGAGGCGTCTGAATTTTAAGCAGCTCTTTTTTTGTCTGATGCGCTGCTGAGAATTTGGTGCGTTTTTGTTTCGAAGGACTGAGCCCCGCTAGCCGACGTTTAAAATGCTTTCAGAGGGAATGTACAGTCTTTCTTACAAGGCACCTCGTGTCCGAACAGTGTTCCTATACAGATTCTTTGACTTTTAGTGTTTCTCCCCAACCCCCCGTATGTAATACCTTTTGGTATTTTCTTTCATGGAAAGTAAGATGTTAAAAAAATACTTTAAGCTACAACTAAGAACATAAGAGAAGCCATGTTAGATCAGGCCAATGGCCCACCCAGTCCAACACTCTGTGTCACACAGTGGCAATTTTTTTTTGTGGCTAATAGCCACTGATGGACCTCTGCTCCATATTTTTATCTAAACCCCTCTTGAAGGTGGCTATGCTTGTGGCTGCCACCACCTCCTGTGGCAGTGAATTCTACATGTTAATCACCCTTTGGGTGAAGAAGTACTTCCTTTTATCCGTTTTAACCTGTCTGCTCAGCAATTTCATCGAATGCCCACGAGTTCTTGTATTGTGAGGAAGGGAGAAAAGTACTTCTTTCTCTACTTTCTCCATCCCATGCATTATCTTGTAAACCTCTATCATGTCACCCCGCAGTCAATGTTTCTCCAAGCTAAAGAGTCCCAAGCGTTTCAACCTTTTTTCATAGGGAAAGTGTTCCAGCCCTTTAATCATTCTAGTTGCCCTTTTCTGGACTTTCTCCAATGCTATAATATCCTTTTTGAGGTGCGGCGCCCAGAACTGCACACAGTACTCCAAATGAGACCGCACCATCGATTTATACAGGGGCATTATGATACTGGCTGATTTGTTTTCAGTTCCCTTCCTAATAATTCCCAGCATGGCGTTGGCCTTTTTTATTGCAAACACACACTGTCTTGACATTTTCAGTGAGTTATCTACCACGACCCCAAGATCTCTCTCTTGGTCAGTCTCTGCCAGTTCACACCCCATCAACTGTCAGTTCAGTCTTTGCTCTACTATGTTCCCTAGATCAGTGGTTTCCAACCATTTTGGTATGGCGACCCACAATCCCAAATTTACTTGGTACGGTGTGTCAAGCATGCGGGTTCAATGACGAGTCGAAGTTGATACAAAGACTACGTTTATTGATTGACCGATACTTTCTGTGTAACAGGTTCTTGAGAGTAATGCTGCAAATACATTGATACAATACTTTTAAGGCTTACTTCAAAAGGATTCCAAAGGATGGGGGTGCAGGGTAGCTCTCACACATAAACTATCATAAATGTCTACATTCTCATAGTGTTATCAGGACTCTGTCCTTGCTTTCCCCAGATGTGTCGCACTCCCTACCAGGAATGTATGGGAAGGTGCGGATTACTTCTTCTCAAGTTAGTTTCATTTCTCACTACTTCTACTTTTCAGGCAATAAAGCAAGAAGGAGGGAGGGAAAGAATAACAGAGCTAACAAAGCTGGGTCCTCCATGATCCTTCACAGACCAGTGTTAGGCAGAACCCTATAACAATCAATTATCAATGGAATTTCACCATGCTTGTCATTGACTCATTCAAGGTTGGCCCAAGATTTTTTGACACCCCGGGCAAACTGTAACCTTGGCATCCATCTAATTTGGTGTTCCATTTTCTACAGCAGCTAGCCAGAGGTTTGTGGGTCTTTTTGAAAAGCCAACAGCCGTTGCTCAAAGGACTCAGCTGCCCCCACGATAAATGTGTTCACACTACACTAAATAATGCGTTTTGCAATTGGATTTTTGCTGTTCTTAAGTTGGATTTTAGCTATTCTTACACGGTGAAAATCCAGTTGTAAAGCTCGTAATTTAGTGTAGTGTGAACGCACCCTGTGAACCCCAGATGGGTGGCGTTGTAACATACACAGCCTTTGTACATGGAGGTTACATTCTAGCCTTTGACCACCATTTCTTTCCATGTTACTCCCTCTAATCTTCCCCTGTAAGATTCTAAGAAACTTACTCTAGTAACCAACAGAACATGTTTTACTTGATTGACGTATGCATGCAGTGAAGAAGATATATCACGTGGAGACACTGGCCCCACTGGAGCCAGTTTGGTGTAATGGTTAAGTGTGAGGATTCTTATGTGGGAGAACTGGGTTTGATTCCCCGCTCCTCCACTTGCAGCTGCTGGAATGGCCTTGGGTCAGCAATAGCTCTGGCAGAGGTTGTCCTTGAAAGGGCAGCTGTTGTGAGAGCCCTCTCAGCCTCAACTACCTCACAGGGTGTCTGTTGTGGGGGAGGAAGGTAAAAGAGATTGTGAGCCACTCTGAGATTCCGAGTGGAGGGCGGGATATAAATCCAGTTTCTTCTTCTAGATTCTCCAAATGGGAGAGCCCTTGACTACCAGTACCCAGTGAAGTGGTAAGCGGGAAAGCTCATTACGGTTGCAAGTGACCTGTAGGCCTCTTTTTCCTTTTCAAAAAAAAGGGATCTGCCTTAGATTCTCAGTATGGGAGAGCCATTAACCACCAGCAGCCAGTGATATAACATAAGCCAGGGGTGGCCAAACTGGTTTAACTTAAGAGCCACATACAATAAATGTCAGATGTTTGAGAGCTGAAAGACATGAGCATAAGATGTTTGAGAGTCACAACACAGGAAGGAAGAAAGATGGGGAGGAGGAGGAGGGAGAGGTGGAAAGGAAGCCACTTTTAATTTTGTGGCACTCTCCAAGCTGCCACCTTTGGGAAGTGTCTTAAAGAGAGAAATGCCAAGCTGGCTGACGGGGCAGTGGGGGCATTGAGACACACACAATACATGTGAAAGAGCCACACGTGGCTCCCAAGCTGCAGTTTGCACACCCCTGGTATAAGCTTTTGAGAGCCAAATACAAGTTGGAATGGTGATCCCGGAGTCCTACAGTCTGAGATGGGAGGAGTGTTGCAAAAAAGCAACTCGGGATGCAGAAGCACCATGCATATTCCTTCTCTGCTCCAATCAAGCTGATGACAGTGTGCATTGTACCTTTGCCTCCCAAGCCCTTTCCTTGCAGTGCCCCTCCCACTTTCAGATTGGATATAAGGATTCAGGGATCTCCATTCCAACTTGTATCTGACGAAAGCTCGTACCTCTCAATTGCTTGTTGGTCTCTTACTGCTGGACTCAAATCTAGCTGTTCTGCTGCAGACCGTCATGGCCGCCTTCTGAAATAACCCAGCAGAATATTTGTTTTAACTTTTTCTTAACCCGCATTCAAGTGTATTCTTAACGTACTGAACATATTCTCTTTTCCCCCTCTTTTCACAGATGCAAAGCATACTGCTTAGATAGGTGAACAATGGAACCAGAAATCATCCGAATGTACTCGTCTTCCCCTCCACCGCTGGATAACGGAGCTGACGAGGAAGAAGATGACGAGTTTGGTGATTTTGGTGGATTTTCCGGTGCCGGGAGTTCCAGCGTAGGCTTTGACTTTGCATCAGATTATTCCAATTCAAAGGAAGACCATAAATCTCCATATAATGCTGATTATCCGAGCAGCGTAGACAGCATAATAGCCTTTACTACCGTTAGATATGTTAATGATGCAGACGGCATCGCTGAACTTCCTGATTCTATTAAAGGACTTCCTGCCGGCGCTGGCAAAGAAAAACGTGAGTGTCGGAGGCTGGGCTCATCACTTGATGACTTAACCTCAGTGGAGGTAAACAGAACTGAGAAATCGGAGGCCCCACCCTCTGACATTATTCGGACTGAAAGGAGAGCTGCAGGTCAGGACCAGCAAATAGACAGCTATAACGGCGAGAGACCGCAGTGTCCAGAAGTGCTAACCAATGGATTTGCAGCACTGGACGCCACAAATCCTCCTGGAGCAGAAGATCTGGACGGTATCGCTGGCTCGAAGGCATTAAAAACGGTTCGCGCTCGTAGTCCTGATTTGAGTTTAGCATCCGCGCCCAGCACAGTGGAGGACTTTGCAGATTTTGCCACGTTCTCACCTGAGCAAACAGCCCAGGCAGAAGAAACAGGTGGTAAAATATGCAGAAACCCTAGCGAAAGAGAAACACTAAGTGTGCACGAAAGCAATATTATAAATAGCACTGGCGAGGGGGACTCTATGAAGGAAGCAGCTTTGGGTGGAAGCTGTGAACACAAAGGGGTGACTTGCACTGAAGGCAAACCGGTCTGCATTTCAAAAACTAACATAGTGGTCCATGAGGACTCCAGAGCCAAGCAGGGAAGTGAGGCTCTGGAACACACCGACGTTTTCTCTTCCACGCAAACAAATGTGAATCGAGGGGGCACGGCAGACGGTATTGAAGGCGGAGGAGAATGTGACGCTGGAAGGAGCCAGGAAGGTGACATTTCTCGGACCAGCGATACTGCGAGTCCGCTAAACCTTAATGCAAATAGCGTTCAAGATCTTGGCAGTCTTCCTGCGGAGGAGCCCGTGCCTGTCTCCGAAATGGTTAAAAACGGTGAAAGCGAACTTGGACCAGCCTCGTTTAGTGACTTAAATGAAGACGATTTTGGGGACTTTGGCACAGTAAGTAACGGCTCTCCTGCATTTGCAGTTTCTGTGAGCCAAGAAAACGTTGAACCCCCTTTTGAGAAAAAAAGCTGTAGGCCCGCTAATGAATTCAGGGATTTCCCGGGTAGAAACGATGACCATTTGCATTCAGCCACGGTAGTGCGTTCCGAACCAGGTGAGCTTTCCCACTGTGGATCGGAAGAACTCCGGAGAGCCGATTCGGGTTCCGATATGGCGATCCAGCCTTTGGCTGAAATGGAAAACGGGAACAATCACGAGTTTGGAGACTTCGATTCGGTAACGAAACGGGGCCTGGACGCCGACGAGTTTTCCGACTTCAGTTCTGCCGGCTGCAACCAAGGGACGGAGTGGAATGCCTTCGAGTCGGAGCCGGAGGAGAGCTGTTCGTGGGCTGCTTTTGGAGATGAGCAAGTAGCGGGGTCTCCTAAGAAAGACGTGTGGCCAGCACATAGGACAGACGCAGCAGCTGGTGCCGAAGATGCAGCATCGCCTAAGGCGGACAGTGTTTCAGGAACCCCTTTCCATGGAAGCGGCAGAAGACAACCGCATGAATTGCCGCCAGCTCAGGTAACTACAGCAGCTGTTCTGTCAGTGTTTCAAAGGATTCTGATGCGAGAGCCAGTTTGGTGTAGCGGTTAAGTACGCAGACTCCTATCTGGGAGACCCGGGTTTTTCCCGCTCCTCCACTTGCACCTGCTGAGATAGC
This sequence comes from Heteronotia binoei, assembly GCF_032191835.1. Taxonomy (NCBI): domain Eukaryota; kingdom Metazoa; phylum Chordata; class Lepidosauria; order Squamata; family Gekkonidae; genus Heteronotia; species Heteronotia binoei. The sequence goes on from NC_083223.1 coordinate 8,811,330, forward strand.
CTTGGGTCAGCCAGAGCTTTCATAGAAACTGTCCTTGAAAGGGCAGCTGCTGACAAAGCACTCTCAGCCCCATCTACCTCACAGGGAATTTGTTGTGGGGGGGGGGGGTAGAGGAGACTGTGATCACTCTGAGATTCAGAGTATAGGGCAGGATATAAATCCAAAATCATCATCATCATCTTCTAAAGCAGTTTTCCCCCCAGCTGGCTTGGTTAGCGGGAAATTCACCCACATTCTCTTGCCTTGTTCTGACTGCCTCAGCGTGCAAGGTTACACAAAAGCTGGATTCGTTGGCTAGGGAGACGAATGGGACTCACTCCCACATCTATTGGGTAGAGCCACAGCATCAATAAAACTTTCTAATAATACCTTTTTTTGAAAAAGGTGCACATTTTTTCTTGGGGGCGGTGGAGGGTCCACAGGAGCCCCCGACCTTTTTTGAGCCCGTGGGCCCCCTTGGAATTCTGACACAGTGTTGGCGGTGCAGCTGCAGCGTGGCGGCCACAGGAGACGGGGCTGGCCAGAAAACCGTTGCTGCCGCTTACCTCCAGTCGATGCCACGAAAACCCTCGTGCTGTGGTAGCGGCTGCCGCCAAAGTGGGGTTTTGAAAAATCTGCCTAGCCAATCAAATCTCCAGTGGCTAAGAGCCCGACGTGTTTTTTAAAAGCAGTTGACAGACACAACAAAAAGTGTCGGAGAGCCGCATAGCACCCGTCGGTGCCACGTTTGGGGTCCCTGGTGTATAACTTCTCAAGACGGCACAGCATTGAAAAACGATTGTGGTCCTGTCTTTACCTAACTGTCCTATTGAAGCGCTTAATAGTTTGGGAATGAAGGGTTAAATTGAAACTGAAAAAGAAAGCAGTCTGTTTGGTGTAGTGGTTAAGTGTGCAGACTTTTATCTGGCAGAACCGGGTTTGATTCCCCACTCCTCCACTTGCACCTGCTGGAATGGCCTTGCGTCAGCCATAGCTCTGGCAGGCGTTGTCCTTGAAAGGGCAGCTGCTGTGAGAACTCTCTCAGCCCCACCCACCTCACAGGGTGTCTATTATTGGGGGGGGAGAAGATATAGGAGATTGTAGGCTGCTCTGAGATTCTGTCCTTGAAAGGGCAGCTTCTGTCAGAGCTCTCTCAGCCCCACCCACCTCACAGGGTGTCTATTATGGAGGGAGAAGATATAGGAGATTGTAGGCTGCCCTGAGATTCTGTCCTTGAAAGGGCAGCTTCTGTCAGAGCTCTCTCAGCCCCACCCATCTCACAGGGTGTCTGTTGTGGGGGAGGAAGGTAAAGGAGGTTGTAAGCCGCTCTGAGTCTCTTGATTCAGAGAGAAGGGCGGGGTATAAATCTACAGTCGTCTTCTTCTGTCAGCACATGTCATCTGAAAGAATTCAGTTTAATTGGCAAAGGCTGCCCTTATTCCTAATGTATTCTGTGACTTTCCTTAAAGTAAAAGTTTTGATCATGACGGGGGTTGTAGCGTTCGATGCCTTGAATGGAAAAGGTGACACACAACAAGAACCTGTGTGGTGGAGGGTTGGAACGGAGGTCTCCCAACCTTTCTGAGTCTGTAGGCACATTTGGAATTCTGACATAGCATGGTGGGCGCAGCCACAAAATGGTTGCCACAGGAGGCGGAGCCAGCCTCAAAATGGCTGCCGTGGCTCACCTTCAGTCATACCTTGCAAATCCTCATGCGGCGATGGCAGCTGCTGCCAAAGCAACAGTTTAAAAAAAATCTGCACAGGCAGATCTCCAGTGGCCAATCGGAAGTTTTGCCGGGCCAAAAGCCCCACATGGCTCCACCCACTTTCTAAAAGGACTCCACTCACTTTCTAAAAGGACTTTGCAGGCTACAGGATAGGTTTTGATGGACACACATGATCTCCGCGCTGGGGATCCCTGGGTTAGAATGTCGGACTAGGACCCAGGAGATCCAGATTCGAATCTCCACTTTGCTGTGGCAGGTTGCTGGGTGGCCTTGGGCCGGTCGCATGCTATCGACCTAGCCTACGTGAAAGGCTTGCAGCAGAGATAAACTAGAGGAAGGGAGAATGTTGTAAGCTACTTTGAGTCCTCCTTAGGGAGAATGGCAGGTATAAATGAAATAAATGAAGGATTTAATTGAACTGGAAGAGGAAACTTGATTAATGTCAACTTGAGACATCAGAGGCAAGGCGCTTAATATTCTTTGCACAACCACGCATTACGTTGGAGTTTCCGCTTAATGCTTGTCATCAGTCTGGCTTGCATTTAATTTCTTTTCCCCTGACTCATTTCAGAGAGGAAAGACTGAGGGCAATTCAGGCACTCATGAAACCTGCTGCATCTGGATTTCTGCCTATGGACAGCCCAGTGGGTACTTTAGCTGCTGTTAGGGTTTCCAGGTCCCCCGGTGTGTGTGTGGGGGGAGGGAATAGAGTTGTCAGTTCCAGCTTGGGGAACCCTTGGGAAGGGCTGGAACCTCTGTGGGGTACAATGCCCTGGAGCTCATCCTCCAAAGCATCCATTTTCTCCAGGGGAACTGATAAGAACACAAGAGAAGCCATGTTGGATCAGTCCAATGACCCATTCAGTCCAATACTCTGTGTCACTTAAGAACATAAGAGAAGCCATGTTGGATCAGGCCAGTGGCCCATCCAGTCCAACACTCTGTGTCACATAAGAACATAAGAGAAGCCATGTTGGATCAGGCCAATGGCCCATCCAGTCCAACACTCTGTGTTGCATAAGAACATAAGAGAAGCCATGTTGGATCAGGCCCATGACCCATTCAGTCCACACTCTGTGTCACTTAAGAACAGAAAAGCCATATTGGATCAGGTCCATGGCCCATCCAGTCCAACACTCTGTGTCACATAAGAACATAAGAGAAGCCATGTTGGATCAGGCCCATGGCCCTTCCAGTCCAACACTCTGTGTCACACAGTGGCCAAAAGGACCAGGTGCCGTCAGGAGGTCCATCAGTGGGGCCAGGACACTAGAAGGCCTCCCACTGTGCCCCCCCCGCCCGAAGCATCCAGAATACAGAGCATCGCTGCCCCAGACAGAGTCCCAATGATAAGCTGTGGCTAATGGCCACTGATAGATCTCTGCTCCAGATGTTTATCCAATCCCCTCTTGAAACTGTCTATGCTTGTAGCTGCCACCACCTCCTGTGGCAGTGAATTCCATGTGTTAACCGCCCTTTAGGTTACGAAGCACTTCCTTTTATCAGTTCTAACCCGACTGCTCAGCGATTTCATTGAATGCCCACGAGTTCTCGCATTGTGAGAAAGGGAGAGATCTTTGCAATCTGGAACTGTAATGCTGGGGGGATCTCAATGCCCCGCCTGGAGGCTGACATCCTGAGCTGCTGTGCAAAGGATTGAGAGCGACCTGAGTAAGTGTCTGCCTAGAAGTGCACGAAGGTTCATTTCCACCCAGCCTGCCTCTAAGTGTCAGAAGGGGATTTCATCTAGACACGCAAATCCTTCCAGAAATGTCGGAGCCGGGATGGATGAGTTGCGTCTTCCATTATTCTCCCCGCCCCCCAAAACATGGAATTGGGGGGGGAGTTAAAAGTATGCAGTATTTTCCTATCACAGCTAAAACCATTTGGTGCTTTAATAACGTAAATCACATCATAACTGTAACTTGGTTTAGCATAGAAAATTATATTTCTTGGCGCATTTTATGGAATTTGAAAGCAGACGCTGCAGCCGTCTCCAGGTGAAGTTGCAAATATACCCAGTAGTAAAGCAAGGAGTTGCAAATTCCTGTCCCCCCTTCTTTTTTAGCACATTTCACTTATTCCAAAACGGATCTTTCATGGGAGGTTTTTTTATCAATACCCCAAACTGCCCGATTCCTCTGATGGGAAAAAAAAAGTTTAGAGGCTTTTAAAAAAAAATACCTTGGGAGCAAATAAAGACCTTACTGAGCATTTCATTAATTGCAAAAAAAAAAATAATATTTTTTATGATTTTTTAAAAAAATTTTAACGGCTTGTCAAACTTTTCAGTTTTCTCCTTTTGGAAAAACTGAAGAGAAGTCCTTGAGGGTGACCGTGGAGGTCTGAATTTCAGCCAGGCTTGTGACTCGACCCTAGAACTAAATCATATTCCTTATTTATTTTACCGTTATATTTTATTTAAAACATTTAAATGCCTCCTTTCCACCTAACCAGGCTCCACAAGGTGGCACAACGTAAAAAAAAAAAAAAATGAAAACATTGGAACAGTTCGAAATATTTCAAATTATTAAGTATCACACGCCCTTACTGTAGCTAAACGATCTATTGTAGAGATAAATGCCCACCTCCCGAAAATCAAAGGAAAACCATATAACAGATAATACGATAGGAGGGCAAAGAACCTTTATTGGCAGGGCTTCGTGCATGGGAGTAGGCCAGGTAGGAAACGTGGGAAACTGTGCCAGGTGGAGGCAGGAAGGTGCAGAAATCCGCCCAATCTTCTTCGCGCTCTCAGTGCAATCCCACACTTGGGTTCAGAGCCCTACTCGAATCCAGCCTCGGAAATTCCCATAGCAGCGTCAGCGGGTTTTTTGGTGGGCTTTTCTCCCGGTTCTGGGGAGCAGGCAGCTACTGGGCATGCCTAGAACTGAGAGGAAAGGTCCGCCCCCCGCTCAGTTTCTTCTTTACCATTCATACTCTTTTCCCAGGGCCACCAAGGGAAGGGGGGGGTCTGGCCTGGCCCACGGCCACTGGCTCTCCTTCACGCCTCTCCTCTGCTGCCTACTTGCTTGTGTGCCCTTCCCTCACTCACTCCTGCTCTCCAGTCTGGTTCTTTGCGAAACTTCCTATCCGGAGTGTCGGCAGATGAACCGTAAGCTCTAGCTTGGCGATAGCCCAGACTTCTCAAACGCTACAAAATGCACTTAGCGAGTGTTTGCCCTCGTGAAAAACCCGGCAAAGACAAAGCACGCACTCCCTTTACGTTGTTCAAATTTAAGGGAAACCCAAAAGATAGTGAAGATGTCAGCACATGGAAGTTGTGATCTTAAGCACTCTAGGGAGATTCGGTAGGATTTGGTTTGCGTAGACATGCTCTTGGGTTAACACACTCAAAAAGAATTGTGTTTATGTTGTTGGATAGCCGCTCATCGGTTTCATTGGGATATCTGCAATATCCCTTCTACCGTCTTAGAAGCCACAAGTATGAAAGTTAGCTTTTTGGTGCGATTTGACCACACAGTCAGTCAGGTGGCTCAGGGGAGGGACGGTGGCTCAGTGGTAGAGCATCTGCTTGGGAAGCAGAAGGTCCCAGGTTCAATCCCCGGCATGTCCAACTAAAAAGGGTCCAAGTAACAGGTATGAAAAACCTCAGCTTGAGACCCTGGAGAGCCGCTGCCAGTCTGAGTAGACGATACTGACTTTGATGGACCGAGGGTCTGATTCAGTATAAGGCAGCTTCATATGTTCATATGTTCAGGTGCATTCATAAGTAATTTCTGAAAATGTGGATTATTACATGGATATTTGTGGTTTTTATCCTTGCCCGGATATACAAATCAGTAAGACATACATGGATTCTCTCCCCGTCTCATGGGGTAATCACCTGAAAAACAATAATTGCTACTTTGGAACTTCTGCAGTATGTTAAACAGTCAGAATGACGGAAGTAAAATATTTCTGGGTTTCATCCGCTTTTAAAAAAATTGTTGGTACTTTCTCTTAGAAACAATAAATTTTCAGTAAACCAGAGGCGCATTATTTGAATTTAGAAACTGTCTCTGTTACCTTCACGGCATCGAGGACTACCAGACTATAAATATACCTTGATGGGGTCCGAAGTGGCAGTAACTGACCAGGAGAAAGATTTTGGAGTCATAGTAGATAACTCACTGGAAAGGTCAACTCGTTGTGGGATTGCAATAAAAAAGGCAAATGCTGTGCTGTGAATTATTATGAAGGGGAATTATTATGAATACCCCGGTGTAATCTATGGTATGCACATTCCTCAGCTGGAATATTGTGTACACCCCTCAAAAAAGATATAGCATTGGAAAAAAGTGCAGAAAAGGGCAACCAAAACGAGGGGGATAAAACACCTTTCCTCTGAAGAAAGGCTCAAGAGGTCAGAGTTCTTGGAGAAATGACGATTGAGGGGTGATATGATAGAGGTTTAGGAAATTATACATGGTTAGAGACAGAGAAAGTGCTTTTCTCCCTTTCTCACAGTAGAACTAGTGGGCATTTAAAGCAATTAATCAGTAGGTTTTCAGTAGATAAAAGGAAGTACTTCTTCAGCCAACGAGTAATTAACTCATGGAATTCACTGCCACATAGGCAGTTTCAAGAGGGGATTGGATAAACATTTTGAGCAGAGGTCCTTCAGTAGGTATTAGCCACAAGGTTTAGATGGAACATTACGTTTGGGGCAGGGATGCTTTGTATTCTTGGTTCTTGGGGACAACAGTGAGAGGGCTTCTGGACTTCTAGCCCCTGCTGGTGGACCTGATGGCACCTGGGTTTTAGCCACTGTGTGGCATAGATTGTTGGCCTGGAGGGCCACTGGCCTGATCCAAGATGGCTTCTCTGATGTTCTTATGTCTGGAGCAGTGAGGCTCTATATTTCTGGTGCTTGGGGGGGCCACAGTGGGCGGGCTTCTGGAGTTCTGGCCCCGCTAGTGGGCCTACTGATGGCACCTGGGTTTTGGCCACTGTATAACACAGAGTGTTGGACTGGAGGGGCCACTGACCTGATCCAAGATGGCTTTTCTTATGTTCTTGGGGCAGTAATGCTCTGAATTCTTGGTGCTTGGGAGGTCACAGTGGGAGAGCTTCTGAAGTTCTGGCCCCCACTGGTGGACCTCTTGATGGCTCCCTGGTTTTGGCCACTGTGTGACACAGAATGTTGGACTGGATGGGCAATTGGCCTGATCCGACATGGCTTCTCTTATTTTTTTTTTTATGATGATGAAGAGGGAAATTGAACAATGTTGACTTGTAGCCAGCCGTCTGCAGGCTTTGTGCAGCAGAACTTCCCCCTTTTATTACAGCCATCTAACTGCTCCCTAGTTTTATCCCCCTTAGGAACAACTCTTGGGGCAGTGTTGGGGTCTAGAGTGGGAGGGGGCGGAAATTGGTAGAAATTCTTGCCTATTCTTTGGCTGAGAGAAAAAGTTGTTCTGTCGGAGGAAACGCTCGGCTGGGGAGACATGCTGGTGAAAACATCGGCCTTTTTGAGTAGCGTGTCAGTAATTACAGACAAAATTAGTCATGTTCAAGCCGGTAAACCTGCCCTTGAAAATGTTGCACGCTGTTCATTGTGTACTTCCAAATTATCACTATCATGCAGTAGATTTCTTCATCCAGCATATTTCTTACAAAGCTTTTGAGGTGAGTAAGGTCTTAAAGCCTTTTACTCATTCTGAAAGTGGTTTTTCAGTGGGCCGTTTCCTATTATCCCCATCTTCCTTTTCATTCTTGCCTCAGCGGGGAGGCAGGCATTAACGGTATGAAAGCAACCAGCCCATTGTTAACCAAAACTTCCATTTTTTTTTTCTGTTGGAAGAGGGGGTGTGGGAGAAAGGCAGCAGAAGAAACCATACCAACCCCCTCCCCTTTCCAGGATTTCATATCTTTATATGATGTTGAGCACTGGTTTATCGTTATATTTCCTTTTTAAAAAAAAACTTGGTTCCCAAAATTCCTGTGTAAAGACGGAACAAGATATTGCACAGCAGTTTTATGTAGCAATCTCCCAACTTAAAAAAAAAAAAAAATGAAAACTAGCTCTTTTAGGAGAAGATTGCAGATTTATACCCCTCCCTTCTCTCTGCATCAGAGACGCAGAGTGGTTTACAATCTCCTATATCTTCTTCCCCCACAACAGGTGGGTGGGTGGGGTTGAGAGGGGTCTCACAGCAGCTGCCCTTTCAAGGACAACCTCTGCCAGAGCTATGGCTGACCCAAGGCCGTTCCAGCAGCTGCAAGTGGAGGAGTGGGGAATCAAGCCCGGTTCTCCCAGATAAGAGTCTGCACACTTGCAGCTGCTGAAATGGCCTTGGGTCAGCCAGAGCTCTCTTATCTGGGAGAACCGGGTTTGATTCCCCACTCCTCCACTTGCAGCTGCTGGAATGGCCTTGGGTCAGCCAGAGCTCTCTTATCTGGGAGAACCGGGTTTGATTCCCTACTCCTCCACTTGCAGCTGCTGGAACGGTGTTGGGTCAGCCAGAGCTCTCTTATCTGGGAGAACCGGGTTTGATTCCCCCACTCCTCCACTTGCAGCTGCTGGAATGGCCTTGGGTCAGCCATAGCTCTCTTATCTGGGAGAACCGGGTTTGATTCCCCACTCCTCCACTTGCAGCTGCTGGAATGGCCTTGGGTCAGCCATAGCTCTCTTATCTGGGAGAACCGGGTTTGATTCCCCACTCCTCCACTTGCAGCTGCTGGAATGGCCTTGGATCAGCCATAGCTCTCTTACCTGGGAGAACCGGGTTTGATTCCCCACTCCTCCACTTGCAGCTGCTGGAATGGCCTTGGGTCAGCCATAGCTCTCTTATCTGGGAGAACCGGGTTTGATTCCCCACTCCTCCACTTGCAGCTGCTGGAACGGCGTTGGGTCAGCCAGAGCTCTCTTATCTGGGAGAACCGGGTTTGATTCCCCACTCCTCCACTTGCAGCGGCTGGAATGGCCGTGGGTCAGCCATATCCTTGAAAGGGCAGCTGCTGTGGGAGCCCTCTCAGCCTCAGCCACCTCATAGGGTGTCTGTTGTGGGGGAGGAAGATAAAGGAGATTGTGAGCCGCTCTGGGATTCGGAGTGGAGGACGGGATATAAACCCAATATCTTCTCCTTGTGCTGTGTTCAGTGTGTTGTATCCCATTTCCGCTTATAAAAACCTTGCAGGCTTGATGTATTTCGCAGTCCATTTAGCACAGTTTCTTGCCCGAGTGTTCTTCCGCACGGTGTTTGCATTTCCATTCACACATTTCTGGATCCAGCCCGTCGATTACAATCTTGAAACGGCCAGTTTCACATAACACTTGTGTCAGCAGCGGCCCTCCATTCAGTCGCTGTTTTATAAAAACAACGAATGTTTAGAAAGGGGCGATCTTTCCGTTTTGGAAGACTTCCCGCCCCACATCTCTGGTGCACACAAGGTTATTTATTGTCATTTATACCACTGCTTCTCGCCCCACCCTGGCTTCGGCAGCCTTCTCCCCCCTCCCTCTGTTTTACCCTCACCACAACCCCATGAGGTTGGTTAGGCTGAGAGTGCGGTACTGGTCCAAAGTCACCCGGTGGGCTTCTCTGGCAGGGTGGGGGTTCCCAACCCGGGACTCAGTGTCTGCCCCAAGCACTCAAACCTCTGAGCGCTCCGAGATCTTAGGCCAATACACCAGCCACCGTGTCACACTGGCTCTGCTGTCAGAAATGTTCAGAATTCAAGTTACTGTATGCCTCTTTACAGCTCCAGCTTGTATCACCCAAGGTACGTTAATGCGGCATGAATGCTTTATTATGCCTTTTCGTGCTATATGTCCACTCTGTCCTTGCCGATGGGAATCTGTTTGGAAAGCTTTCGAAAACTCCCTCAGTCAGAGTAAGGCAGGGGGAATGCATAAAAGTTCTTGGGAGTGGTGCCCAGTGCTGCTGTGCAAAAAGAGGAGAACCTATTAAAAATACATACACCTTTTTCCTGTTGAGAGCCAGTTTGGCGTAGTGCAGGGGTGGCCAACGGTAGCTCTCCAGATGCTTTTTTTGCCTACAACTCCCTTCAGCCCCAGCCATTGGCCATGCTGGCTGGGGCTGATGGGAGTTGTAGGCAAAAAACATCTGGAGAGCTACCGTTGGCCACCCCTGATATAAGAAGTGGAGAAAGGGTGGTGCGGGCTTCTCCAGGGGTTAATGAGGGCTGCTGGGGGCGTGGCAAAGCTCCTGGTGGCTGGCTGGCTGCCCGCTCTCCTAATCCAGGGATTGTTATGAAGCTGCACCTCCTATTCAATGGACAAGGTAGGTGGGGAGGAAGAGGGGAAACCCTCAGAAAGGTTCAGGAGCTGCGCTCCTGTGAGCTCTTGCTGATCCTGTTTGTGTGTGCTTGAATTCTTGGTGAAGCAAATTTATGCAGTGCCTGGGAAGCTGCGGAGAGGTGTTGAGAAATGGAAGGGCACTGTCGAGAGTATCCAGAGGCCAATGTGTGGTTTTGTAGAACAGTGCATCCGTTTTTGTTAAAACTTGAAACCTTTTCTGGTGCCCACCATGTGTTTTTCAGAAGTAGGCAGGGGCAGGTACGGCTTTTGCCGAGCAAGGCTTCCGGTTGACTGTTGGAGGTTTGATTGACAGGTTTTCGAAAACGTTGCTTTGGCAGCAGCCGCTGCCACAACGCAAAGATCTGCACTGTGTTAAGCTGTGGCAATCCTTTTGTGGCTGGCCCCGAATTTTTGTGGCAGCCATTCTGTTGTTCCACCCACCGTGCCTTGTCAGAACTCCAGATGCGCCTGTACGCTCAAAAAGGTTGGAGAGTATTTAGCTGTTCTGTCCATATAGTTGGATATTTTTAAAATAACCTTCCGCTCTTTCACCATTAATCAAATCGTTGTGCAAAACTAGAGTACTGGATCAAGTTCAGGGTTACGATACTAACCTTTAAGACCGTATGCGGTCAAGGACCAACATATCTGCAGGACTGCCTCTCCCGGAATGTCCCCCTGAGAGCTTTACGTTCATCAGAACAACATCTTTTTGGTAGTCCCCAGCCCAAAAGACATCTGCTTAGCCTTGACCAGAGCCAGAGCCTTTTCAGCTTTGGCCCCGGTCTGGCGGAACACACTTCCAAGTGAGATCAGGCCCCTGCGGGACCTGTTACAGTTCCGCAGTGCCTGTAAAACAGAGCTGTTCCATCAGACCCTTGGTTGAGGTGGCCAATGTCTGATTACATTGACCTACCCAGCTTCTAACCTGCCCATGTTGTCCACTGAACCAACTTGTGCCATAAATGGTGGTTTGGGCCCACCTGTTTGATATGTGGGCCTCTTGTGCACATTTACAGCATACCCCCAGGCAGGAGTGGAATTCTAGCAGGAGCTCCTTTGCATATTAGGCCACACACCTCTGATGTAGCCACTCCTCCAAGAGCTTACAAGGCTCTTTTGTAAGCTCTGGGAGGATTGGCTACATCACGGGTGCGTGGCTTAATATGCAAAGGAGCTCTTGCTGGAATCCCACCCCTGCCCCCTGAACTTTGTTGCCTCTTTTGAATGCTTAACTCATCACCGTCTGTTCATGAGTTTGGTTTTTCGAGTTTCAATTGTACCTATGTGGAAATAGTTTTTATTTGTTTCGTCGGCTTACCATAACCCACCCTCGCCCCGCTTGCAGGGGAGGGTGGGATAGAAATCCCATCAGTAAATAACATCCCAAACTCACCATGTTATGTTGTCCTCCGTCAACTTTTTTTTTTTGGTTTTGACTGTCCCGATGTAGACAACGCTGTTGAGTCGCCTGGAACGAATATTCGAGGCCTGTTTCCCTGGCGTACCTGTTTGCAAAGTAGAAGAAGAGATCACTCCTCTCAGTCTCTTACTAGAAGCCGGCGGTGCACCTGGAAGGCCGGAGGAAGCCCTGGCGGAAAGGTATAAACCCATTTTGTGTGACGGATGTAGAGACGTGTATACGCATAATATCTAGAGATTGTATGGCGATCCGCCCCCCTGTGTGCGCAAATATGAATTCAGCAAAGCACAAGCTCGCACTTCACTGTGGTTTGCCTTGACGGGGTGCGTATGGTGCTCCATATTAATCTGCGCGATGGCTTCTTGCGCGCTTAAAGCGATGCGCAAACGAGGTAGTTTAATTAGGGCGAGGCTCTATTACTTACGCTTGCTTTCTGATCCCTTATTAATATTTTGCATTCCAAGCGGCTGCCGTACCATCAGCTTACCGCTATCGTTTTGTCCTTTTACGAGGGGGAACGCTAATGGTTGCGAGTGCCCCACAATTAACACCGCGCCTGTAAAGATTTTGCGTCTGGGCATCGGTCTAATTGGCATTTCCAAGCATGTCAGTCATTTAAAGGCCCAGAAGACAAATGCAGAGTCCTTGCATCCCTCTCTTTCTGTTTCACACAACTTCTGGTTGGCCGTGTAGGGAACTGCTGGACGTGTGGGCGGAGCTTCAGGGCATCCACGATGCGTACGGACTGCGATACCAGTGGGGCGGTTCCCACAGCAACAAGAAGCTACTCTGCTCCTTGGGAATCGACACGAGAAACATAGTGAGTGCTCCGTAAGCAGTTTCTTCCGTATAGGTGGCTGCCTGAGCCGCGCTCAGTGCAGGCGAACCTATTGACGTGGGAATATTCGTTTGAGCTTCTGGCAGAAACACGTCAAAATGGCTTGTTGCTTTATTCCTGAAAGTTTTGTTATTAAACTTCATGACTTGGTCCCCCTGGATCTGTTTCTTTTGAAGCCAGAGACTCGGAGAACCTCTAGCATGGGGCAAGGTTCCTTGCTCCCAAGGAGTCCGCCCCTAGAAAATAAAGTTGCCAGCTCCTACCTGGTTCTCAGCGGGCCAGGGGAGGTGTGTCTTCTTGTGCACATCATGATGACGTCACCTGGAAGTGACGGCATCATGCTGGGGACACTCTAGGATTTGGGTAAAAACTCTATGGTGCTATTTGTATATGGTCCCCGTATGGTGGAATCAGCTGCCGGAAGAGGTGAGGGCCCTGCGGGACTTGGCTCAGTTCCGCAGGGCCTGTAAGACGACCCTCTTCCGGCTAGCCTACACCTAGCTAGGATGACAACTTGATGAAGCTGGCCAGCCATCTGTCTATAGGAAATTGAAATGTTACTGGTTTTTTAAGGTTTTAACTGTTTAAATATTTAATTGTTTTTATACTTAAAATTGTTTAAATTTTATGTTTGATTAATTGTTGGAAGCCGCCCTGAGCCATTCGTGGGAAGGGCGGGATATAAATCTCGAATAAATAAATAAAATAAATAAATAAATAAAACTCTATGGTACCTAGAGCATCCCCAGTCCAACGTGCTCGGCGCGATGATGTCACTTCCAGGTGACATCATCGTGTCGGGCATGTCGCACAGCCAACATAGCTTTTTGGGGGTGGGGATAACCCCGCTGGCCAGCTCTGTGCAGGCGGGTTGGGGGCCCCCAAACTGAGGGAAAACCCACCCCGAGCGGGAGTTTGGTAGCCATACTAGCAAATGACCCATGGGGGAATCCAACCCTGGGAGATTTGAATTAAACAAGACCTTCGCTATGAGTTTTTAAAAGGTTTTTTTTCTCTCTCTCAGGGCAGAGAACCAGGCAGGAAGAGGGGATGTCAGTTCAGTTACTTTCCAGCCTCACCTAAGCTGCCTTTCTAGAAATGCTAATAGGTTTAGCTAGGGACAGTGGGACTTGTCCACCACCACCCCCTCCCCCCAGCTAGACAGGTGATCTCTAGAAGGGAGCAGAGATTAGGAGAATTGTACTAGAAAGACTTCAGGAAGAAACTCCTGGAGACTTCAGGAAGAGCTTCTTTGACCTGGCCTGACCTGGTCAGCGGGAGGAGAAAGAGAAATGATAAGACTCCTGGGAGCAAGGAGGGGGCCTTTTTGTTGTTGTTGTTCCCCTGATTCCATTGAGGCAGACAGTACTCTTACATGAGGTCTGTTTGAAGCAGCCGTTGCTATGTGCCGACTTGCACACCCAAAAGAGGGCTTGAAGGCCCATGGCGCAGAGTGGTAAAGCTGCAGTACTGCAGTCCAAGCTCTGCTCACAACCTGAGTTCGATCCCGGTGGAAGCTGGGTTCAGGTAGCCGGCTCAAGGTTGGCTCAGCCTTCCGACGTCGGTAAAATGAGTCCCCAGCTTGCTGGGGGGAAAGCGTAGAGGACTGGGGAAGGCAACGGCAAGCCACCTCGTAAAAAAGTCTGCCGTGAAAACGTGATGCAACGTCACCCCAGAGTCTCAAACGACTGGTGCTTGCACAGGGGACTGCCTTTACCTTAAAGCATCTGTAGCTTTCTAAGCTAAGACGCCTGCCTTTTATTGAACATCTGCCAGGGATGTCTAGAGGGAGGGATGGAGGAATTTTACCCTTTTTTACCCTTTTCTTTTCAATCCCTAACTCCAGGTGTTGGGAGAACCCAGGGTGGAACAGGGCCTCTAGGTTTAGAGCAGGATTGTCTCTGCAAAACAGGAAAATATTTAGCATCTTGGTTAATGCATTGCCGCGTAATCATAATGAAATATCTTATCAGCTCTTCACAGGCAACAAGAAGCAACCTGTTATAGTCCCCATGTACGCAGCAGGATTGGTAAGTAACAATTCCCTGCAGTAGTTCCATTCGGTTGCCTGAAGCCGCAGTTTGAACTCTTAATTTCTGTTCATAAACAATAGCGAATTGGATTGGTAATTAATGTCGCGTGTAACGTAGATGGCGGGGGTGGTTCCTTTGCATTTTGATGGACTATTAAAGCACTCTGTAACTCGGGGTCCCATCAAGCCAAGAACTGTGGCTCTCAAATAATTCAAATAATATGCTCAGATTAATTTTTCTTACCCTCACTGCAGGAGAAATGATTAGAATCATTGCGATGGATGTCCATTTGGCATGTGCCTTTATATATATATATAATTATTTATTATATAAATTTATTTTGAAAAACAAAAATAGTATAAAGAAAACTCAGAAAAGGAAAAAATAATTGTACACCATAAACAATAACAAAAAAGTAATGAAGGGGGTATTGGGAATAAATACATTAAAGGATTTTTGGAGCACTGTATGCAAGGTGCAATAAAATCGCTTTTGTTGAGGTACGTTTATTTACAACAATTTACATTTCAGGTTTCGTGACTATTTTGTTTTGCCATTGCTGCATACTCAGTACTGTGTACTCAGTATACTGTATGCAGTACTGAGTATGCAGTAATGGTGAAACAGGTTAGTTATGAAACCTGAAGTGTAAATTGTATACTTGCAATTATTTTTGGCAAATAGGTAACATAACAAAAATATAGAACTTGGAAGGGAAATTAGTGGGCAATTCTTACAAAGGGCCAGGTGTTTTGTTTTATATATTATAAAATAGTAAATTTTTCTCCTTAACACCGCCTTCATTACATACAATTTTAAAACCCTGTCTGGAATACAGTGAAGGTAGCTTTGGCTGGGATACAATAATATTCCTTTTACATTGAAAACTAATTTTCTTTCTGCTTCTTCATGGCAGTACATTTGTACACAGTATTTTAAGTGCTAAATTTAAACATTCTCATTCTAAATTTGTCTCCTGCTTCCCAAATGTGGGCGTGTGTCTTGTTTGCACAAATCTTTTGTCTAACTTCTGTTGAGTGTTCGTAAACAAACAAAAAAATCCTGCATCTCAGACTTCCAGCATTGTGTGACAGATTGTTTCATCAGTAGTTGTCACAATAAAACGCCTTAAAATAATATATAAGCAAAAAAAAAATGGGTCTTGGCTTAATGGGCTTATGATTAGATCTTCTTCGTGGTCTCTGTGCAGTCCCACACATGGGGTTTTCCTATCAGGACGAACCCTACCTCGGAGATTTTAAAAAGCTAGCCTAGGCGTTATTTTTGGCGCGCACTCCCTCTCGCTCTGGGGAGCAGGCATCCACTGCGCATGCCTGTAGCGCGAGGGAGGCGCCCAACCCACTCAGTTTCTTTCCAACCGCCGCCCGGGATAGTCCTACCTCGTTGCGCTCCTCACTTACCTCAGATATCTAGCCTCCGTTTCTTCAAGTTTCCTCTTATTTCATCCTTCGCTATTTCTTCATATTCTTATCTTCAAAAAAAAAAAAAAAAAAAAAATTTAGATAAATATCTTCCCCGCTTTTCCTCAGACCTCCCTTCCCCCACCCCCACCCCCCCCCGGGCGTATGGAAGGAAGGGACAGTAAAATAACCTTCAAAAGGTGCTCGCGCTGTAGGGCGAAAATCCCTACATCGGACGGGCATTCGCTTTGCTTGTTCTGTTTGGGAGAATCCCATAAAGTGGACGCCTGTGCGCATTGCCTTCAATTCTGCAAACAGGCGCGCAAAAACAGAGCCGCTAGACTCAGAAGCCACTTAATGGAGTCTGTGCTCCAGCCTGATATGTCGCAATCTTCGTCAGCAAGTAAGTCGCCCCCCCTACTGACTCCCCAAGGGGACGGCGCAAGGTCGGCAGCTTCAGTGGCCATTGTTCCCAGCAAGCATAAGTCCGGCGATGCCGCGAAAGCCGGCGACGGCGCGAGAACGTCAGAACAAACGGCCGCGGCGACTAAACCAAAGGGCGGGAAGCACACTAAGAAACATAAGCATTCCGACCCGAAGGGCCAGAAGGATTCGAGAAAACCGTCCGATCCGAAGGCTCCGCGGAAACCGACAGACCCGAAGGACCCGAAGATTCCGAGGGACTCGAGGAAATCTTCCGAACAACAGAACGAGCCCGAATCGCAATGCGAGCCCTCCACTCCCGGATCCGACACCCAGGAAGTGACCACCCCGGCTACGGAGTCGCCGCACCAGCAGACGGAAGAAGTTATTCCTATTCCGTCCCGATCCCCTTCCCCGCAAGGATCCATGCTAGACCCTGCTCTGGAGCCGATTCGAGACCCGCAACAGTGGACTCGACACCACATCAATCCTAGATCGTTCCGCGATATGTCGAATCCCATCCAGTACAAACATGACGCTTACAGGTACTTCGATACGCATCGGTTCCCAGCCAGGTCCCCCAGCATAGAGAGATATCGGTACCATCATACGCGTTTCCCGGAGAGATCCCCTAGTAGAGGGAGGGACCGCCATCGCTACAACCCGAGATCTCGGTCCCCATCCGTGTCCCCGAGGCGACGCCATTATGCTTCAAGGTCTCCTTCCATCGAATCCCATGCATGTTGCGGATACCACCATTCTCGGTACCGAACCGATTATCACAGGAACCCATCCAAGGAAGCGACTCCTGTCCAACGGAGCAAGCAACTACCGAAACAGCCGTCTCCGACTCCTTCCACTTCGACTTCTAAACCTAGAGGTGCGATTCCAGTGGAACCCAAAAGCACGACTCCAACCAGACCGGACCCACCTGAACCCGAACCTGACTCTGATGCTGAATCCGACGCTCAATCATCGGACTCGATACAGTCCATGTCCCCTGGGTCCCCCGCCTCGGATATCGCCAAGCCCGCGGATTTGTCACCTTCCGAAGGGGCAAAGACATACCTGGACTTGATTGCCAATATGGCCTCTGCACTTAACGTAACTCTTACTTCGGATGCACCCAAGGTGACAGACGTGGTACACGACTTGGTGCACTCAGATTTACCTGCTGGTTCCTTTCTGCCGATGCTGCCGGTACACCTAGAAGCCATCAAAGAAGCTTGGGACAACCCAGCCTCCATTCCCCCAACTTCAAAACGAATTGAATCCCTTTATAGGATCCAAGCACCGGATTCGAAATTTTTATTTAGCCATCCAGCACCGAATTCTCTGATAGTGCATTCGTCTTCTAAAACTAAACAGACCCGCCACCCGGTACCCCCTGAGAAGGAAGGCAGGAAGTTAGATACTCTTGGAAGGAAAATGTATTCAATCTCGACGGCAACTGCCAAAATCAACAATTACCTAGCATACTTCGCCGCGTATTCCCACAATATCTCCTCCCAACTGAATACGCTCGTCTCTGCCCTGCCTGAGCCCTCCCAGAAACAAGCCTGCAAGCTGCTTCAGGAGCTCAACAGGATTTCAAAGCAACAGATAAACACCATCCGTCACTCTGTGGGGTGCACTTCCAAGGCGATGGCCGCCTCAATTGCCCTAAGACGACACGCTTGGCTTCGATCCTCTTCGTTGCAGCCCGATCTAAAATTCAAAATAGAAGACCTTCCCTTCGATGGACAAGGTCTCTTTAATGCCACAACGGACGATATACTGTCCACCGTGGACGACAGCCGCAAACGAGCGAAAAGATTGGGGGTAGCCCAACAGCAACAACAACAACAGAGCTATAAGCCCAGATCATGGAAACCAACGCCCTTCAAACGTTCCAGATCCCCTCGACAATCTGAATACTGGAAACGTAAGGCTCCTCCTCCAAAGCAATCCTTTAACCAGAGACAGCAGAGACCACAACCACCTAAAAAGGCTGCATCTTCATCAAAGCAGTCTCTTTGACTTTCTACCTCTACCAATTCAGCACGTCTCCAGACTTCTTCCATTTCTCGACAATTGGCAACAAATAACCACGGACAAATGGGTTCTGAACATTATTTTGAGGGGCTACTCCATAGAGTTTCAAGCACCACCAAAAAGACATCATTTTGTTTCCACTCCCCCATCACCTTCCCTTCAGGAAGAAATAGACACCTTAACAGCCAAAGCGGCTATAGAGCCTGTCCCAGTCCAGTATCATCGGACAGGTTTTTATTCCAGGTACTTTCTAGTCCCGAAAAGGGATGGGGGACAGCGCCCGATTCTGGATCTAAGAGCCCTAAACAAATTCATCCGCCACAGAAAATTCAGAATGATCACCTTACAATCGATTCTGCCCTTAATCCCCAGAAACTCCTGGATGGCACTGGTAGATTTACAGGACGCATACTTCCACCTGACAATACACCAATGCCACAGAAAGTTTCTGCGCTTCGCCGTTGGCAACAACCACTACCAGTTCCGAGCTCTGCCCTTCGGACTTTCCACGGCACCACGGACATTCACGAAATGTATGGCGGTTATTGCAGCATACCTCAGACAACGCGGCGTTGCAACCTACCCATACATAGACGATTGGCTCCTTGTGGGAGCCTCAAGGACGCAGTTGATGAAGGACATTTCCATCACACTTGCGCTCCTAGCAAACCTGGGCCTCCAGGTCAATCATCAAAAGTCACACCTTACCCCAACTCAAGACATTCAGTTTATTGGGGCTCGTTTGTGCACCACGGACCACAAGGCGTATCTTCCTGTGGACAGGATATCCTCCATTCAGACGCTGGCCACACAAATAATGCAACAACCCAAACAAGCGGCCTTCAACATTCAGCGCATGTTAGGACTTATGGCAGCCACGACGGCAGTTCTGACACACGCAAGACTACGCATGCGAACCCTACAAATCTGGTTCGTCCGCGCGTTTCGACCCCAACACCAATCTCAAGGAACGATCCTCACTGTTCCAAACCACATCCTCCCTTCGCTCGAATGGTGGACAGTTCGAGCTCACCTGCTTGCGGGAATGCCCTTTTTACGGCCAAGCCCATCAGCAGTGGTTACAACAGACGCCTCGAGATGGGGCTGGGGAGCTCATCTCGACGTACTCACGGTCCAGGGGCAATGGACACCGTACGAACAGTCGCTCCACATCAATTGCTTAGAGCTTCTAGCTGTTCACAGAGCGTTAAAATCGTTTCTTCCATCTCTTCAAGGCCTACACGTACAAATCGCCTCAGACAATGTGGCGACGGTTTTTTATATAAACAGGCAAGGAGGGACAGCATCCACCCGCCTTTGCAAAAGAGCAATGCACCTGTGGCATTGGAGTATTGCCCATCAGATCCACCTCACTGCGGTACACCTTCCTGGCGTACAGAATATTCAAGCGGACAGACTGAGCAGATATTCCATCAACGACCACGAGTGGTCACTCCACCGGTCATACCTTCTGCCAGTATTCCGGAAATTCGGAACTCCGTCAATAGATGCGTTTGCTGCACCAGACAATGCACAGTGTGCGATCTTTTTTATGAGAGGTCCGCCCTCACAACAGTCTGCAGGGGATGCCTTCATACAAACGTGGACCGGTCCACTACACTTCCTCTTCCCTCCCTTTCCGCTAATAACACGGTGCATACAGAAAATTCAACTGGACAACACAGATTGCATTCTAGTGACGCCATGGTGGCCACGCCAGCCATGGTTCACAACCCTTCTCCTCCTGTCAGAAAACACTTACCATCACTTCCCTCTGGCACACAACCTCCTGTCCCAGCAGAAGGGCAGGGTTCTGCACCACGACCCGAACAGGCTTCGCCTAACGGCCTGGAGGATATGTTCTCAGACTTTCCTGAAGGAGTAAGACACGTTCTCCTTAATGCAAGGAAACCGTCAACAAGGAAGTCATATTCCATGAAATGGAAAAGGTTTTCCATCTACGCTACCAAGCATAATTTCAGCCCCTCCTCGGCTTCCATGCCTCAAATCTTAGCGTATACACTGCATTTGTCAGAAAAGGGCCTTACGTACTCCTCTCTGAAGGTGCACCTGGCAGCAATCTCAGCTTTTCACCCGCATGTACAGGGTCGAACTGTTTTCTCACACCCTGCTGCGAAATCCTTCTTAAAGGGAATCTTACATTTGCACCCACCACTGCGGCAAATGTATCCTAGCTGGAGTTTGTCACTAGTGCTTAGCCAACTAGTAAAACCGCCTTTCGAACCTATGGCTACGATACCACTTCACCTCCTCTCATGGAAAACGGCACTTTTAGTTGCACTCACCTCTGCTAAAAGAGCAAGTGATCTCTGCGCGTTCAGAGCGGACTCGCCTTACACCATGTTTCACCATGATAAGGTGGTGTTACGGCCAGATCCCGCTTTCTTACCGAAGGTGGTCTCCGCATTCCATCTGCATAGAACCACTACCTTACCTGCTTTTTTCCAACGGCCTACGGATAAGGGCCAAGAAGCTCTACACTGTCTAGACGTGAGAAGAGCACTCGCCTTTTATATAGATAGAACTGCATCGTTCCGCACAGACTCCAGACTTTTTGTGGCCTACGGCCGCCGTCATAAGGGAAAAAAGATATCTACACAGAGACTATCAAAATGGTTGGTTGCTGCTATAGAGCTGTGCTACAAACTCGCGAAGCAACCAGTCCCATCTGCCATAAGAGCTCATTCTACAAGAGCTTTGTCAACGTCATCTGCCCTTGCCAGGGGTGTATCCATGGAGGACATTTGCGCTGCTGCCGCTTGGTCTTCCTCCTCGACCTTCGCCATGCACTACGCTTTGGACGTTCGTGCTAGGCGGGATGCATCCTTCGGACAGGCAGTTCTTCGCTCCATCTTTGACTAAGAAGCTGGTCCGGGCTTGGTGAGTAGTTACTTACCTTATAGCCTATAATGTGCTGACTATGTTGCACTAACCTTTGCACTATTTCTTCCTCCAACTCTAGTGCCAGCACCCACCGCCTTGCAGGTCAGCTTATCAGTCACCCATGTGTGGGACTGCACAGAGACCACGAAGAAGATAAACAGGTTACTCACCTGTAATTGATGATCTTCGAGTGGTCATCTGTGCAGTCACACACGCCCGCCCAGCCGTCCCCGCTGCTGGCTACTTGTCTTATATATCCGCGCTCCTATTATGTCAGCGGCGGGGAAAGAAACTGAGTGGGTTGGGCGCCTCCCTCGCGCTACAGGCATGCGCAGTGGATGCCTGCTCCCCAGAGCGAGAGGGAGTGCGCGCCAAAAATAACGCCTAGGCTAGCTTTTTAAAATCTCCGAGGTAGGGTTCGTCCTGATAGGAAAACCCCATGTGTGTGACTGCACAGATGACCACTCGAAGATCATCAATTACAGGTGAGTAACCTGTTTTTCCTCTTTGGTGTAATTTGGTTGTAATTAGTTCCTCTTTGGTGAGAAAAATAGAATCAAGATTTTGGTGCTTGCGGGGGGGCAACAGTGTGAGAACTTCTAGTGTCCTGGCCCCACTGGTGGACCTCCTGATGGCACTTGGGTTTTTTTGGCCACTGTGTGACACAAGAGTGTTGGACTCGATGGGCCATTGGCCTGATCCAACATGGCTTCTCTTATGTTCTTATGTGACTCAGAGTGTTGGACTGGATGGGCCATTGGCCTGATCCAACATGGCTTCTCTTATGTTCTTATGTGACACAGAGTGTTGGACTGAATGGGCCACTGGCATTATCCAACATGGCTTCTCTTATGTTCTTATTTGTGTTTCTTCACTCTTGTCAACATAAATTCAGACTAAAAATGCAGCAACTAGTAAAAACATTCCTGTTAATCACTTGTTATTGATCATGGCCAGCTTCAGAAAACAATATTTTGATTTCCCCCCCCCCCCCTCTTGGGGAAGTTGTAGAAACCTGCTTGATTTTTCTGTTAAATAGTCATCTAGGTATCCTAAAAAGGCTGTTGGGGAATATTGTTCCTGGAGAAATTTGCGTGCTGCCCCTAAAAGAATCAGATTCTGACCTATGTGAGCCAGTTTGGTGTAGTGATGTAGTGGTTAAGTGTGTGGACTCTTATCTGTGAGAATCGGGTTTGATTCCCCACCTGCAGCTGCTGGAATGGCCTTGGGTCAGCCAGAGCTCTCGCAGAGGTGTCTTTAAAAGGGCAACTGCTGGGAGAGCCCTCTCAGCCCCACCCACCTCACAGGGTGTCTGTTGTGGGGGAAGAAGATGAAGGAGATTGTGAGCCGCTCTGAGACTCTGTCCTTGAAAGGGCAGCTTCTGGGAGAGCTCTCTCAGCCCTACCTACCTCACAGGGTGTCTGTTGTGGGGGAAGAAGATGAAGGAGATTGTGAGCTGCTCTGAGACTCTGTCCTTGAAAGGGCAGCTTCTGGGAGAGCTCTCTCAGCCCTACCTACCTCACAGGGTGTTTGTCGTGGGGGAAGAAGGGAAAGGAGATGGTGAGCCGCTCTGAGACTCTGATTCACTGTGTAGGGCGGAATATAGATCCAATGCCGTCATCATCTTCTTCTCAATTTCTAGGGTATGTTAGAGCCGACCAAGGAGCCTCTGAAACCAATATCTGCTGCTGAGAAAATAGCTTCCATAGGACAGACTCCCCCTGTGTCGCCAGAGATGAACATATGTGCGCCTGATCAGTTCCAGGTAAAAGATAGTAAAATCCATTTCGGTGGGCGTTTCGTGGTGCTGAAGCCGAACGGCTTTGAGTTGTACGTGCCGCAGACATCTGCCTGGCAAAGGCTCGGGGCCTTTTGGGGTTTTGGCTTCCCTGGCACGCCTCCTCTCCCCACACCACTCCTTTGGAACCTGGCCGGGGGCGACGGAAAGGGTGTCTCGGAACGAAGCCCCCCCCCCCCCCCCGGCTGTCTACCGACGGGGAAAGGAACAGCTCCTCGAGGCCACTCTGAGCTCTTTTGCCCTCACTGTTCTCTGCTTTCTACACAATAAACGAGCTACTCTTGACCCCGAGCCTCTGCCCTTAATAACAGACCGCCTCATGGCAGCCTGAACTCCTCCCTAGAAGCTAAAACGACTAAACTGAGGCTTGTCGTAACTTTGGTCACATCACGCAAAGTCACTTGGAATGGCAGAAAAGCTGGGAAACGGTGGAGGCAGCAGGGAAAGGGGCCCCGTTGGAGGTGGATCGACTCAGTCGAGGAGGCCGCGGCCGTTTGCGAGACCTGACCACAGGGCTGTTAACAGTGCTAGGCTGTTGTGGGGCGGGGGGGGGGGAGGGTCATTCATTCGTAGGGTTGCCCTAAGTCGGAAGTGACTTGGCGGCCCTTAATGCACACGCAAAAACTGCCATAGAACTTTTGGTACATATCCATAAAGACCTCCCTTTTTTTTGCGTATTGCTTGTTTAAGGAGAACATCTTTGGAGCAATAGATTTCATAGCACACTAGGCTGCCCTTTGAGGGGGATGAGCCGGGAGGTCTTTGACGGTGGAAGGAGTACCTCCTGTAATCTATTCGTTCCCTCAGATTTGAAGGCAATCGAAAGGTGTGGTGGTCCTGGCTTACATAGGTTGTCTGATCTGCATGGCCCAAGATCTCAGAAGCTAAGCAGGGGCCACCCTTCGTTAGTACTTGGATGAGAGACGACCAAAGAAGTCCAGGGTTGTGACCAGGCCTCAGTTGTGGGTGGAGGTCACCGGAGCAGCAGATCTGTTTTTAATTGTACCGAATGGGTATTTGAGAACTAGGATTATTGATATTTTTCAGCTCCCTGATATCCAGATCTGAAAAATACAGCACTCTGGTGGGCTTCTGATCCTTCCTTCCTTCCCTCCCTCCTTTCCTTCCTTCCTTCCCTCTTTCCCTCCTTTCCTCCCTCTCTCCCTCCCTTCCCTCCCTCCCTCCTTTCCTCCCTCCCTTCCTTTCCTCCCTCTTTTCCTTCCTTTCTTCCCTTCTTCCCTCTTTTCCTCTCTCTCTCTCTCCCTCCCTCCCTCCCTTCCTTCCCTTCCTCCCTCCCTCCCTCCCCATCTTCCTTCCTTCCTTCCTTCCTTCCTTCCTTCCTTCCTTCCTTCCTTCCTTCCTTCCTTCCTTCCTTCCTTCCTCCCTCCCTCCCTCCCTCCCTCCCCTCCCTCCCTCCCTCCCCTCCCCTTCCCTTCCCTTCCCTTCCTCTCTCCCTCCCCATCTTCCTTCCTTCCCTTCCATCCTTTTCCTTCCTTCCTTTCATCCTTCCTCCCTCTTTAACTTCCTTCCTTTCTTCCCTTCCTCCCTCCCTCCTTTCCTCTCTCTCTCTCCCTCCCTTCTTTCCTCCCTCCCTCTTTTCCTCCCTCCCTTTCTTCCCTCCCTCCCTCCTTTCCCCCTCCCTCTTTTCCTTCCTTCCTTTCTTCCCTTTCTCTCTCCCTCACTTCCTTCCTTCTTTCCCTTCCTCCCGCCCTCCTTTCCTCCTTCCCTTCCTCCCTCCCTCCCCATCTTCCTTCCTTCCCTTATATTCCTTCCCTTCCTTCCTTTCATCCTCCCTCCCCATCTTCCTTCCTTCCCTTCCTCCTTCCCTTCCTTCCTTCCTTCCCTCCCTCCTTTCCTCCCTCCCTCCCTTCTTTCCTTCTCTTCCCCTCCCTCCCTCCCTCCCTCCCTCCCTCCCTCCCTTCCTTCCTTCCTTCCTTCCTTCCTTCCTTCCTTCCTCCCTCCCTCCCTCCCTCCCTCCCTCCCTCCCTCCCTTCCCTCCCTTCCTCCTTTCCTCCCTTCCTTTCCTCCCTCTTTTCCTTCCTTTCTTCCCTTCTTCCCTCCTTTCCTCTCTCTCTCTCTCTCCCTTCCTCCCTCCCTCCCCATCTTCCTTCCTTCCCTTCCTTCCTTCCTTCCTTCCTTCCTTCCTTCCTTCCTTCCTTCCTTCCTTCCTTCCTTCCTCCCTCCCTCCCTCCCTCCCTCCCTCCCTCCCTCCCTCCCTCCCCTCCCCTCCCCTCCCCTCCCCTTCCTCTCTCCCTCCCCATCTTCCTTCCCTTCCATCCTTTTCCTTCCTTCCTTTCATCCTTCCTCCCTTTTTAACTTCCTTCCTTTCTTCCCTTCCTCCCTCCCTCCTTTCCTCTCTCTCTCCCTCCCTTCTTTCCTCCCTCCCTCTTTTCCTCCCTCCCTTTCTTCCCTCCCTCCTTTCCCCCCCCTCCCTCTTTTCCTTCCTTCCTTTCTCCCTTTCTCTCTCTCTCACTTCCTTCCTTCCTTCCCTTCCTCCCTCCCTCCTTTCCTCCTTCCCTTCCACCCTCCCTCCCCATCTTCCTTCCTTCCCTTCCATTCCTTCCCTTCCTTCCTTTCATCCTCCTCCCTCCTTTCCTCCCTTCCTCCTTTCCTTCCTTCCTTCCTCCCTCCCTCCCTCCCTCCCTCCCTTCCTTCCTTCCTTGCTTCCTTCCTTCCTTCCTTCCTTCCTTCCTTCCTTCCTCCCTCCCTCCCTCCCTCCCTCCCTCCCCATCTTCCTTCCCTTCCTCCTTTTCTTCCTTCCTTCCCTTCCTCCTTCCCTCCCTCCTTTTCTTCCTTCCTTCCCTCCCTCCCTCCTTTCCTCCCTCCCTTCCTTCCTTATTTCTTTCTTTCTTTCCTTCCTTCCCTTCCATCCCTTTCCTTCCTTTCATCCTCCCTCCCTCCTCTCACACTTTTCTCCCCATCTTTTTTCTACCTCTCCTTTCCATTCTTTCTCTGTCTTTTTGTCTTTTTCATTCGGTCTACCTTCCTTCCTTCTTCTTTCTTTCACACCTTTCTCCGTCTTTTTTCCTACCTCTCCCTTCCTCTCTCACATTTTTTCCCTGTCTCTCTCTCTCTTTCTGCCTTCCTTCCTTTCATTTTTCTTTCTCTCTTTCACTACTTCTGATGCGCTTTTGGTGGTGGGGGGCGTGGCATAATGCAAATGAGTTATGCCGATGAGCTCCATCACCTCTTTTCCACCCAGTGACCTCATTGTTTGTGAATGCAGCCCTGATCTAGCTACGGTCTTAAAAGCCTGTTTGGCTTTTCCTCTTTTTGTAGCACTGGCGCTGTGCTGGCTTAATGTTAGGTTTAATTAACAAGGCGCAGCATTTGTGTGGCAACACAGTTCCCCAGGGCAACTGCTTCCTCTGCACGCAGATCACAGCTGCGGCAGGAGCATTCTAGAGGACTGTCGTCAGAGCCACCAACCCACCCTTCCGTCACCACCAGTTCTGGAGTTTTTTCTGGAGATCTGCTGCGTAGCCAGATCAAGATGGGTAAGCCATGTTAGTCTGTCTATGTAACCAGGGGTGGGATTCTAGCAGGAGCTCCTTTGCATATTAGGCCAAACCCCCTGATGTAGCCAGTCCTCCAAGAGCTCACAAGGCTCTTTAGTGTAAGCTCTCAGAGGACTGGCTACATCAGGGGTGTGTGGCCTAATATGCAAAGGAGCTCCCGCTAGAATTCCACCCAATAGTAGCACAAAAAGAGCAAGAGTCCAAGTGGCCCTTATCTGAAGGAGCGAGCAATGACTCAGGGAAGCTCATACCCCTGCTACAAATTTTGTTTGTCTTTAAGGCTCTGCTGGACTCCTTGGTCTTTTCTAGTGCTTCTGCATACCTATGAAGCTGCCTTTCTACTGAATCAGACCCCGGGTCCATCAAAGTCAGTATTGTCTCCTCAGACTGGCAGTGGCTCTCCAGGGTCCCAAGCTGAGGTTTTTCACACTTACTTGCCTGGACCCTTTTTTTAGTTGGAGATGCCAGGGATTGAACGTGGGACCTTCTGCTTACCAAGCAGATGCTCTACCACTGATCCACCGTCCCTGCATAGGTCCCAGAACTGGTCGGAGAGAGAAGAATGGGGTACTAGGCAGAATGGGGGGCAAATTGAATGAGAAGGTTTCCAGAATAGAACAGCGGCTTACAGCCCTTGTCTTCATGTGTTTTTACGCCCTATGGGTAGCACCTTTTGCCAGGGAAGGCCCTAGAGCTTAGTAATGCCCGGAATGAGCGGATCTTCACATTGGTACGTTTTGGATCATGTTGGAATTATTTGTAAAACGCTGGGCAGATTCTGTTCCCTCCACCCTCTAGAGTCTCACGCCTGCAGTCTTTAGATGGTTGCATTTAAATCTTTTCCTCCCTGACCATAAGCGTTACAGTTTCGTTAAACAAACTGTTGATGCTCTTTAACCTGCCCTGCTTGGTGACTGTATCAAAGAGGGAGATTCTATAGCAAGGGTGGCCAGACTGTGGCTCGGAAGCCACGCGTGGCTCTTTCACACATATCGTGTGGCTCTCGAAGCCCCCGCTGCCCTGTCGGCTAGCTTGGAGAAGGCATTGGTCTCTTTAGATCACGTCGCCGAGCCAGTCAGAGGCTTGGAGAATGCCTTTAAAGTTAAAGTCGCTTTCTTTCCACTTCTCACTCCTCTCCCCATCTATTTCCCTTCCTTCCTTCCTCCCTCCCTACCGTCTCGTGGCTCTCGAACTTCTGACACTCGTATCTTGTGGCTCTCAGACATCTGATGTTTATTCTTTGTGGCTCTTACGTTAAGCTGGTTTGGCCGCTCCTGTTCTATAGCGTGCTATAAATACGATAAAATAGAAATAGCAAAGGTATGGGGGGAGCAGAGTAAGTGCCACTAAAAAGGGAAGAGCACAAGAGGGGCAAACGTCACACTGACACACGCTTTATTTAATTTGATTCCACGTGTTTGGCTTTGAGGATGTGTTTCTGCCAGCGTGACAGCAATATGGGGGGGATTTTGTCGGGGGAGGGAGTGCTCTTCTCTGCCCCCCTTTGCAGATTCCCCCCTCCTATTTGCCCTTCATACTCTTGGTTTGACCCAAGATTTCCGGGGGAAATCTCAAAAAGAGTTCTTGTTGGGATTTATTTCCTGTAGACAGTTCTTTTGCATGTGTGTAGTTGTATTTGCCGGTACTGCGTACTACAGCTTTCGTGCTGATTCTTCCCAGTCCAGAGCAGGGGGCAGCTGGTAGAAATTGGAGCAGCTTTCGTGTGAGTCCCAGCACGTGGAGCAAAAGAACCTCGGGCTTTTCTCTATCCCATTGTGTTTTTTGAAACAGGAAGGAACTCTGTGTTAAAGAGCCAGTTTGGTGTAGTGGTCAAGTGCACGGACTCTTATCTGGGAGAACCGGGTTTGATTCCCCACTCCTCCACTTGCAGCTTCTGGAATGGCCTTGGGTCAGCCAGAGCTCTCTTATCTGGGAGAACCAGGTTTGGTTCCCCACTCCTCCACTTGCAGCTGCTGGACTGGCCTTGGGTCAGCCATAGCTCTCTTATCTGGGAGAACCGGGTTTGATTCCCCACTCCTCCACTTGCAGCTGTTGGAATGGCCTTGGATCAGCCAGAGCTCTCTTATCTGGGAGAAACCGGGTTTGGTTCCCCACTCCTCCACTTGCAGCTGTTGGAATGGCCTTGGGTCAGCCAGAGCTCTCTTATCTGGGAGAACCGGGTTTGGTTCCCCACTCCTCCACTTGCAGCTGCTGGACTGGCCTTGGGTCAGCCATAGCTCTCTTATCTGGGAGAACCGGGTTGGATTCCCCACTCCTCCACTTGCAGCTGCTGGGACTGGCCTTGGGTCAGCCATAGCTCTCTTATCTGGGAGAACCGGGTTTGATTCCCCACTCCTCCACTTGCAGCTGCTGGAATGGCCTTGGGTCAGCCATAGCTCTCTTATCTGGGAGAACCGGGTTTGATTCCCCACTCCTCCACTTGCAGCTGCTGGAATGGCCTTGGGTCAGCCATAGCTCTCTTATCTGGGAGAACCGGGTTTGATTCCCCACTCCTCCACTTGCACCTGCTGGAATGATCTTGGGTCAGCCATAGCTCTCTTATCTGGGAGAACCGGGTTTGATTCCCCACTCCTCCACTTGCACCTGCTGGAATGGCCTTGGGTCAGCCATAGCTCTCTTATCTGGGAGAACCGGGTTTGATTCCCCACTCCTCCACTTTCAGCTGCTGGAATGGCCTAGGGTCAGCCATAGCTTTCGCAGGAATTGTCCTTGAAAGGGCAGCTGCTGTGAGAGCTCACCTCACAGGGTGTCTGCTGTGGGGGAGGAAGATAAAAGAGATTGTGAACTGCTCTGAGATTCAGGGTGTGCAGGGTGGAATATAAATCCATTGTCGTCTTCTAAAATAGGAGGCATCCCTCTAGCTAGCTCTTTGGCGGAGTGTATGTGCCTTAGCGTGGGGACTTCAGTTTCCCCTTCTTGAAGTGCATCCAGGTCTTACTGTTAGGAGAAACTGACTAATTCTCTGAAGAGCATCCTCCATTTCCGACGGAAATTGCCTGCCCCTTCCTCAATTGCTTTATAGGGAATCCTTTCAAAAGTTGCCAAAGATGGTAGTATTACCACATACCCCACAAAGGGTCAAAAGATTAAGGATTTCTAGCCGCCATATGCGATTCTTTTCAGTTTTACGGTCACCAGTCCTCTGCTCATGACAAGTTGCAGAGAGGAGGGGGAAAGGGGTGATTTGTCCCCCCCCCCTTTCCATCACAAAGGGAAAAGAGGGGAAGACTTCACCCCCTTTGCCCTTCCTCTCCGCAGCCCTTTGACCCCTTCGCCCCGTCCCTGTTCATCTGCACAAGGCTTTAAAGTATCCTCAGGGCTTTAAAGGGACTGTGGAATGGGGAGAGGGAAGGGGGGGATTCTGTATCCTGTTGGTTCTTTGTGGGTACAAGTCCACCAAGTTTTACATCCGTAATAAATGGTGTGTTGGGCTGGGGCCAAAGAACAGTGAATCCTTTCTGCCTCATTGACCTGAATTGTTTCTGCTAGTGCCATCTCCCTACTTTGCCCGAATAACAGACCCGGAAAGGTGGCCCAACGTTGCAGCGGGTCTCATAGAGTTGGGGAAAACAAAGAAGGGAAAGAAACTTAACCCAGAAACTGGAGTAAAAAACCTGAAAGGTTAGAGGAGGGACGGTGGCTCAGTGGTAGAGCATCTGCTTGGGAAGCAGAAGGTCCCAGGTTCAATCCCTGGCATCTCCAAGAAAGGGTCCAGGCAAATAGGTGTGAAAAACCTCAGCTCGAGACCCTGGAGAGCCGCTGCCAGTCTGAGTAGACAATACTGACTTTGATGGACCGAGGGTCTGATTCAGTAGAAGGCAGCTTCATATGTTCAATATGCAATTAAAGGGCTAAACATTAAAAACAAAGTGTCAAATCATAAACCAACATACATGTATTTATTGTAGGAAGCTAAAACCATTTAAGGGCCCCTCATAAGCCTCTCTCCTACGTACAATCATGAAACCACAATGGGAACCCACTCAACTTGACCTGACATGTTTCGACCTAGACTGGTCTTCTTCAGAGATCAGAAAGGTAAGTACACCTATTGGCCCATACTACAGAATAGAATAAAACAATAGAACAGTGCTGGACCACAAGGAAATTGAATGAAGCGACAAAGGCTTAGAGATATTCTTGAGGCCTCTTATTCTACAGCCTTATGTCTTAATCAAGGGCACACATATTGCATCCAGTGTCTTATTGTATGGTGCACGGTCCAGAATTGATCAAGATAGGTGTAAGGTCAGAGCCTATGTGCCAAGAGTTATGACTGGACCATGAGGCATACAATAAGACTGGATGCAATATGCCCTTGGTTAAGACATAAGGCTGTAGAATAAGAGGCCTCAAGGATATCTCTAAGCCTGTGTTACTTCATTAAAGTGGTCCAGCATTGTTCTATTGTGGTATTCTATTCTGTAGTATGAGCCGATAGGTGTACTTCCCTTTCTGACCTCTGAAGAAGACCAGTCTAGGTCGAAACGCGTCAGGTCAAGTTGAGTGGGTTCTCATTGTGGTTTCGTGATGGTACATAGGACAGAGGCTTATGATGGGCCCTTAAATGTATGTTGGTTTATGATTTATTTTACACTTTGTCTTTAATGTTTGACCCTTTAATTGCATATTAACCTTTCAGGTTTCTTACTTTCAGGTTTCTTACTCATAGAGTTGGGGCAGTAGCACCTTGCTCGTTTTTACCTGTCCTGTCCCAGCACGCCTCTGAAGTCGTCCTCGAGCCTTACTTAACGTACTGGGTACCCAAGACACCGCTTGGTGACATCGTGGCAAACCGAGAACATGTCCGTGCTTTCCCTTCCTCGAGGGCTGCCTTTTAGCTTCTTGCATGCCAGAGAACTTCACATGAGCCGTTTTTGTTATGCTGTGACCTTTTTTTTTTTGGTTTACGTGAGTGTAAAAATCTGATTTCTGACTTTTCAACTCTAGGAATCTCTACCACCTGTTCAGTTTGACTGGAGTAGCAGTGGCCTTACTAACCCTTTAGATGGTACGTCTCTCCGTAGAGCCTCTAGCACCAGAGCTAGAGTTAAGAAAGCTACAAAGTTCAGACAAACATCTCTCTGCTGATTGAGTGATTGATTTCTTAAAGAAAACTATATTAACTTTGGAAATTCAGGCTTTCTTTCTGTTTAGCGGTGACCAATTAAAAGCAAGGTAAGGCGTACGCTGACTTTTGTGTTGCTTAAGCAGACCCGTTAGGCGTTCGATGACTAAAGAAGTTTAAGTGTTTTTTTTTTACCCCGCAGACTTTGACTCTTAACAAACTCGTGGGGGATTTCGACTTTTTTTTCTCGAACGCCGGATGGCAAAAAAAAAAATCACACCGGGGTGGTTTTGACCAAACACGGTTTTCAGCAGAGGTGCATTTTCTAAAAGAGATTTCATTCAAAGCTGCATGGAGATCACTTACGTCAAAATGCTAGCGCGCTCGATTTTTAAATAGATATTTCGTTCGTGTTGTGAAAACCGCTGCTTCTTGTGAATCGCAAGACAGTGGATGTTTCTGAGAAAGCCCGTGAGGGCTTCCCGATCAAAAAGCCTCTAAACGAAATGAGCTGGGAGAGACGGTGGTTCGTGTTACCGCTTCTCAGCCGGTTTGGTTAAAACGTTTTGGGGGGTTGCCCTAATTCCTGACCATGCCGGTATTACTCGTTTGGGGACAGAAATCGCTTTGTGACTCCTATCAAGAAGGAAAGCCTGGATGAGCCCTTTTGCTTTTGTCTGGTGTCTTCTTACTTCAGTCAATTCATCATGCTTTCTTCTAATACTTTCTCTAAAAATGTATCTGTTTCTGATTTTTCTGCTTTTAATAATTCCGTATTAAAGGGGAACAAGTTTTACCGCTGAGGAAGCTGGATATGTTTTGGAACCATTGTTACCACGTGATTCGCATTTTTTTGTGCCAAACTGCTGACAACCCACTATTTAAAAGCCGGTCAACAGACCTCGGTCAATTTCCCTTAAGCTCTGCACTAGCCGCGAGAAGGGAGTGGCATTAGAGAAATGGTTCTGAATCGTAAACGTTTCCCTTTAATTGGGTACATCTCTTTGGGGATCTTTCTGGTTCTGTCCACTTTTTCTTTAATAAATAAATAAATAAATAAAATGGAAAACTGGGCTAGCTCTAAGGTTACCGGTGTCGAACTCCTTGCTGCGTTTTGTATGCGACGACATACGCGGGCTTGTTAACATCTTCTAGAAATCTGCAAACTTTACCTTGTAAGCACTAATTGTGTTATTTTTTATTATTATTATTATTATTAAAAACTGTGTATTGAGTACTAATTTTAACTGGCATGTTCAAGTGTGTGTCTTACCCCCTTTTTACACATAAATCCCTCCCTTGGCTTACCTTCTATATGGCTGCCTACCAATACGGTCACTGAATTCCAAGCTAATGGAGGTTCCACTCTTCTGAACCTTGATTTCTTTGGACCTGTGGAGGACAGTAGCTCTAGCTTCACCACCACCATCCCAGGTCAGCCGAGTGCTAAAACACTGCAAATTTAATCTCTCTCTCTCTCTCTCTTTTTAACATTCTTTACTAAAAAGCATGAGCCGCATTACATGACTTTCCTACAAACAAGAAGAATTCACTGTGACATTTCTCTTAAGACGCCCGACTGCCATTTTGATACAACTTCTCCCCTTCCCCGCCCCCCGTATTTGCTTCAAGTGGAAAGCAGGTGTTTCTCTGAAGATGGTTAGGGCGGAGGGGGGCGGGGTCAGGTTTTTAAAACCTTTTACAGGTGGAGGTGAAAATCAAGGATTGTGGCAAGGGTATCCCAAGCGCAGTTAAGTTTTGGTGAGAACATTGCCCAGCTGAAAACACAAGATCTTCTAGCTTCAGTGAATGTCCTTGGAAAACAGGTTTCATTGGTCTCTGTAGTTGAAGTGGACAGGAGATAGCAACAGTTAGCAACGAACTTCCTTTTAGGAGAAACAAGAGTTCCTCAGTGAACGGAACAAGTGCTGTTCTGGAGGACAGCTGTGCCGTTGGCACGTAAGATGAGAAAAAGATTGTAGCTCTGTGTGGCAGTTGATACCTTTTTAAGACATTACTGCAGAATAACAAGTGCTGGTTTTTGAGAGAGCAGTTTGGTATGGCACTGCAGGCTTTGCTTTTTGATACATCTCCCGAGCCGAGAGTCATTCTCTCCAAAAGCCAAAGGTACTTAACGCTTTTGACTCCCACGTATGAATGGCAAGGGAAAACGGCAGAGAGGACAGGAAATATGGTGCGAAATGCGAAAAACTGCCATGCGATTAGGAAATTTTGTGCACTTGTGAATCTAGCGGAAGCGTTCTTCTAAAGAATCGGGGCATAGCCCTGCCACACAATGCAGTTTTGCATGGGGCGCAAGAGTCAAGTTTTTCCGCCCTCTGTGTTCTAGATCATTACTAGCAGTAGGAAATCTGTGCATGCCTCCCACGCCTCCTCCTAGCTTGCATTCCTTGACCTAGCGGAGAGGGTGAGATAGATAATCAGCGACACTCGCTTTGATTAATAGTTTGGTATACTGCCTGCTGTTAGAGCAGATGTTCTGTGCTGAGGTTGGTGCAGAAGCAGAATTTTGTGCTCTACCAGTAACTCTTTTTGAGCACCGTACACGAATTTGGCAGATTACACATAAGGAGTCAGTACAATCAACAAAATGTTTTGTGTGATACGGTTGGGGTTTTGTTTTTTTTGGTGTGTGTGTGTCTTTGACAATTTAAGTCTTGTGGTTTCAGCCTTCTGATATCCTGATTCATTATTAAATGTCCCATTTTGTTGATGGTGCTGACTCGCTATGCGTAATCCGCCTCGAGCCCAAGTCAGACAGTAAATAATATAAATAAGTAAATAAAGTTAAGTTGAGGCAGTCCCATCCCTGAATTTGGGCATTGGAACTAATTTTCAAGTTAATCAGACAGGAGCGTTTGCTGAAAATCAGAACCAGAGAAGCTCGTTGAGTTGCGCGGAGCATCATAAATATTGCTATGACGCTAATTTTAAATCCATCCAATCCGTTTTGATCACTGCAGCTTTGATCATGGTTAGGTGGGCCCTTTTTTGGTATCTAGTAATGTAATTTTACCCTAGTCCTGAAGGGCTCACCTGTAAGATATCTTTGGAAGACCCCTTTACCCACCTGTTCTAGGGCTTCATTGGCAAATTCATTAATAAATCCACAGATGTGACCATTGCCTGCCATTTTGTTTTCTTTTACCCCTAGCTTGTTTCTTGGAAAGTCATTTGCTTCTAGCCTGCAGTTCTCTGTGTGGGTAATGTGTAATGGTGTGTATACATGCATACTCTAGGAGCATTGGGCTAAAAGTTGGTGGCTGAATTCACTCGATCTCATTAAGGTTTTAAAATTTGCTCATTTATCTGCCAGCTCTGTATAACTGTTCCTTATGGGAATGACCAGATATTTGGAGACCAATTGTTTTTTTAAATGGCCAACATGCAACTTTAATAAAGCAGTACCCATATTCTCTTTTTATATCGAGACACCTGCAGCCGCCTCGGTGTAAAATTTAGTTTAATAGCAATGTAAGCACATTTCTTAATAGTAACTCGGTGAGATAAGGTAATCCACCTTCAGCTAACAATTAAGGCTGTAATTAACAAATGTCATAAAGATATTAATTGCAGCATCATGCTGTAACCCTTTTCAATTATCAAAGGGCCCACTGAAATTATGTATTAAACTGCTTGCGGCTTTACAAGCTGGTATACCTTAATGGGATTTCAGAAGCTTTTCTTAAGGTTTATTTTCTACGCGATTTGACAGAAAAGATGGCGTCAGTCGTTTTTAAAGGTTCTGTAAACATCTGAATAGTTCAAATAGACAGTACCCTGAGTGTGTGTTTTATATTTGAATTTGGAACATTCTCTGAGCTTATAATAATGATGGATGCAAATATTGTCCCATTTCTTTGGCTCAAT
The DNA here is from genome assembly GCF_032191835.1 of Heteronotia binoei. Taxonomy (NCBI): domain Eukaryota; kingdom Metazoa; phylum Chordata; class Lepidosauria; order Squamata; family Gekkonidae; genus Heteronotia; species Heteronotia binoei. Next base: position 8,846,677 of record NC_083223.1, read on the forward strand.
CAAAAGATATGCTGTTTGGTTGTATCAAAGTAAGTGTACTTTTAGCTATAATACATTTAAGAAATCAGAGTTCTAGACTTGTCATGACAATAAAACCATTCTAATTCCTGTGGGTTTTTTTTTTTTTTAAAATCAAGTGTTATATATTATTTGTTCATTTACACCATGCCTTTTCCCACAATGGGGACCAAAATCTGCTTAAGTCCTCCATTTGATTTGAATTGCACTATTTTACCCTTCTCAAAATCTCCTCCTTTTACTTCAGGAGCATTTTGTTGAGCGCTGTAATTCTTTTAATAACTACAGCCTAACAGAATGTGAGAAAGGAAGCACAACACTATATTTGCATCGTATTGATTAAAATAAAGGCTCGCGCTTGCCTTAGAGCCAGTGGAATGGAAGTAGATGCAATCCTGCATAAGGATGACGCTTTAACGCTTCGAAACCATTGGGTTTTCTAGTGTCAGAAAAAAGCGATCATTCAGATTTACTAAATTCAGTGTTGCGATCCGTGTCGATATCCTATGTGCCACCTGTGCCGCATTTACCGTTGGAAGCCTCAGTAGTTCAGATGTTTACAGAAGAAATTGGGTTGATTCGATTGTATCGGTTTGTCACTGACTTTAAAATTGGGTTGATTCGATTGTATCAGTTTGTCACTGACTTTAACTTTGTGCTGTAAGGTGTGGATCCAGAGCTGTACGAGTTGACAACTTCCAAGCTGGAAACGACCAGCGCGGCCAGTAAAGTGACGGATGCATTTGCAAAGTTGATGTCCACGGTAGAGAAAGCGAGCACATCGGCCAGGTAAATCCATGACCCGTTTGATTGCCTCGTCCCTTTGGGGAGAAGGTCGAGGTCTGCTGGTGACCGAGTGGTGACGGGTGCCAACTCCTGCAAGTTCCTCTTCATTAAACGACTCAAGGGGGGTTTCAAGAGTCAGTCTCTTAGGATAATGACACGACTGGCTAGACGGGCGTTGCTAAAGCCCCTCTACGTATACCTTGAGTAGGACCGTTAGACCATTCAAGCATTAGGTGCCAAAAAGCATTCCCTCCCCCAAATATTGAGTCCCAGCAGTGCCTTCAAACGCAAGTATAAACTGACATCTGTGGCCCAGACTCCCTGACCTTGAAGTGTCTGTCACAGGGTGATAGTGAATACATGATGGTTAAAATAAAGCAGAGGTGGCCAATGGTAGCTCTCCAGATTTTCTTTTGCCTACAACTCCCATCAGCCCCAGCCATTGGCCATGCTGGCTGGGGCTGATGGGAATTGTAGGCAAAAAAATACCTAGAGAGCTACCGTTGGCCACCCCTGCAATACACGATGCGAGATAGCACGCATAGCTGAAGCGGTGAGGTTACCAGAGGGCAAGGTAGCGATCCAAAGCAGAGAAGTTGAAAGGGTAGAGGTTGCAGAATACATCATGGTAAGTACATCTTGAAAACATGCTCACGTTGTTAATATTAAGGGCATATCATAAAAAGCTTCCCCCTGACCTGAATGGCCCAGGCTAGCCTGGTGGGCGACCACCAGTGAAGTCCAGGTGGCTATGCCAAGGCAGGCAATACAGCCTCCATCTACCTCACGGGGAATTGGTTGGGAGAGGAAGGGAAAGGAGATCGTAAGCCACTCTGAGTGAAGGGCGGGGTGTAAATCCAACCCTTCTTCAAACCACCTCTGAACGCCCCTTGCCTTTAATAACTTCGCCTTGATGGGACTCCTGTGGAGTCAGCTGCAACTTGACAGTGCTTTCCGCCATCGCCCCCACTGCCCCTGTACAAGCTTCACTGCAGGACGAACCTCTTTGACTCATGTAGTTTAAAGGTCCTTGAATAGATTTATCTGTTCTCTGATGTACACCTTTCAGAGGGCAGCTGTGTTGGCCTGCAGCAGAGCCTCTAGATTCGGGTCCAGCACCACGTTGAAGGGACCAACGGAATTTTCGGGGTGTAGCCGGGCAATATCATCAGATGCCTTTCAGAGGGAGCATTGACTCTCGATAGCGTATACCCAGTGATCTTGTTCTCTCTAGGGTGCTACTGGACTTGAATTTAGCTTGATTTCAGGAAAAAAAAAATCTGTATCGGATGCTAGGCTTGCGGGCCAGTTTTTCCATTCGTTTGAATTGAGTTTCTGCTTCAGTGCTGCTTTCTAACTTGGAGCCATCCCCATCAGTCTGTGGCCTTCTGGTTCGTCTGTTGAGCCTTTGGGCACTGTTGGGGTGAAGCTGCAGATATTTTTGTTAGGGGGGAGTTGTTTGTCTCTTGTAGGAACAATTCAGCTATGCAAAAGGCGGGAGAGCCACAAGGGCCCAATTGCCAGTTAGTGTCTAATTTGGGAGGACGCAGCTTTTATTTATTAAAACATTTATGTCCTGTTTTTCATGTTTCAAGGTGACTTACAGTAATAGCCAAAACATCCCCCTCTAAAATAACAAAATAGAAAGCCTCAAGACTCTGCCCCCTCCCCAAGAAAGATGCCTACCATTTCAGACACACTCAGCACCTGCTAAAGATCTCTGTGGAGGAAGCCGCCCTCATTTTTTCAAGGAGCCCCTTCCACAGAGCCACAATGGGAAAAGCCTGGGCTCTGGTTGATGCTGGATGGGCCACCCTGAGTGGTGAGTGGTGAGGTAGCCAACAGATGACATCAGTGTCCCTTCAAACGCCGTTATTCATGTGCCCTGACTCCAGTTCCCAGATCAGTTGAAATATAAACGTCCATGGACCAGAGCCGGAATTCAGTTCCCGGATACTTTTGATTTAGGCAGCGCGGGTCCGGTGCAGTCTCTGTTGTACTCATTCATTGTCAACGGCTAGTTGCATGAGGCGGTTCCTTAGAGTTGGAGCGATAACAGGTGTGAATCTGTTATAAGAAACATGTTACAGTTTTCAGGACTAACTTTTCCCCCCTAGCTTGAATGTTCCGGGTGGGCAGATTGCGTGAGCCCAGCCCTGGGTTGGCCGAGGCTAGCTCAGTTTTGTCAGATCTCAAAAGCTAAGCAAGGTTGGTCTTGATTAGGACTCGGATGTGAGACTTGGACCGATTTCCCACTAGCCTTATGCCGTTCTCACGCTCCTCTTCTCGGGGGGGGGGGGGGGTCCGTCGGATTTCACACCACACCTTGTGACATCATGCTTTATTACAGTGCTATCTTATTGTTATTACCAGGGCTTTTTTTGAGCAGGAACACACAGAAACGCAGTTCCGGCTGGCTTGGGGGTGTGATCTAATATGCAAATGAGGTCCTGCTGAGCTTTTTCTACAAAAAGCCCCATGTGAAAAAGTGGTGATGTCGGGGTGTGGCCTAATATGCAAAAGAGTTCCTGCTAGGCTCTTTCTACAAAGAAAGCCCTGGTTATTACCATCGTTTAAGGTGGGCTTGCGACTGGTTATTGATATGCTTGTGCCCTTTCCGCCGGTGTTGCGTTTTGTTTATTGTTTTTACTATCAAAGATTTCAGGTTTTCACGGCTGGTGACATCAATAGGGTTTGTAGAATCTTTCGGGATCAAGTGCCGTGTTCTACTGGAGAAAGTTTTACTGGAGAACGAAACGTCTGGAAGGAAAACTTTCTCCAGTAGAACACGGCACTTGATCCCGAAAGATTTTACAAACCCTAATAATATTGTTTTTACTGTTCGTTTTAATATGGTGTTTTAACTTTGATATGTGGTTTTTTAATTATTCTTATATGTTGTGATCCACCTTGAGCCCACTTACGGGAAAAAGGTGGAATATAAGCCTAAATAAATAAATAAAATAAAACTATCTGTCCCGGGGCTGCAGCTAGCTTTGACATTTTCCACGTGGCAAACAGAAACCTCTAAAAGCCAGTTTCTGTTTGCCGCGCGAAAAAGGAGAAGCTGGTCGCAGCCTCAGGGCAGATAGTGTGAAATCCGACGGAACCCCCCGCAGAGAAGAGGAGCGTGAGAGCGCCGTAAGGCTAGTGGGGAAACCGGTCTTGGATTTTGTTAGATCTCAGAAGCTAAGTAGGGTCAGCCCTAGTTACGACTTGGATGGGAGACCGCCGAGGAAGTCGAAGGTCGCTATGCCAAGGCAGGGTCAGCCCAGGCCTGACCCAAGTAGGGTCAGCCCTAGTTACGACTTGGATGGGAGACCGCCAAGGAAGTCGAAGGTCGCTATGCCAAGGCAGGGTCAGCCCAGGCCTGACCCAAGTAGGGTCAGCCCTAGTTACGACTTGGATGGGAGACCGCCAAGGAAGTCGAAGGTCGCTATGCCAAGGCAGGCGGTGACAAACCCAACTCGGAATGTCTCTTGCCTTGAAAACCGTGGGGATCTCGGAAGCGTCGGCCCTGGTTAGTACGTGGATGGGAGACCACCAGGGAAGTCCGCGGTTGCTATGCAGAGGCAGGCAACGGCAAACCCACCTCGGTTCGTCTCTTGCCGTGAAAACCCTCCTGGGGTTGCCTTAAGTCGGGGGCAGCTTGACGGCATGCAAAAAAAACGTGTGTGAAGGAACAAGTTGCTCTGACATAATTTCAGCATAATTTCAATACCTCGTTTGGAACAGTGTATCAGAATATTTGGGGGGTTTGTTTGCTTGTTTTTTTGTATTGACATACTCATAGGGGGGATATTGGCTATTTGTCTTATTGCATGTACCAACCCATCCTGTGGCAAACTATATGGATGTTCTAATCTCTTGAGAAACCATGCCCTCTGTTTCAACTAACAAGGCCAGAATGTTACCTAGATTTATGGCACTTCGCACCCACGACAGCAGTCTGCTTTTTATCACCCTCCAGTGTTTTTTCAGCCCTGCTTTGTCCTAACACTAACAAACACAGATCCCTATTTGTGATTCTTTTAATCTGCTAAAAACATTCCCCTGATTCCACACTGCCCACTTATATTAAGAATCGCTGCTTGCCATTCCCGTTTTGTCTGATGAAGTCTGCTTAAGAGCATACGAAAGCTTGCATTCTGAATAAAACTTGGTTGGTCTTAAAGGTGAACTTGTCTACTGCTTTGCTCTATTGCTTTAGACCAACGCAGCTGCCTGCTGGGATCTATAATTTCAACCGTTTGCCACTGGAGGGAGCCCTAAAACCTCAAAGATTAGTCCCTTGCGTTAATTTTAGCTTGGTTGTTCAGCTGTTCTCAGGTACAAAAAAAGTAAAAATCTGATGCAGTCTGTCTAAACTTCAGATTACAATGTGACACGCTTCCTTTCTAGACGGTTGTTCGCCTTTGCCAGTACTGTACAAAGACAGTGCAACCATTACCCTGAAACACACCTTTAAAAACATTTTTTAAAAATCTAGTATACATTTTTGATGACATGGTGATTTCCCCCCCCCCTTTTTTAAATCTTTTATTCACTTTTCCAAAGTCAATGATGGGCGGGTCAATTTAACATAATCAAAGGTAGGATGGTGATATCTTTTCATATATTTACACTGTTTTGCTGGACTTGATGGGCAGCCTGTATTTTTCATTAAACGTTACAATGTGCTGTGCCCGCTGATACAGTATATCTATACTGACGAGAATCTTGGGACCCAGTTACTCTGGGTCCTAATTCAGCAGCCGGTATAAGGCAGGGGTGGCCAAACTGCGGCTCGTGAGCCACATGTGGCTCTTACATACATATTGTGTGGCCCTTGAAGCCCCCACCATCCCATTGGCTGGCGGCTTGGAGAATGCATTTACAGTTAAAAGTTGCTTTCTTTCCAGCTCTTTCTTCCTCCCTCCCCTTCTATTATTTTCCTTCCTTCCTTCCTTCCTTCCTTCCTTCCTTCCTTCCTTCCTTCCTTCCTTCCTTCCTTCCTTCCTTCCTTCCTTCCTTCCTTCCTTCCTTCCTTCCTTCCTTCCTTCCTTCCTTCCTTCCTTCCTTCCTTCCTTCCTTCCTTCCCGAATCTCTCAAACATTTATTCTATGTGGCTCTTACGTTAAGTAAGTTTGGCCACCCCTGTTATAAGGCAAGCCACAGAACTCCTGTCTTTACATGTTTTGGGTTTTTAAAAATCTGCCCGGGGTATTGTGTTTTTTTGTTTTTTTTCAGCGGAAGGACAGGACTTTATTTTCTTGTTTTATTTAAAACATTTTTTGTGAGGCTTTCCTTCCAGTGTTCCTTCTAAGCCCTGGAGTCTTCTTGTGAGCAAAAATTCAACTGTGTGAGCTACTGGCATTAAAGTTGTGAGCTAGTGCATAAATTAGTGTGCCCCGGGGTCATCCTTCCTGAGCTAGGACAAAAATCTGTGAGCTAGAGGCTAAAAATCCATGAGCTAGCTCACGCTAACTCAGCTTAGAGGGAACATTGCTTCCTACTCCAAGATATTTGAAGGTTGATACTTGTTCTAATGATCTCTCATCCATTTTCCATCTATAATGACGACCTTCTAGCAAACCTTCGATTTATCGTAATTTATGTGCAATAGATTACTTTTACAATAAGAACTAAGCTGTCTCAATAGTCTCCGAAGACCAAGTTGAGTGTGGGAGATTACACAGAGTATCATCCGCATAAAATAGGGTAGAGATAAATTTCTCGCCTACTTTAACCGGAAAACAAATGGAGACCCAAGAGATGATCAACAGTATCATTCAAATATAGATTGAGAAGGAGTGGGGCTAGAATACAACCCCGTCAGACACCTTCTCTGGTCTTAACTGGATTGGACAATGGGCCATGGATACCAAGTCGCATCTTCAGACTGGTATCGGTACAGAGACCTTGTATTCATTCAAGCAGCCTGCAATCACTATTCATGCTGCACCGTTTTTGCCATAGGTGGTGTCTTGAAAGAGTCAAATGCAGCTTTAAGATCGATAAATGCCACAAATGGGGTTTTTTTTTGAAGGTCCGCTGGTATATTTACTTATAAGGCGTTGTAATAGAAGGCAGTGATCAAGAGTAGAATGGCCCTGCCTAAATCCAGTTTGTTGTGGTGCAATCAAATTGTTCTCAGTTACCCACGTTTCCAGCTTGGATAGAAGATGTCTGGCGTAGAGTTTCCCTGTCACGTCTAGCGAGCTTATTGGTCGATAGTTAGCTGGCGTGTCCTACATAAAAACATTTTGAAACGCTAAAGCTATTTAAAAAGAACACTTCAAATGATAACATTTAATAAAAAGACAACACGAGAACCAGGGAGGAGGCCTACAACCTACTCGGCGTTCAAGACCAAAAAGTCTTCACCTGATGGTGGAAGACACTGATAGAGGAAGATAGATGGATTTCCTTAGGCGGGGAGTTCCAGAGTTATCACGCCACATCCAAGGGAGGCCTTTCTCAAGTTGCCACCTGCCTAGCCTCAGAAATTAGGGGCCACCGAAATAGAGCCTCCAAAGATGATCAACGAAGGGGTAAGTTCATACGGGAGAACCCTTATGGATAAAGGGAGCGTAGGTTTTGCCCGGCAGAGGTGTGTTGCGGAAGTGGTTTGGCTTAAGAGCATACAGTACATTTGACAATGGACATTATTTTGGTTTTCTTCCCCTAAAAGGATTTTAAAAAATCCCAAACGTGAGTGCGCAGAGCTGAGACAAGGAGGAATATCAGTAAAAAGGAAACGTCAGTAAACGTTCATGTTGGGGTGGTGGGGAGGGCTCTGTGATGACAGGGCATTTCAGGAGAGAAAGTAAATTCCCAGTAGTCAGGAATTGTTTAAAACAGCACGGAAGAATAGGTTTTTATACTCTTGCTTTTCTCTACCCAAAGAGCCCCGTGGCGCAGAGTGTTAAAGCTGCAGTCCCAAGCTCTGCTCACAACCTGAGTTCAATCCCCGGCAGAAGCTGGGTTTTCAGGTAGCCGGCTCGAGGTTGATTCAGCCTTCCATCCTTCCGAGGTCGGTAAAATGAGTCCCCAGCTTGCTGGGGGGAAAGTGCAGATGACTGGGGAAGGCGATGGCAAACCACCCCGTAAAAAGCCTGCCGTGAAAACGTTGTGAAAGCAACGTCACCCCAGAGTCGGAAACGACTGGTGCTTCCACAGGGGACCTTTCCTTTTCCTTTCTCTACCCAAAGGAGTCGGAGGGTGGCTTACGATCACCTTCCCCTCCCCACAGCTGGCATCTTGTATGGCAGGTGGGGCTGAGAGAGTTCACCCAGCAGGCTTCATGTGGAGGAGCGAGGACGCAAAACCTGGTTCTCCGGGTTAGAGTCTGCCGCTCTTAGCCGCTACACCGCGCTGGAGAAGTGCCTTGCGATGGTGGTGTTGGTTGTCTGATACATCGCTGGTTTCTAGCCACGACTTGCGGGTAATACGAGTGGCAAGAGCCTTGGGTGGCTCCGGCCTCCCGTGGTAGCAGCTGTTGTAGGCAGTTCTGAGGACAGGCAAGAACCTTTAACGGACTGGCTGTGCACGGCGGAGTCATTTGCAAGAGCTGGGGCTCTCCCCGAGTTTCCAGCATCGGGCACAGCTCGGTGGCTCCAAAACAAAAATTTGTTTTGAACGAACGGTTATCTTTCAAGCCGCAAGTGGTGCAGAGAGGAGGGTGGGGTGAAGTTTTCCGTTCCAGGATCAGAAACGTTGGCCTTGAGTGGAGGCGGGGGGGGGGGGAGGGAAGCTTTCCTGTACTCGATGTCCTAATTATACTTCGATCAGGGGTGAGCAGTCTCTGGTAATTAAAGAGCCAAATTACATCCAAATTCAGAAGCAGAGATCAACGAAGAGGAAGCATAGGAAATCTCATTTGCGTAAATGAAAAAATGAATGACTTAACGTTAACGATAACTGACCAGTTGGTTAATAATCCACAGAGATCTCACAGCCCAGACTGGTTGTCACTTATTAGGAATTGGCACACTCAAGGGCTCACAATTAGTCATCAGCAGGGGGTGGAATTCTAGCAGGAGTTCCTTTGCATATTAGGCCACACCCCCAGATGCAGCCAATCCTCCAAGAGCTTACAAAAAAAGAGCCTTTTAAGCTCTTGGAGGATTGGCTACATCTGTGGGGTGTGGCCTAATATACAAAGGAACTCCTGCTAGAATTCCACCCCTGATCATCTGTATACAAAGGAGCACCCTACCCGGTGGTTGTAGTGTTGAACTCATTTGTTATGAGGGCCGGATCTGACATAAATGAGACCGTGTTGGGTCAGGTCATGTCAGGCTGGGCTGTGTGCATACCTATTAAGATTAGGTAGCAGAGATATAAACTTTATGAAGGACACAGACAAACACAATTACAGATTTATTTATTTTTTTTAAGAAAGCACACCTTAAAATAAAGCATGCTTAAAACATTAGCACTCATCGTTCTTAAAGGTGCTTTCTTTGTATCTCTCCCATGGGATTCGGGGAATTGGGAAAAGGAAGCTCTGGCTCTCTCCTTCCTTCCCCAGGGGGCCAGGTGGAGGAGGAGCCTCAGCCAATAGAAGGAAAAGAGGCTTGGCTCAGTAGCTCTGCTGTGCAAGTGAGAGAGCCTGGCAAAGCAAGCTGTCCCTCCTTCCTCCCCAAGGGAGGAGCCTCGGCCAGTGGAGAAAATAGAGGCTTTGCTCTGTAGTTCCTGTGCGATTGAGCAAGCCTTGCAAAGCAAGTTGAGATTTATTATTTATTTATTATTATTTATTTATTACTTTTAATTTCTATCCCGCCCTCTCCGCAAGCGGACTCAGGGCGGCTAACTACATACATTTTTTACAATTTAACCAATAAAACTACAGTTTAAAATGCAGATGCAGAAGGAAGCAAGAGAGAGGGAGAAGGAAGCAGAAGACAGCCCAGATGCTCGGGGGGCCTGATAGGACGCATGCTTGACACCCCTGCCCTACCCTGTTCAGCCCGTGGGACATATTTGGAGTTCTGACACAGCACAACGCAGCAACAAAATGGCTGCCTCGGTCAGCAGAGCCAGCCACAAAATGGTAGCCACAGCACAGCTCCAGTAATACAGTGCAGTGCAGATCCTTGCACTGTGGCGGCGGCAGCTGCCAAAGCAGCATTTGAAAAAAAAAAATCTGCACAGCCAATCAGAAGCGTTCCTAAACAAAAGCCCTCCCTACCCCTGCCCGCTTCATAAATACACTTGGCAGGCTCCAAAAAAACATGTCAGCGGGTGCCATGGCACCCAGGGGCACCATGGATAAACACATGGAGCAGAGGTCCACCAGTGGCTTTAGCCACAGTGTATTGTTGGAACTCTCTGTCTGGGCAAGAGATGCTCTGGATTCTTGGAGCTTGGGAGGGCTTCTAGTATCCTGGCCCCACTGATGAACCTCTTGATAGCACCTGGGGTTTTTTTGCCCCTGTGCAACACAGAGTGTTGGACCGGATGGGCCATTGGCTTGATCCAATGTGGCTTCTCTTAGTTTCATGTTGGGGGCCCTGTTTTAGTGCCCTGGCATTACTCTGTGAATGGTTTGCCTCTTGGCTTAAGTGACAGCCGTTCACCTCTGTCATGTGCCGGCATGCCATTATGGATCTGTAACCCAATGTTCTATGGTAAACGTGTCGAAACCAAGACCGCCTCCCCCACCACCGCCGGGAGCTTTATGTGACCTTAACAGGAGGCTCGTTCTTGAACCCGAATTTATTCCTAAGAGGTTAAATCCCACAGATCTGCTCTACGAACAGCAGGACTTCCAGAAGCCGAAGGATCCAACCTGTTGTGTTTTTGGCCTTGTGGAAGCAGCTAGGCTTGACCTCAAATGGGAGAGCCAATGTTTGGTGAGGAGCGACAGAGGAACAGGAATGGGGGGTGGGCACTCAGCTCCTATCTCTGCCATCCTCTTTTCTCTCCTTTTTTTGGATCATGTGTACGTAGGACTGTGGCTTTGCATGCCGCTTCCCAATGACTCAGCTGGCTGAACAGTGTTGCTCAGAATATAACTTGGGTACAGTTAATGGTGGTTGCGATCCATTCACCTTGTAGGCCAGGGGTGTTGAACTCATTTCTTATGAGGACTGAATATGACAAAATGAGACCTTGTCGGGCCGATCCATGTGTGTCATAAGAACATAAGAGAAGCCATGTTGGATCAGGCCAATGGCCCATCCAGTCCAACACTCTGTGTCACATAAGAACATAAGAGAAGTCATTTTGGATCAGGCCAGTGGCCCATCCAGTCTAACACTCTGTGTCACATAAGAACATAAGAGAAGTCATGTTGGATCAGGCTAGTGGCCCATCCAGTCTAACACTCTGTGTCACATAACATAAGAGAATCCTTGTTGGATCAGGCCAATGGCCCATCTAGTCCAACACTCTGTGTCACATAAGAACATAAGAGAAGTCATGTTGGATCAGGCCAGTGGCCCATCCAGTCTAACACTCTGTGTCACATAAGAACATAAGAGAAGTCATGTTGGATCAGGCCAGTGGCCCATCCAGTCTAACACTCTGTGTCACATAAGAGAATCCTTGTTGGGCCAGGCCAATGGCCCATCCAGTCCAACACTCTGTGTCACACAGTGGCCAAAAAAATTATATATATATACACACAAACGCACATATATATACACACTGTGGCTAATAGCCACTGTTGAACCTCTGCTCCATATTTTTATCTAACCCCCTCTTGAAGTTGTCTATGCTTGTAGCCACCACCCTCCTTCATAAAATGCAATGCCCGGTAGCAGAGATATAAACTTTATAAAGGACACAAACACAATTAAATTTAAACAAAAAACCTTAAAACATTAATACATTAGCACTTGTTGGTCTTAATGGTGCTTTCTTTGTATCTCTCCCGCACAATCCAGGGAAGTGGGCAAAGGAAGCTCCGGCTCTTTCCTTCTTTCTCCAGTGGACCAGGAGGGGGAGGAGCCTCAGCCGAGAGGCTGAAATGCTTGGCTCAGTAGCTCTGCTGTGTGATTGAGAGAGCCTGGCAAAGCAAGCTGTGCTGCAGAAGGAAGCAAGAGAGAGGGAGAAGGAAACAGATGACAGCCAGTTGCTCAGGGGCCTGATAGGAGCCCTCCAGGGGCCTGATTTGGCTCTCGGGTCGCATGTTTGACACCGCTGCGTGTAGGCAGCCTGAAATTTAAGGAGCTCTGGGTAGAGGAATGTACATGGAAAAGGGGCTTCAAAGGCACAGAAGGCAGCAGTCACGCTGCTTCGGCATACTGTGGGTATGTGTATGTTTTCTATTGCTGACGAAAGAGCCATCAGGTCACAGTTGACTTACGGTGATCTCGTAGGACTTCCAAGGCAAGGGACGTTCAGAGGTGGGTCTCCATTGCCTGCCTCTGCATAGCAGCCCTGGGCTTCCTCGGTGGTCTCCCATTCAGATATTAACCAGGGTCAACCCCGCTTAGCTTCCAAGATCTGATGAGATCAGGCTAGCCTATTCGGATATTGGGTTAATATAGTAGAGCGTGCCCAGTCATCGTTGTGATACTGAGCACAGTATCCAGTCCACATTCAAAATTGCAGCGGAAAGAAGCGAGAGGAGCTTAATCTAAAGAGTGCTTTTCCTGTCACAAATGGCCAGCTCGTCTGGCATCACGTGCGTGGGACTCTGAGAGCGTTGTTTCTACGGGAGAGACCTGCAGAGACTTGTCTCCATGGAAGGCCATGTGAGTTGAGGGAGAGGACAAAGCGCGAGAGGAGAGGAGGCAGAGCAAAGAGCAGCATTCCATTCATGGAGATAACACCCTATACCAGTGCCGGCTCTAGAGTGAATAGCGCCCCCCCCCCCGGCTGCCTCCCCACCGTGCTCTGCTTGCCCCGCTGCACTTGGCTCACTTGCCCCCCCACCCCACCCCGAAGCTCGCCGCAACTAAAACCGAGCCCCTCCAGCTTCTCGCAGCTGGTGCCTGCGCATTTTGTTAAGAGATGGCTGGAGGAGGTATCTCCCCCCCCCTCCTTTCTGGAATGGGAAGTGAAGGGGGAGCGAAGCACTAGGCAAACTAGGCGGTTGTCGTGGACACCAGGAAGGGGGAGGAGCCCAATTTGGCACCTCCCAGCACCCTAGGCAACTGCCTAGCTTGCCTAGTGAGCAAGCCGACCCTGCCCTATACACACAGAGTGATGTGATGCTCCCTCCCTTTATTTCTGGGCATGCCGGGTCACTCCCATCAAAATCACCACGAGCTTTTTCTCTGAGCGACTCTTCTTTAACCCTTGTTCGTTTCTTTGTCTCGACAGAAAACCCAGAAAGGAGGAACGGCTCAGCGAAGAGGCCGCCCAGGTGATTGCTAGCCTTCCTGACTTAACTTTCATGCACGCCAAGGTGTTGATGTTCCCCGCCACGTTAACGCCTTCGGCGAGTTGCCAAGACCAGGTAGACTAAAGCGAGGAGGGGGCCTGACCGTGTCTAGTGATTCTCCCACTCATCTCCACCCCCCCCCCCCCAGTCTCCTTTTCTGGGTCCTCAAAAAGTGATCTTTGCTTTCCCGAAAAAATGTCGAGTTCAGCTGATTTGTTGGTAAGCAGCACTAGAAAAGGTATACATAGATGATGTATATTTATTTACATACTGGAGTCCTAAATTTATATTAGAAAAAAAAAAGTGTAAATAACTGGGGAGGGCTGAATCTTTTTTGAAGATTTATCTTTTTTTTTTTTTGTGCTGGGGTGTAACCATTTATGTCTTTGTGGAATACACTGGTGGCGTCCTTCTTACTAAACTTTATAAGCATTTTGGGAAAAAAAAAACCCGGAAACTTCCAGTCTCTTTGAAACCCCCCCCCCTCCCACGAGAGATTTTCTTTTCAGAATGAGTTGCACTCCCCCCCCTTTTCTGAAAACATTTTTGCTAAATGAGCCGAAACAGTCAGGGTGTTTTCAACGGTTTCGTTTGATCCATCTATTGTTTTTTTTTTCTTTTTGGGTGGGGGGCGGGTGGGGGGTGGATTGGTTTCCTTTTCCTTTTCTTTCTTTCGTTTCCTGTCTTCTGGAAGTATGGATTTATCATTGTTTCTCCTAAGGTTCACCGTCTCCTTTAGCTAAAATTGTAGAGCACTGCCTAATTACTTGATTTTGGGGATCGACGTGTTAAAAAAAAAAAATCTATTTTGGTTTGGAATGGAAGGACCAAAAAAAAATCTGAATGTCTTACAATGAAATATACCGGTTTGTTTTGTTTGTTTTTCTGTTGTACCACTATTCTTTATGTTTGATTTTTTTTGCACAGTGTAAATTGACATAATCATAGATTGCTATGGTTTAGGCTGTATGTACAGTTGGAAAAAAAAACAGGCTGTAAATGTTTGGGGAAATTCCTATGGAAAAAAAAAAGAGAATGCTATGTAGAAAACAAACCTCTGACAAGGTTTCTGTGCATGCTCAAGGTCTTTTTGAAATTTCAGTGTATAAATTTCCTCTTAGCTTACACAAAATAATAAAAAAAAATAAAATAAAATTATACAGAAGTCTGTTAATGTGTGCGAGCATTGTCCTGGCATCCCTCACACGCCACGGACAGCCCCACGGCGGTGTGGCGGGTCTCTTCTCATTCTAAAAGATAACAAGTCTTCGTCCGACGGCTTTTATAGCCAGAGATGCAGAATTTCCGGAAAATTTGAAGCTGTGGGGAGAAAACCCGCAAAATTTTGGGAAAGATCAAGACGAGCAGCCGTGTTAAGTCTGTCTGTAGCAGTGGGAAAGAGCAGAAGTCCCAAAACACCTGAAAGACTAACAAAATTTACGGCGGGGTTTGAGCTTTCGTGAGGGAAGTGAGCAGTGACTCACAAAAGCTCATACCTTGCCGCAAATTTTGTTAGCCTTTGAACAAAGCAGGATTCAAGTGGCACCTTTAAGACCGACCATAAGCTTTCGTGTGCTCTCTAAGCACACTTCATCAGACGAGGGGATCAGGTATTGTGGCTGGAATACATGCAGTTTGTTGATTAAGAGGGCAAACTAACTGATCACATGGTCCCATAAAACAGTGCGGCTTGGCCATTTGGTCTGGATAGCCATAAAAGGTAATAAAATTCCCTGCCGAATGGTGTTTCTGCAAATCTAGGTAAATCACAAAAGGACATGTATATATCCTAGTTGTAATTTTTGGATAGACTGAAATATATGCAACGCTCTCCTATCAAACGTAAATTAATTTTACTGCTTTAAGATCAGATGCATCCTTTCACTTAGCACGCATAACACAGCAGCGTTGGACATTTACGGGGCTTAAAGCTTACAAACATCTTTTCTGCAAGCAAGCATACCCAATACTTGAGACAACACGGCAAACCAATGCCTCTGCTGTCAACTTCTGCAAGTTCTCTCACGCACTCAGAAGCCTTTATTGGCATATATCAGATTATAAATAAACAGATACAGCAATAACAAAGACAGTCAATTGCAGCTATATATTGGACAATTGATCCTTGATTACCAGACTTCAGAATAAAGCAACCTTTTTCAGTTATTTCAGATGACAAATCATTCGGAAGGCGGCCAACCTTTACAGCGTCTGAGCATCCTGTTGTCGTATAGAACAAAATTGGATCTAGAAACCTAAGGCGTATAGTATCATAAAGGGGACAATAAAGAAGGGTATGGGACGATGAGTCAACTTGTTTTAAATTACATATACAAAGTCTTCATGAGAGTGGGATTTTTTTATATCCACAGTAGGTAACTGCTGATGGGATAGTATTGCATCCGGTAAGAGTAAATGCTGTACGCGATTTTGGAACATTGGAGAGTTGATAAATAAGAAGGCAAATGGAGCAGAGGTCCATCAGTGGCTATTAGCTACAATATGCGCATGTGTGTGTGTATGTATATATTTTGGCCACTGTGTGACACAGAGTGTTGGACTGGATGGGCCATTGCCCTGATCCAACATGGCTTCTCTTATGTTCTTAGGTGACACAAAGTGTTGGACTGCATGGGCCATTGCCCTGATCCAACATGGCTTCTCTTATGTTCTTAGGTGACACAAAGTGTTGGACTGCATGGGCCATGGGCCTGATCCAACATGGCTTCTCATGTTCTTAAATGACCAATCGTTAGGGAAATTCCAAAATTCAAAGAGGAGCAAGATTCATTCGCAGCACTCATTGGTTTTTGCAATTCAGGATCTAAAATCCCGCATTTAATTAGATAATACGCATTTGTAAGAGGGAGCAAGCTCTTCTCCATTAAACGACTCAGGGAGATTGAAGAAACCGTCCATTAGGATAAAGACATGACAGGCTGGACGGCTGTTGCTAAAACTAACTTTGGCAGTCCAAGGTGCCCCCCCCCCCTGCTTCCATATACCTTAGGGATGACCGTTATACATTTCAAAGCTCAGGATGCCAAAAGCAGATTCTCCCTCCCCCCATAGTTCAATCCCAGCGGCCCCTTCGGTTGCAAGCGCAAGTCCTCTGAGAACCTGACCGTAAGAATCTGGCACAGGGCAAAAGATACTTCATGAATGTCACTGTACAGAATGCAAATAGGCAGCAACAGGGGTGGAATTCTAGCAGGAGCTCCTTTGCATATTAGGCCACACACCCCTGATGGAGCTTACTGGAGGACTGGCTCCATTGGGGTGTGTGGCCTCAAATGCAAAGGAGCTCCTGCTAGAATTCCACCCCTGGGCAGCAAGCATAGCACGGAGTGTTAAGGTTACTACAGGACGCAGGGATCTCATTGTAAAAGGGTTACAAAATACGTCACGGGCAAGAGGCATCGACGTCTGCTACCTGAGCACCTTGTTCCAGCTCAGTGGTGTCTTCTTCCTTCCGTGGCGACTCAGTTCTCAATAAAACTTTCAGAATTTGCCTTGTAACTTTGGTTTTTTTGCTCCACTTTCCTTCTGATCTCTCCCCCCTCCCCCGCCCGCAAACAAGGTAGGACAATAAGATTGAGTGTATGTGGTTTGAAGGAGAGTGAAAAGGTCAACCACAAAGGAAAGGTCAAGTCAGAAGGCTAACAGACGTCAAGGAAAAGCCCCTTTGCTCCTCTCTTGAAGATTAGTATCCTGGGCAGAGAAACGCATGGGTTTAAGAGCCGTCTCTGTCTCTTCAGCATGGCTACCACGCCTTTCAAAGCATTTCACTCATTCTAAGTGAAAATATTTCTCTGGTGTTTTTTTTTTCCAATGCCAGTTTGGTGTCGTGGTTAAGTACGCAGACTCTTACCTGGGAGAACCGGGTTTGATTCCCCACTTCTCCGCTTGCAGCTGCTGGAATGCTTTGGGTCAGCCGTAGCTCTCGCAGGAGTTGTCCTTGAAAGGGCAGCTTTTGTCAGAACGCTCTCAGCCCCACCCACCTCACAAGGGTGTCTGTTGTGGGGGGGGGGGAGAAGGTATAGGAGATTGTAAGCCGCTCTGAGTCTCTGATTCAGAGAGAAAGGCGGGGTATAAATCTGCAATTCTTTTTCTTCCTGAAATTTCCCGTTTTTCCTTTAGGACCTCGAAACACAAGACAAAACCAAAAGGTTTTCTTTTCCCTTGAAGTTTTCCAGTTCTTTCACTGGGCCCATCACATCTCTTGTTTACAACATGCACCAATCTAAACAAAAAAAAACTTAGATTTTCAGGGGTGATGTGTGCTTTCTGCCTTCTTGACAAATTATTGCCATCACCCCACCCCCCCTGGAGTGAAGTAGTGGTCTGAGAGGATCTGAAAAAAGTTGAACCGCAGCTGGTGTTCATGCAGGAATCCCCTAGAAGTAGGCCTTTGTTTTTGTTTTTTAGCAGGAGCTCCTTTGCATATTAGGCCACACACACACACCAATGTAACCAATCTTCCAAGAGCTTACAGGGCTCTTCTTACAGAGCCTACCATAAGTGCTTGGAGGATTGGGTAAATCAAGGGTGCGTGGCCTAATATGCAAAGGAGCTCCTTGTAAGCTCTTGGAGGATTTTCTACATCAGGGGTGTGTGGCCTAATATGCAAAGGAGTTCCTGCTACAAAAAAAAAAAACAAACCCTGCCAGCAGTATCCTTTCATAACTGAGGTTGGCCTCCAGGGGACTTGGGAACAGCTTCGCTCAGCTTGCTTGCAAGTCCGGAATAAGCACAGTTTCTGGTAGAGCAGGGATAACTTAAACTGAAAAGCTGGGCAACGATTACTCCAGTTTGCCACAGCGTTTTCTCCTGGTGTGTTACCATCACCTCTTTATGCCCTTTCCACACATCTGCTCCTTTTGGCAGGGTATCACTGTTAGTTCAAACGCTTTCTGTTGTGTGATTTTTGTCTTTGCAAGCGAGAGAGCTGCGGATCGCATTGTGTCCCTCAGGGTTCCTCTTTTCCCCTTGGGCACATTCTTGTTCTTAATCGTGACATCTATTCCTGGGAAAAAAATTTGTTCCCCAGGAAAAAAAAAGGGGAACCTATCAGGATAGGTTGTCCTGCCTGCTTTCCGTTGGATTGTTACTTGTAACAATAGATTAATTTTGTGCATTCGGGCAACCTTTTTGGTGGGTGGGCATTCTTGGTCATTCTCGGAGAGCCGGTTTGGTGTTGTGGGTAAGGGCGTGGGCTCTAATCTGGGAGAACAAGGTTAGATTCCCCACTCCTCCACCTGCAGATTGACCTTGAGTCAAATCACAGTTCTTGAAAGAGCCCGCTCTCACAGGAGCAGTTCTGAAAAGAGCTATCTCAACCCCACCACTCTCACAGGGTGTCTGTTGTGGGGAGAGGAAGATGAAGACGGAGACCGTAGATTTATACCTCGCCCTTCTCTCTGGATCACAGTCTCAGAGCGCCTTACAATCTCCTTTATCTTCTTCCTCCACAACAGGACACCCTGTGATGTAGGTGGGGCTGAGAGAGCTCTCGAAGAAGCTGCCCTTTCAAGGACAACTCTTGCGAGAGCTGTGGCTGACCCAAGGCCATTCCAGCAGCTGCAGGTGGAGGAGTGGGGAATCAAACCCGGTTCTCCCAGAAAAGAGTTAGCACACTTAATCACTACACCAAACTGGCTCTCCCAGGGATAGAAGGTGGGAGGAAGGAAGAAGAAGAAGAATTGCAGATTTATACCCCGCCCTTCTCTCTGAATCAGAGTCTCAGAACGGCTTACAATCTCCTTTATCTTCTTCCCCCACAACAAACACCCTGTGATGTAGGTGGGGCTGAGAGAGCTCTCAAAGCAGCTGCCCTTTCAAGGACAACTCTTGCGAGAGCTCTGGCTGACCCAAGCCATTCCAGCATCTACAGGTGGAGGAGTGGGGAATCAAACCCAGTTCTCCCCGATAAGCATCCAGGGAAAAGGAGATTGGAAACTGCTCTGAGACTCCGCGTGAAAGGCGGGATATAAATCCAATCTCTTTTTCTCGTCATTTGGCTCATGCCTCCCTTCAGATTCTGCCTGGCTGTTCTCCTGCACTCTTTGGGGAGAGGCATTGGGCCTGGAATGAAAAGTCATTGGAAGGTAGAGGCAGGAGGTGAATGCAGAAGAAGGAAACGCTTTGAAGGAGACGCCCTCTCCTGCTCCTTTTGCTATGCAAGAGCGAGAGAAGGCAGAGATCTGCCCAGATGAAATCATCGACAGGTAAAGCTATCACAACTTAATGGGGTAGCGCCGAAATCACAGGAACAAATGATGCTGCCATTCTGCCAGCAAAGCCTTGTCAGGAAATTAAACATACTGCGTTATCAACTGGGAAAAGACGCCAGGACAAAAGGTTCCGTCTTAGGAGAAAGAACATTGGAACAAAAACGTACCAGAGCTCTCCCACGTCAGAAAGATCCACAAGGAATTTGTCAGCAGGGGTCGATAGTGGGTGAACGCACAAAGTCGCTTCGTTCCGTTTTAATATACGGGGCTGTCCCTATATAGTGGGCCATCAGTAGGGCAATAAAGTGACATCTATGTGTTGTGTGGCTCCAGGACCGTAATGTACGTGGACTCCATATTGTAGATTGCACAAAAGAGCAGACGGAAACAGCAGCTGCAAAACAAGGTAACAGGTAAATAAATTTCAGACTGGCTTCTTGCTATACACAAATACGTTACATTTCAGGGGGTAGCTGCTTCGTTCTGCAGTAGAACGTCTTGATTGAAGCAAAGGAATGCATTAAAGACCAATAAGATTTTAGCTTTCAAGAGTCAAATCTCCCTCCGACAGCCCTGACCTGGTTTGCCCAGGCAAGCCCGATCTCATCAGATCTCAGAAGCTAAGCGGGGTCGACTCTGGCAAGTCCTTGGAATACCAGGACTAGGAGGCAGAGGCAGGCTTTATTCAACCGCCTGCCTGAATATCCTCCAGGCCCCCAGTAGGGGTCAGTCACCAGAGGTTGCCCTGACTTACAGGTGCATGCACTTATTTTTAAAAAGACAAAACTCTTTCTCAGATCCCTTGGCAGCAGTCCCCAACGTTTTTGGCCCCAGGGACCAGTTTCGTGGAAGACAATTTTTCCAGGGACTGTGGGGGCGGGGTGGGGGCGATGGTTTCAGGATGATACAATTGTGCACTTTATTTCAATTAGTTTGGTGTAGTGGTTAAGTGCACGGACTCTTATCTGGGAGAACCAGGTTTGATTCCCCACTCCTCCACTTGCAGCTGCTGGAATGGCCTTGGGTCAGCCATGGTTCTCGCAAGAGTTGTCCTTGAAAAGGCAGCTGCTGTGAGAGCCCTCTCAGCCCCACCCACCTCATAGGGTGTCTGTTGTGGGCAAACCAGGAGGAGTCGCAGTTAAATAGCAACGGAAGCAATAAAGGAACTGTTACAAAAAGCACAACAATTACGATAAAGGAATACGGAGAAAAAGAATATATATTCTCGTATATGTTCTCCTATTTGTTGCTATCATTATTTATACAATCTATTCAATAATAAAGTCCAAGGACACACATTCTTTTTCCTTTTTTCTTTATTTTAATTTTTGCACTTTTGGTTACAGTTTCTTGTTGCTTCCATTGCAGGGATATACTGTACTATTTTTTGGGGTGGGGGTGGGGGCGGGAGTTCTTTGCAGAATGCTTCTGTGTGTGGGTAGATGGGTTACTTTGCAGCCAGATTTCATGAGCCAGTTGCTACTCAACAGTACCAAAGTTTGACGAAACCTCAGTTAAAATAAATTAACTTTATTGAATTTGAGATTAGAATTGCACAGGCAGCCGTCAATGCACATTAAATTAGCTTATTTAGAGTTACAGAAGTGAAAAGTTATCACACCCAACAAAACGTATTTGTAACAAAGAGTGATAACGTTTCGTGTCCTAGAAAAGCAATCTGTATAGCCGCCTCTGTAGTTGTGTCCAACCAAATGGTATAAAGTTTTTATTTACCCAGTAGTCCAGTAAGGGGCGCTATTTTTCAATAAAGTTAGTTTAGGAAATTGCATTGCTCTGTGTAGTCTCTCTGAAATATTCTCCACTGTATATTGATCCCACAGTTCGCAATACCATAAAGAGAGTCTGCTTGCTGCTTGGTTTTTTCATTTGCTTGCAATAGATGTTCTGGCAGCTACAATCAGTGTATCTATTCGGTCTTTGTTTCTTGGAGGGCATGTTCCTTGAGGCCAGTAGTTCAGCAGCAATGTTCCCTCTAAGCAGCAGTCTTGTGAGCAAAAATTCCGCTTGGTGAGCTACAGGCATTAACGTTGTGAGCTACTGCATAACTTAGTTTGCTTTGGGGGCATTTTTCCTGAGCTAAAACAAAAATGTGTGAGCTGGAAGCCAAAAATCTGTGAGCTAGCTCACGCCAACTCAGCTTAGAGGGAACACTGTTCAGCAGTAAGATTTCAGGTCAGCAGGGGTGGCTAACAGTAGCTCGCCAGATGTTTTTTTTTTGCCTACAACTCCCATTAGCCCCAGCCATTGGCCATGCTGGTTGGGGCTGATGGGAGTTGTAGGCAAAAAACATCTGGAGAGCCACCGTCAGCCGCCCCGTTATACGCCATCAATTCCCCCCTCATTGCTGAACTCTTCTCTGTGAAAAGCCACCTGCTTTAACATGTCACAGGACATAACTTCCTTTTGTCGTCAGTTTGCTGGCAATCTTAAAATAGCGCGTACCACTTCTGCATGCCATCCTTGTATGCGCTCGCCTTCGAACGCGCTCGCGTTCCTTTTTTTTTTCTTCCTTTGCACTTGTCCATGCTTTTTTTTGTTTCCATCTCCTATGTCTGTTCTGAGCCTGGCTGATGGTACAGCTGCTGAAGAGCTGTGTGTAAAAACCACTAAGAGACACCATACGTTTTAAACAACAAAACAGTGTAATGTAAAGGTCGGTGGTGTCCTGACAGAGCTTGCACATCGAACTTCAAATAGACAAGAGCATGTAGCAAAAAGACATTAACGGAAGACAGTTCAAAAGCAATTTTCCAATCACCAAGGAGTGACAATTTTCCAGTATTTAGTTCATGGAACTAAAGAAGCCCTTCCAAAGATGTCTGTTCTAGATATCGAGACGTTTCATCCGTCTCTCTTCAGCTTGGAGGCTTATTTATCACTGGAGCCCAATCTTTTACAACGCATTCACAGGAGACCAACAAGGTTCAGAACATGTCTGTAAGGTTTCCAGGTGAGGGCTGGAGATCGCTCAGAATTACAACTGCTCCCCAGATGGCAAAGATCAGCTCCCCTTAAGGTGTGTGTGGGGGCGGGGAGTGAATGCCTTCACGTGGGTGAAAGGGAAGACAGCAAGGGTGGATGGGCCTTTCTAGAGCCTGTTGTATTTTTCTCCACAACGGATCTTATGCCCAGTACATACATAATTAGGAAGCACGACAACAAGCTTTTGTTTCCATCTCCTATGCCTGTTCTGAGCCTGGCTGATGGTAGAGCTGCCGAAAAGAGCTGTGTGGCTATTGTCCTCGGGAGATGTTTGAGCATTGACTCATGATTCCAGTCCAGTCGGGCTCCATTGCTGCAGTGAGGCTGGAGTGGGGGAAGCCAGCTGCCGGCGGAACTCCCCTCTCTGCACAATTGTTGCTGGGGAGCAGCTGCTTGCTTGTTTTCGGCCGCCAAGAGCGGCAGGGCGGGTGGCTTCGCAGAAAAGGAGGAAGGAGGCTAGAAGAATGGCACCGTTTGCCCCCTGAAGCTCCTGGCCAGACAGCTAGCGAGTTACCCATCATGGGAAGCATCGGAAACCGCTCGTTTGAATCGGACTCTTTCAAAGCGGTCAATACTTATTCATCTTGAGAGTCCCTTGGACTGCAAGAAGATCCAATCAGTCAGCCCTAAGGGAAATCAACCCCGATTGTTCCCTGGAAGGTCAGATGCTGAAGCTGAAGCTCAAATACTTTGGCCACCCAATGAGAAGGGAGCACTCACTGGAGAAGAATCTTGAGAGTCCCTTGGACTGCAAGAAGATCCAATCAGTCAGCCCTAAGGGAAATCAACCCCGACTGTTCCCTGGAAGGTCAGAGGCTGAGGCTGAAGCTCAAAACCTTTGGCCACCAAATGAGAAGGGAGCACTCCCTGGAGAAGACCCTGATGCTGAGAAAGAGAGAAGGCAAAAGAAGAAGGGGACGGCCAAAGAGGAGATGGCTGGACAGCGTTACTGAGGTAACAAACACGAATCTGAGCAGACTTCGGAGGATGGTGGAAGACAGGAGGGCCTGGCGTGACTTTGTCCAGGGGGTCGCAAGGAGTCAGACTCGACTGTGCGACTGGACAACAACAATTGTGCCCCCCCTTGCCCCTTTCCTGCTATTAGTTTCCCCTCCTTTTCCCCCCTGTAGTTAATTTTTTTAACACAATAAAAACACAGAACCCTGGTGAGTTTTTCCTTTCCCCCTCCTCCAACTGGGCTCGAGTGTACTTGTGCCTGATCTGTGCCCGGATCAGGGATTGGCAACCAATACTCCCTCTAAGCCAAGGGTGTCAAACATGCGGCTCAAGGGCCAAATCAGGCCCCCAGATGGTTTATATTACAGCCCCGAGTAACTGACGGTTATCTGCTTCCTTCTCCCTCTCTCTTGCTTCCGTCTGCATCACTGCTTGCTTTGCCAGGCTTGCTCAATCGCACAGGAGCTATAGAGCAAAAGCCTATATTTTCTCCAAGGCGCCTCCCTTGGGGGAGAAGGAAGGGGCAGGAGAGCTTGCATTGCCAGGCTCTCTCAATCGCCCAGTAGAATTACTGAGCCAAGCCTCCCTTTCTTCTATTGTCTGAAGCTCCTCCTGGTCCCCTGGGGAAGGAAGGAAAGAACCAGAGCTTCCTTTGCCTAGCTCCCTGGATCCCATGGGAAAAATACAAAGAAAGCACATTTAAGACCAACAAGTCTTAATGTTTTAAACATGTTTTATTTTAAGGGTTTTTTTTTTAAATCGTTAATTGTGTTTGTCTGTGTCCTTTATAAAGTTTATATCTCAGCTACCTCATCTTAAATAGGTACACACGTGGCCCGGCCCGACATCGCCCAGCCTGGCCTAACAAGGTCTCCTTTATGTCTGATCTAGCCCTCGTAACAAATAAGTCCAACACCCCTGCTCTAAGCTGCGAGTCTTGTGAGCAAAAAAACCCTGCTTTGTGAGCTATTGTAATTAAAGTTGTGAGCTGCTGCGTAAATTAGTTTGCTCCGGGGACGTTTTTTCCTGAGCAAAGACAAAAATGTGTGAGCCAGAGGCTAAAAAAGCTGTGAGCGAACTCGGCTTAGTGGGAACCTTGTTGCCAACTGCCAGCCAAAGAACTCTGTCTAGCCAGCACAGACTTCCGCTGCAGCCCGGGCCAAAGGAAGGACTCTTTGTGTTATATGGTTGAGGCTTGGTAACTTTCCGCTCCTTAAGGAGGAGCACAGGCTGGGAAAACTAGGCCCTCTGTAACCTCTAGCCGCTCCCCAGTATGAAGAGAAACGGAGAACGAGGAATCCTGGTCTTTATTTGTGCCCATTTACCTAGTCATTCTGGGACGAAGATGACACCTGAAATCAAGTGGGATGAGTCTTCTTTTGTCAACGGTTTTTGTGGGTTTCTTAAAAAAAAAAATGCAATGCGGTCTCTGCAGTTGGGAATGAGAGAGGGCAGCTGCCCCAACTTTCGTCCTGCCGTTTGCTCGAAAGGACAAGGAGAAAAGGGGGAAAACTAGACCTCAGAGCAGAACTTGGTATATTTGTGGGCTATGCTAATGGTGGAAGAGGATACAGAATCCTAGACCATAATGCACGTACAGTCAAAGAATGCAATGTGGTGCGTATAGTTGGCAACAGTGTTTTGCACCTCCTATGCAAGCTGACTCCACAGTACAAACTGTTCAGAATCCTATACTGTGTGCAGTTCTGGTCGCCGCACCTCAAAAAGGATATTATAGCATTAGAGAAGGTGCAGAGAAGGGCAACTAGAATGATTAAAGGGCTGGAGCACTTTCCCTATGAAGAAAGGTTGAAACGCTTGGGACTCTTTAGCTTGGAGAAACGTCGACTGCGGGGTGACATGAAAGAGGTTTACAAGATAATGCATGGGATGGAGAAAGTAGAGAAAGAAGTACTTTTCTCCCTTTCTCACAATACAAGAACTCGTGGGCATTCGATGAAATTGCTGAGCAGACAGGTTAAAACGGATAAAAGGAAGTACTTCTTCACCCAAAGGGTGATTAACATGTGGAATTCACTGCCACAGGAGGTGGTGGCGGCCACAAGTATAGCCACCTTCAAGAGGGGTTTAGATAAAAATATGGAGCACAGGTCCATCAGTGGCTATTAGCCACAGTGTATGTGTGTATATAACATTTTTGCCACTTTGTGACACAGAGTGTTGGACTTGATGGGCCGTTGGCCTGATCCAGCATGGCTTCTCTTATGTTCTTATGTTCTATATAGCAGGGGTCCCCAACTCCCGGACCGGGGACCGGTACCGGGCTGCGGCCTGTTTCCAAAGGGCCGTGCATCTTCACTGCTCCCCCCTGTGCAGCCTCGCTGCTCCCCCCACCCCGCAGCCTTGCCACTCCCCAGCACCTTTTCCACCCCCCCCTTCTTACCATTTTAAGGCCAGGAAAGAGGCACCCAATTTGGCCTCACCTGATCGGCCAGGGAGGTGTCGACCTGGGAGGTGCTTCGCGGCCCCTTCCTTGGCCTTAAAATTGTGAAAATGGGGGGGGGGGCAAGGCTGCGAGGGAGGAAGAAAACGGGAAGGAGGAGGCGTTGTGGTGGGGGAGGTTGAATTGGGTGCCCTCACCCTGCCGGCCCTGGGACTGTGGTGGGCAGGCCGGTCCCTGGGGCCAAAAAGGTTGGGGGCCACTTTTATACAGGGCATTACTTTCAATAACTGCTATTTGGCAACCTGCAGAGACCACCCATGAGCAGGCAAGTCTGCCTTTACAAGTAAGCAAAAAGTGGCAATGTATTCTTCTATGGAGATAGCGTGATTGACTGGATTGTCTTTCACCTGAAAATCCTGGACTTCCTTTTGGTCTCTTCCTTCCTGGGGAAGCAGACGATAGTGCTGTCAGAAATACGTATCTGTTTTCTACGTCCTCTGCAGTGTTCTAAAGTTCCAGTCATTATAGGGTTAACCCCGTGCCTGATTCCCTATTGTCTGCATGACCTGGGAAGAAGATACCGACCGCTGTCAATCAAGGTCTAGAAGCGGGGAAAACCTGTTTTGTCTGTTTGGTCAGTTAGTCAGGTGACTTCCTTTGTTTAGGCAGAGAGGTCAAGAAGAAGGAGGAAGTGGTCTTCCCTTAAGCACATGATCTTCTAGTGCGAGGATGTAGTTCTAGAGTGTTTGTTATTTTCGCCCCCCGGGACCCTTTCCCTGTAGAAATAAATACGTGTTTGCTTTTTCGTGTTAAATGCCTCTCAATGGCTATTTAATCCAGTGATTCATCGCACTGTTTGAGATGAAGAAATAGAATTTCAACCAGAATACCCTAAAAAGTGTAAGCACTCCTCATCGCCTGTGATTCGAGGGCGACGTGGACTTTCCTTCCTCCCTTTGCGGTGCCTTCAGCAGCTTGCTGGATTTCTGTGTGTGTGTGTGTGTGTGTCTGCGTTTATCTTGGCCCTGAGGGAGCGAGCAAACATACTGCAAGGTCTCTGCTGAGCTCACCTTCTAACTCTCGCTGGATTCAAAGGGCATCGTCTCTCCCCGCCAGAGCCAGATTAACAATTAGGCCAAGTAGGAACTGGCTTAAGGGGCCCCATGCCTTTAGGGGCCCGGGGTTGGCTTCCCCCTGGTTTTGCCTCTGCTTGCAGCCCTCCCAGCCTGCACGCACTGCCACCAACTGAACTGCTCTTTGCCCGACTTGCCTGGTGCGGCTGCTGCTGGTATTATCGCCAGGTTTGCCTCTCCCCTGCAGCTTAGTAAAAGGGGCTTTTTAAGACGGTGCTTGCAGGCTGCAGCAAGGGCAGTGGGCAGTGAGGTGGGTGCTCAGACTCCAAGATAATTTGGGAGGGGACCCCCGAGATTTCGACTGCCTAGGGGCCTCCACAAGGTTTAATCCAGCACTGCTCCCCACCCCCGCTTAAATGAATTGCACGCTTCCTTCTGTCCCGCCGCGTGCACATCTTGCCATTGTGGTGTTGTGGTTAAGTGTGTGGACTCTTACCTGGGAGAACCGGGTTTGATTCCCCACGCCTCCACTTGCAGCTGCTGGAATGGCCTTGGGTCAGCCATAGCTCTGGCAGAGGTTGTCCTTGAAAGGGCAGCTGGTGTGAGAGCTCTCTGAGCCCCACCCACCTCACAGGGTGTTTGTTGTGGGGGGGGGGGAGGTAAAGGAGATTGTGAGCCGCTCTGAGACTCTTTGGAGTGGAGGGCGGGATATAAATCCAATATCTTCATCTACCTCACAGGGTGTCTGTTGTGGGGGAGGAAGGGAAAGGAGATGGTGAGCCGCTCTGAGACTCTTCGGAGTGGAGGGCGGAATATAAATCCAATATCTTCATCTACCTCACAGGGTGTCTGTTGTGGGGGAGGAAGGGAAAGGAGATTGTGAGCCACTCTGAGAATCTTCGGAGTGGAGGGCGGGATATAAATCCAATATCTTCTTCTACCTCATAGAGTGTCTGTTGTGGGAGAGGAAGGGAAAGGAGATTGTGAGCCGCTCTGAGACTCTTTGGAGTGGAGGGCAGGATATAAATCCAATATTTTCATCTACCTCACAGGGTGTCTGTTGTGGGGGAGGAAGGTAAAGGAGATAGTGATCCGCTCTGAGACTCTTCTGCGTGGAGGGTGGGATATAAATCCAATATCTTCTTCTTGCCTGCCGTCTAACGGGCTGTGGTTGAACCGCCTCGTCCTGCTCTGGAAAAGTTCCGTCGTCTTACAAACAGGGACGTGGCTGCCTGCCCGATGTTTACTCCAAAGGCTCTCGAGTTTGAATGGCTGGTCCTCGCGTAGCTCCGGCTGGAAGGGCGGAGGGAGAGCAGGCCTTCGGGCCAAAAGACTCTGACTTGCACAATTACGTTCGCTGAAAGCCGACTCCGAAATCATTTAACGCTTTGGAAAGCGCCTCAAGAGACTCGATGACATTTTTAAAAGGCCTGGCCTCTGGTACTCTCGTTCTCCCAAAGACAACACAGGCAGAAGTCTTGGCTGTTACGCTGGAATGGCTGCACGCTTCAGGGAGCAGTGCCACCTATCGCATTATCCGGAGCAGACTTCTAGCCCGGATACGAGAAGAGCATTCTTCGAGGGCTACCTCCAGATGTATTGATCGAGGCTGCCCTTGATTAACTTTTGAGGCCAACAGTGCGAGAGTTTGTTAGCGCAGAGGTCCCCAACCCCAGATAAGCTGAAGCGGAAATAAACTTGACCCCCCCCCCCCGCCCCCTTTCAGATTCATTTCAGAATGTGTGTCCCTTCATATGAAATATTTTGAAAACAGGCATAAAATATAGCTATCCAGTTTAACATTAGAGCAGGGGTCTCCAACCCCCGGGCTGTGGACCGGTACCAGTCCATAGCCTGTTAGCAACTGGGCCATGAGTTGTGTAATTATTTCATTAACTATAATAAGAAGACAATGACAACATTGGATTTATATCCCGCCCTCCACTCTGAAATTCGGATGCAAATTTCAGAGACTCAGAGGGGCTCACGATCTCCTTTACCTTCGTCCCCCACAACAGTCACTCTGTGAGGTAGGTGGGGCTGAGAGAGCTCTCCCAGAAATTGCCCTATCAAGGACAACTCCTATGAGAGCTATGGCTGACCCCAGGCCACTCTGAAGAGCAACTGTCAGTCTGAGTAGACAAGACTAAACTTGATGGACCAAGGAGCTGATTCAGTATAAGGCAGCTTCGTGTGTATTATAGTCTGAACAGCTAAATTGTTGCTATTACTTTTGTTTTAACATTATACTCCACCTTTCAACCCCCGTGGGATCACAAACCAGCTAAAGTCGTCCTCTCTTTTTTATCCTCACAACAACCCTGTGGAGAAGGTTAGGCTGAAAGTGTGCGACTGGCCCAAGGTCACCCCAGCAAGCTTCCATGGCAGGAGTGTCAAACATGCAGCCCGGGGGCCGAATCAGGCCCCTGAAGGGCTTCTATCAGGCCCCCGAACAACTGGCTCTTGTCTGTTTCCTTCTCTCTCTCTCTCTCTTGCTTCCTTCTGCATCTCTGCTTGCTTTGCAAGGCTTGCTCAATCGCACAGGAGCTACAGAGCAAGACCTTTGTTTTCTCCATTGGTTGAGGCTCCTCCCCCTCCTGGTTCCCTGGGGAAGCAGAAAAAGAGCCTGAGCTTCCTTTGCCCAGTTCCCTGGCTCCCATGGGAGAAATACAAAGAAAGCACCTTTAAGACCAATTAGTGCTAATGTTTTAAGGTGGTTGTTTTAAAAAAAAAGTCTTCAGTTGTGTTTGTGTTCTTTAAAAAGTTTGTATCTCTGCTACCTAATCTTAAAATAGGTACACACATGGCCTGTTCCACCACAGCCTGGCCCGACAAGGTCTCATTTATGTCAGATTCAGCCCTTATTACAAATGAGTTCGACACCCATGCTTTATTGCAGCGGTGG
Source organism: Heteronotia binoei (assembly GCF_032191835.1). Lineage (NCBI taxonomy): Eukaryota > Metazoa > Chordata > Lepidosauria > Squamata > Gekkonidae > Heteronotia > Heteronotia binoei. The sequence goes on from NC_083223.1 coordinate 8,876,375, forward strand.
AGGACCTTTTTTCTGCCAAGGGCCATATGGATATTTATAACATCATTCACGGGCCATACAAAATTATCAGTTTAAAAAACAATGCTCTGCTGAGGGAGAATGATTCAGGCCAGCAAAAATAGTGCAAATAATTGTTTTTCTATTTGAACTCATGTGAGGAGAGCCTAATCTGGCACGCACCCTCACACCTGGCCAGCCGCCCTAGGCAAATGCATAGGTCCAAGGCTCTTTTGTGGGAAAAGCCCAGCAGGAACTCAGCAGCATATTAGACCACATCCCCTAATATTAGGTCACACACTCCTTAGCATATTAGGCCACACCCTCTGGGACAATCAAGTGCAAACTGAACTGTGACAGTAACTTTTCCAGACCCTACAGCAATTCTGGCCAGCCGGCCAGGCCCCAGGGAGGCTGCCGCACAGTACATCTGGGCCCTGTGATCCCTGCCTGGCCCTGGGGAGGCTGCTGCACAGCGCGGCTGGGCCCCACAATCCTCACTGGCCAGCCAGGCCCCAGGGAGGCTGCCACATGGCTCGGTTCGGCTCAGTAATCCCCGAGGGCCACACCAAGTGATCTTCTTCAGTCAATAAAGCAGGTTCCCCATCCCTGCTTTATTGACTGCACCACCCTGGCTTAGGGTTGCCAATCCCCAGGTGGGGGCAGGGGATCCCCCGGTTTGGAGGCCCTCCCCCCGCTTCAGGGTCGTCAGAAAGCGGGGGGAGGGGAGGGAACTGTCTGCTGGGAACTCTGTTATTCCCTATGGAGATTTATTCCCATAGAAAATCATGGAGAATTGATCTGCGGGTATCTGGGGCTGGGGGGGGGGCTGTCGTTTGAGGTAGAGGCACCAGATTTTCAGTATAGCATCCAGTGCCTCTCCCCAAAATACCCCCCAAGTTTCAAAAAGATTGGACCAGGGGGTCCAATTCTGAGAGCCCCAAAAGAAGGTGCCCCTATCCTTCACTATTTCCTTTGGAAGGAAGGAATTGAAAAGGTGTGTCGTCCCTTTCAATGTGATGGCCAGAACTCCCTTTGGAGTTCAATTACGCTTGTCACAGCCTCGATCTTGGCTCCACCCCTAATGTCTCCTGGCTCCACCTCCAAAGTCCCCAGATATTTCTTGAATTGGACTTGGCAACCCTCCCCGGCTGTAGCGGTTAGTGGTATAGGTGGGACCAAGAAATACAGCAGCCTGGCTTGACATTACAGAGCAAAGGCTGTTTCTTATGCTTTTATTGACAAAATAACCTTTTTTTAAGACAAAAAAACCGGGTTTTTATTAATAATTTATTTCTAGTCCGCCTTCCTCTCCGAGGCTAAAGGCAGACGAGACACTGGAAGTCAAGACAGTCAATGGGACGGGACATCCAATAAGCAATCCCGATTAAAATCAAGATTCCAGAAATCTAAAATAGAGCTGAAACAAAGCACCATATCGTGTCTGGAGAAATGTATTTTATTTTGAGGTTTTCGGCTTTGCAAAACCCACCCCCACACTTGGTTTTTAGAGTTGTTCTTGGTTAGCAGAAAGACAGACTGGAAAGGGGAAGTCGAATCGCTTCCAAGTACTGCAGGTCTTGCCAGGCGCTTTAGTAAGTGCTAGCCATTAAAGCTTTGTAAATGAAAATGGCCGTCCTGCCTGAAGACGGTGAACTGAACAGCCCTCACCTTGGCTGGAATCAGACGTCGAGGAGGGATGCCGAGAGCTGTGGAGGAGGTGCGAGGGTCTAGGAAGGTTCTTTCTGGCAGCCCCACAAAGAAGAGCTTTCACCCTATAGAAGGGGTGGGCAGAAAGAGGAGATAAAAAGCCTTTGGCGCAGAAAGGAGAGGCATCCATTTTGAATGGTTAACCTGCAGAAAGGAGCGCTCACACGAAGGCTTCATTTCGATGGCAGCCATTACTGAGTTGAGCAGTCAAAGGACTGGTTGCCCAGAAAAGACTCTAAGGTCGCAGGAAGCTTTTGGAACACTGGGGGTGTGGTCACAGTCACCATTAAATCCATCTGCAACGCGCCTCTATTATACTCCGCACAACCAATTTTCCGATCAGACAACAGCCAGGCTCCTGTTCTATCCCATGTGGGTCCCGTCACTGGTCGATCAGAGTGCTCTACCGGACCTCGTTTCATGAGACGTCAATCTGCATTAGCGCAGGCGCAGTGATGCCCGTTATCTGCAGCGCGTCGCTTTTAAATGGGTCGGATCACTAACAGTTTTGCTAGTCCGTTGGCACTACTTTTCCAGCACGAGCACTACGCATGCAGGAAAAAAAAAACAGGGATTCAAATCAGTTCACATCTAGTTCACATCTAGTTTCAAAAGTGAGTTTTGTTTCCGGACACAGGGGCGGGTAAACGATTTATCGAGCCAACTTTCGCTTGCTCATTCACTGGCGCAGTGATATCACTTGCAGGGGGCTTTGGATGGGAAGCGGTGATGTGCTTCCCACGAGTCGCCAACGACGGAGCGTTCAAACAGAGAAATTCCGCTCAGGAACCGTCGGAAGAATTTTGTTCCGGATTTAAAGCAGTATCAAATTAGTCTGTGCCCCATCGTCTCAACGCGGGACTCGAACGAGCTAACCGCCATTCGCAGATGCTGACGTTTGGACAACCGCTTAAAATCCGACATGCTTCCGGGCTCCACTCATGCCCGTAGCAGGGTTTTCTGAACGTCTGACCTCACCTTGGAACTTCTTCTGTGCTGAACTAAAGGGCCTTCCTTAGAATAAGACTGGCTAGGGCATGCACAGAGTTGAAGAGCAGAGGAGTGCGTACGTACTCATTTCCTTTGTCCTCCTTGTTCATTGTGTTGCCAGATCTTAGGGGGTGCTTGCCCTGGGCGCTGACGCAGGGGGGGGGGGCGCCAAATTGGGTTTGGAGTCCATTGTATTCTATGGCCCCTTAAGATAGAATGGGCTCATAAGAGGGCTTCATTTTTTAATTTTGATCTCCCTCAAAAAGCATGTAGATCCGGTCCTGGTATCGCTGCGCTCGCTATGCATGCAAACTTTCCTTTTGATAAACCCTTCACTATTTTAAATACTGGTAGCTATTGCCAGTGTTCCCTCTAAGCTGAGTTAGTGTGAGCTAGCTAGTTTTTTATTCTCTAGCTCACACATTTTTGCCTTAGCTCAGGAAGGAAGTCCCCAGAGCAAACTAATTTGTGCAGTAGCCGAATCGCTCGCTCACAACTTTAATGCCAGTACCTCACAAGGAAGAATTTCTGCTCACAAGACTCCACAGCTTAGAGGGAACATTGGTTATTGTCCATATCACGTAGGCCTCCACTGTTTGAACAAGCTGTTTGAAACGGGTGCCGTAGGAAGGGAGTAGTTGGTTGATTGTGAATTCCCTGGGAGTGTTGAGGGTGAAAGAGGAGAGCGCAAAAGTAGGTTTGAAACTCAACATCAAAAAAACTTAGATCATAGCATCCGGCCCCATCACTCCTTGGCAAATAGAAGGGAAAGACATGGAAGTAGTGACAGACTTCAGATTTCTGGTATCCAAGATCACTGCAGATGGTGACTGTAGCCATGAAATTAAAAGACGTTTACTCCTTGGGAGGACAGCTATGGCAAACCTAGGCAGTATAATAAAAAGCAGAGACATCACTCTGCCAACAAAAGTCCATATAGTCAAAGCGACGGTATTCCCAGTAGTAATGTATGGCTGTGAGAGCTGGACCATAAGGAAGGCCGAGCGTAGAAGAATAGATGCTTTTGAGATGTGATGCTGGAGAAGACTCTTGAGAGTCCCTTGGACTGCAAGAAGATCCAGTCGGTCAGTCCTAAGGGAAATCAACCCAGACTGTTCCCTGGAAGGTCAGATGCTGAAGCTCAAATCCTTTGGCCACCCAATGAGAAGGGAGCACTCCATGGAGAAGACCCTGATGCTGGGAAAGACAGAAGGCAAAAGACGACAGGGACGGCAAAAGATGAGATGGCTGGGCAGCGTTACTGAGGTAACTAACACAAATTTGAGCAGGCTTCAGAGGATGGTGGAAGACAGGAGGGCCTGGCGTGACTTGGGCCATGGGGTCGCAAAGAGTCTGACTCGACTGGGCGACTGAACAACAACATGGAAGTATGGGGAACTATCCCCCTGGCAACAAGTTGCTGGATAGAGGCCTCTAGGTGGAGCCTTTCGTAGATGACATGGGAAGGAAAGCTGGGAGTCCTTGCCTTTTTGGCAGGTAATTCCAACAGTGACCAGTGGGTGGCAGCGTACCAAAAGAGAAGCAAGAAAGGGAACACTGGGCGAGCCAAGAGAGAGGCACATCACCAGGCAGAGACTCAAGGCAGTTGCTAGTCACCTACATGGCTTAGAGGGCCGAATGGAGCTGTGCTCAGAGGTTAGCAGGGGGCTGTTCCCCCACAGCATGTCAAATGGTGCAGAAATTGCCTCGTAGCACCATACAGTGACAAATAGTATGCAGTTTCCACAGGAATATAGATCACAGTTCCTAGTAATTTATCCAAGTAACTTTGTGAAGCCTGAATAGTATAGCAGAGCCAATTTGGTGTAGTGGTTAAGTGCGCGGACTCTTATCTGGGAGAACCGGGTTTGATTCCTCCACTTGCACCTGCTGGAATGGCCTTGGGTCAGCCATAGCTCTGGCAGAGTTGTCCTTGAAAGGGCAGCTGCTGAAAGAGCACTCTCAGCCCCACCCACCTCTTAGGGTGTCTATTGTGTGTGTGGGAGGGGGAGGTAAACATAAGAACATAAGAGGAGCCATATTGGATCAGGCCCATGGCCCATCCAGTCCAACACTGTGTGTCACAGAAGAACATAAGAGAAACCATGTTGGATTAGGCCAATGGCCCATCCAGTCCAACACTCTGTGTCACATAAGAACATAAGAGAAGCCCTGTTGGATCAGGCCAATGGCCCATCCAGTCCAACACTCTGTGCCACATAAGAACATAAGAGAAGCCATGTTGGGTCAGGCCAATTGCGCATCCAGTCCAACACTCTTTGTCACATAAGAGAAGCCATGTTGGATCAGGCCAGTGGCCCATCCAGTCCAACACTCTGTGACTCATAAGAACATAAGAGAAGCCATGCTGAATCAGACCAATGGCCCATCCAGTCCAACACTCTGTGCCACATAAGAACATAAGAGAAGCCATGTTGGGTCAGGCCAGTGGCCCATCCAGTCCAACACTCTGTGTCACATAAGAACATAAGAAAAGCCATGTTGATCAGGCCCATGGCCCATCCAGTCCAACACTCTGTGTCGCATAAGAACATAAGAGAAGCCATGTTGGATCATGCCAGTGGCCCATCCAGTACAACACTGTGTGTCGCATAAGGGAAGCCATATTGGATCAGGCCCATGGCCCATCCAGTCCAACACCCTGTGTCACGTAAGAACATAAGAGAAGCCATATTGGATCAGGCCCATGGCCCATCCAGTCCAACACTCTGTCACATAAGAACATAAGAGAAGCCATGTTGGATCAGGCCAGTGGCCCATCCAGTCCAACACTCTGTGTCACATAAGAGAAGCCATGTTGGGTCAGGCCAAAGGCCCATCCAGTCCAACACTCTGTGTCACAGAAGAACATAAGAGAAACCATGTTGGATTAGGCCAATGGCCCATCCAGTCCAGCACTCTGTGTCACGTAAGAACATAAGAGAAGCCCTGTTGGATCAGGCCAATGGCCCATCCAGTCCAACACTCTGTGCCACATAAGAACATAAGAGAAGCCATGTTGGGTCAGGCCAATTGCGCATCCAGTCCAACACTCTTTGTCACATAAGAGAAGCCATGTTGGATCAGGCCAGTGGCCCATCCAGTCCAACACTCTGTGACTCATAAGAACATAAGAGAAGCCATGCTGAATCAGACCAATGGCCCATCCAGTCCAACACTCTGTGCCACATAAGAGAAGCCATGTTGGGTCAGGCCAGTGGCCCATCCAGTCCAACACTCTGTGACTCATAAGAACATAAGAGAAGCCATGTTGGGTCAGGCCAATGGCCCATCCAGTCCAACACTCTGTGTCACATAAGAACATAAGAGAAGCCATGTTGGATCAGGCCAATGGCCCATCCAGTCCAATACTGTGTGTCACACAGTGGGCAGAAAACCCCAAGTGCCATCAGGAGGTCCACCAGTGGGACCAAGTCACTAGAGTGGGGAATCAATCCCAGTTCTCTCAGTCCGCACACTTAACCACTGCACCAAACTGGCTCTCAATGAAACAAGTCCCCCATATATTGGTTCATCGTGTAGCATCTCTGATTTTTAACAATCATGCCAGTGGGTCACTCTGTGCAGCCTTTGAGACTTTCCATCTGCAGTCTGCGTGTGATCCTTGAACCGGGAAAATCAACCTGTGCCCAGATAATGGAGAGGAAGCTGGAGTTGGTTCCCTATTCCCAGTTCCTTATTTGTTCCTCATTCGTTCCTTATTTGTGAATTCAACCAAAAACTCGGAGGAGAGTTTCAAAGCTCTGAACCCCAAGATAAGGTCTGAACCCCTATATATCAGACACCCACATGTTCAGGGGACTCTGTCCTTCAAGAAGACATGAGCCAGTTTCTGGTCCAAAGTGCGGTTCTTGTGCCAGCTGCTCCAAAGCAAGTTGCCCCCAGAACATTCACAAAGGAAGACACTGGGGACAGGCTGTACCCCCAAACAATATTTAAGAGGTAAAGATAGTCCCCTGTGCAAGCACCAATCATTTCCGACTCTGGGGTGACGTTGCTTTCACAACTTTTTCACGGCAGACTTTTTACGGGGCGGTTTGCCACTGCCTTCCCCAGTCCTCTACACTTTCCCCGCAGCAAGCTGGGTCCTCATTTTACCAACCTCCGAAGGATGGAAGGCTGAGTCAACCTCGAGCCAGCTACCTGAACCCAGCTTCTGCCGGGATCGAACTCAGGTCGTGAGCAGAACTTAGGACTGCTGTACTGCATCTTTACTGCATTTGGACCACCCGAAATGACACATCCCCACGCTTGGGACACTGTCCCCTGCAAAAAGACATGCAGCGGTGTCTGGTTCTGACATCACACGCTTCCATGTGGAGTGCCACCGAGAAGCCTGTATTCCTTATTTTGGGGTTCAGAGCTTTCAAACTCTCCTCATACACCCACACGTTCAGAGGACTCTGCCCTTCAAGAAGACATGAGTCAGTTCCTGGTCTCTTCGGTGTTTTGGATTGAATAAGGAACCGGGAATCAGCAACCAACTTCAGCCGCCTATCTCAGAGCACTGAGATCTAGTTCCCCAAATCTTCTACGAATCCCTGGGCCAAGGGAGGCCAGACTGAAAACAACGAGGGAGCAGGCCTTCTCTACCATGGCTCCCCAATGGTGGAATCAACTACCAGAGGAGGTGCGAGCCCTGCGAGACCTAAATCAGTTTTGCGGGGCTTGAAAGACCATCCTCTGCCAACTTGCGTTTAAGATGGAACCCGGGGAATGACACTTAGCCATCCTACGCATATATCGAACTGTAGCACTTTAATCTGTAGCCGATAATATTTTAATTGTTTATTTAACTTAATTTGAATGTAATGTAACTATATTTTAATTGTCTTTTATTGTAATCATGGTATATACCATGTCCTGTGAGCCGCCCTGAGCCCGCCTCAGCGGGGGAGGGCGGGATATAAGAATAAATTTATTATTATTATTACTATAATGGAGGCGTTCGTCTTGGGTCCCTGAGCCCAGAGCAAATGGCACAGCCGTGGCATCCACGTTTAAGTTGCACAACAGGGTTTTTTTTTTCCCAACACCTCCAGATTCCATCTCTAGGGCCGGTCCCGGATCTGCAAAGATCAGAGAGAGATCCATTTGCATTCCCACCCACGCCCGGTGGTAGAACTCGTCTGCCTCCAATGCACAGATATCGGGGAGGAGAAGATTTCTGAATTGTGCCGATTTGCAAGTTCGAACAGGTTACGCCTCCAACTCGCTGTGCGACCAGTATCTAAAAAATGCAATTAGATCGACAAATGTAGGCTTTGACCCACCTTTTATTGCGATAAGTAGATGAAAAAAAACAAAGAAAACACAATGGTCCATTGGGGAGAAATTCTTTATTCTAAATATCGATACCCCTTTACATTTTGCAGTTCCTTCTTCCAGGGGTTCTATGCATATATGAAAACTGAAAGAGAACATAAAAAGTTTAACTAAACATCGCTGTTTTAAACAAATAATGAAGAGAAATAGCGATAAGATGTTGGTTAACCCTTTAACCTTTCGCTTTATTGTAATGCAAAGTCAAGATTGAAGAAAAAATATGTAGATACCGTGGTTTCTCTATCGGCAATTGTGTAATCTTTGTGATTGTCTAAATTGGGTACAGCCAACCTTGCTTAATGTAAGAGCGACAAAGAATAAACATCAAACATTTGAGAGCCACAAGACATGAACATCCGATGTTTGAGAACCGAGAGGGAGGGAAGCAAATAGGTGGGATATAATGCCATAGCTCAGGGGTGTCAAACATGCAGTTTGGGGGCCGAATCAGGCCCCCGGAGGGCTCCTATCAGGCCCCCGAGCAACTGGCTGTCAGCTGCTTCCTTCTCCCTCTCTCTTGCTTCCTTCTGCGTAACTGCTTTGCAAGGCTTGCTCAATTGCGCAGGAGCTACAGAGCAAAACCTCGATATTCTCCATTGGCTGAGGCTCCTCCCCTGGGAAAGAATAGCTTGCTTTGCCAGGCTCGCTCAATCGCACAGAGCTACTGAGCCAAGCCTCTCTTCCTTCTATTGGCTGAGGCTCCTCCTGGTCCCTTGGGGGGGGAGGGCAAGAGCCAGAGCTTCCTTTGCCCAGTTCCCTGGATCCCCTGGGGGAAATACAAAGAAAGCACCTTTAAGACCAACGAGTGCTAACGTTTTAAGCATGTTTTAAGTTTTTTTAAAAATACATATATTTGTAGTTGCCTGTGTTCTTTATAAAATTTATATCTGCTACCTAAATAGGTACACACACAACGTGGCTCAGCCCAACCAGACATGGCCCAGCTCAACAAGGTCTCTTTTATGTCAGATCCGGCCCTCATAACAAATGAGTTCGACACCCATGCTAGAGTCTGCCATCCGGAGCTGCCGTTTCCTCCAGGGGAAGTGGTCTCCGTCTCCTGGAGAAACGTTGTCATCCCAAATCTCCAGCCACCCTCTGGAGGTTGGTAACCCTGGTTTTCCAACATTTGCTTTTGAAAATTAGTGGAGGTTAAAGCCACAAGATGGTCTTTAGCAGGGGTGGCCAAACCGTGGCTTCAGAGCCACATGTGGCTCTTTCACAGATATTGTGTGGCTCTCGAAGCCCCCAAAGCCCCGTTGGCCGGCTTGGAGAAGGCAGTTCTCTCTTTAAATCACTTCGCCTTCCAAGCCAGCCATCGTCTCGGAAAATGCATTTAAAGTTGCTTTCTTTCCACATTCCCTTCTGTCCCCCATCTTTGTCTTCCTTCCTTCCTTCCTTCCTTCCTTCCTTCCTTCCTTCCTTCCTTCCTTCCTTCCTTCCTTCCTTCCTTCCTTCCTTCCTGAGCCCATTTGGCGTAGTGGTTAAGTGTGCAGACTCTTATCCGAGAGAACCGGGTTTGATTCCCCCCTCCTCCACTTGCAGCTGCTGGAATGGCCTTGGGTCAGTTATAGCTATCACAGGAGTTGTCCTTGAAAGGGCAGCTTCTGTGGGAGCCCTCTCAGCTCCACCCACCTCACAGGGTGTCTGTTGTGGAGGGAGAAGATATAGGAGATTGTAAGCCGCTCTGAGTCTCTGATTCAGGGAGAAGGGCAGGGTAAAAATCTGCAGTTCTACTTCTTCTTAACTGGAAGAACCGGATTTGACCCCCCCCCCCCCACTCTTCCACTTACAGCTGCTGGAATGGCCTTGGGTCAGCCAGAGCTCTCTTATCTGGGAGAACCAGGTTTGATTCCCCACTCCTCCACTTGCTGCTGGAATGGCCTTGGGTCAGCCATAGCTCAGGCAGAGGTTGTCCTTGAAAGGGCAGCTGCTGTGAGAGTCCTCTCACCCCCACCCACTTCACAGGGTGTCTGTTGTGGGGGAGGAAGATAAAGGAGATTGTGAGCTGCTCTGAGACTCTGAGTGGAGGGTGGGATATAAATTCAATATCTTCTTCATCTTCTTATCTTCCTTCCTTCCTTCATTCCTTCCTTCCTTCCTTCCTTCCTTCCTTCCTTCCTTCCTTCCTTCCTTCCTTCCTTCCTTCCTTCCTTCCTTCCTAGCCCATTTGGCGTAGTGGTTAAGTGTGCAGACTCTTATCTGAGAGAACCGGGTTTGATTCCCCCCTCCTCCACTTACAGCTGCTGGAATGGCCTTGGGTCAGTTATAGCTATCACAGGAGTTGTCCTTGAAAGGGCAGCTTCTGTGAGAGCCCTCTCAGCCCCACCCACCTCACAGGTTGTCTGTTGTGGTGGGAGAAGATATAGGAGATTGTAGGCCACTCTGATTCAGGGAGAAGGGTGGAGTATAAATCTACAGTCTTTTCCTTCCTTCCTCCCTCAACATCTGACATTCATGTCTCATGGCACTCAAACATCTGACATTTATTCTCTGTGGCTCTTACGTTAAGCAAGTTTGGGCACCCGTGGTCTTTAGCCTTTCTCCTCTGACAGTGATTGTGTGAGTTTAACCTTCCCCCCCCCCCCAAAGCTTTAAATCACGGATTACATTTGCGATTGTCGTTTTGGATCTTGGGGGAGAGTGACATGTTTCGAGCTCCCGGGATCGGCTCCTGTGCCGTTTCTTCAATTGCCTGAGAGCCACGAAAGAGCACACTGAGAGCAAAACAGTACCAAAACACCAGACAGGCAGGTTAGGCCTTTGGGATCCAGCCACTGGTGTTGACAGGGAAGGAGGAAGCAGAAAGAGGAATGAGATCACAAAGGTAGCCAAAATTCCTGAGGTGTGAGCTCCCACAGTGACGTGTGTAAACACGACACACCTGTACCTCTTTTGGCCCGACTTCCTTACTCGCAGAATGGGAGTGTCGGAGTTTCTAGCTTCACAGGTAAAGTAACAGTTGCTGTAGGTTTGCAAAGGGCTTTTCTTGTAGCAGGAACTCCTTTGCATCCTAGGCCACACACCCCTGATGTAGCCAAGAGCTTCCAGGGCTCTTAGTACAGGGCCTTAGACAGCCAGTTTGGTATAGTGTGCGGACTCCTATCTGGGAGAACCGGGTTTGATTCCCCACTCCTCCACTTGCAGCTGCTGGAATGGCCTTGGGGCAGCCATAGCTCTCTTATCTGGGAGAACCGGGTTTGATTCCCCACTCCTCCACTTGTACCTGCTGGAATGGCCTTGGGGCAGCCATAGCTCTCTTATCTGGGAGAACCAGGTTTGATTCCCCATTCCTCCACTTGCAGCTGCTGGAATGGCCTTGGGGCAGCCATAGCTCTCTTATCTGGGAGAACCGGGTTTGATTCCACACTCCTCCACTTGCAGCTGCTGGAATGGGTCAGCCATAGCTCTCTTATCTGGGAGAACCGGGTTTGATTCCCCACTCCTCCACTTGCAGCTGCTGGAATGGCCTTGGGTCAGCCATAGCTCTCTTATCTGAGAGAACCGGGTTTGATTCCCCACTCCTCCACTTGCACTTTGGGGAGGGACGGTGGCTCAGTGGTAGAGCATCTGCTTCGGAAGCAGAAGGTCCCAGGCTCAATCCCTGGCATCTCCAAAAAGGGTCCAGGCAAATAGGTGTGAAAAACCTCAGCTGGAGACCCTGGAACGGAAAAGTCTGCTGGGCACTCCATTACTCCCTATGGAGAGCGATTCCATGAGAGCCAGTTTGGTGTAGTGTAGTGTGCGAACTCTTATCTGGGAGAACCGGGTTTGATTCCCCACTCCTCCACTTGCACCTGCTGGAATGGCCTTGGGTCAGCCATAGCTCTGGCGGAGGTTGTCCTTGAAAGGGCAGCTGCTATGAGAGCCCTCTCAGCCCCTCCCACCTCACAGGGTATCTGTTGTGGGGGGAGAAGATATAAGAGATTGTAAGCCCCTCTGAATCTCTGATTCAGAGAGAAGGGCGGGATATAAATCTGCAGTCTTCTTCTACTTCCAATAGGGTGTAATGGAGAATTGATCCACGGATATCTGGGGCTCTGGGGGGCTGTTTTTTGAGACAGAGGTACCAAACTTTCAGTGTAGGATCCAGTGCCTCTCCCCAGATGATTAAAGGGCTGGAGCACTTTCCCTATGAAGAAAGGTTGAAACGTTTGGGACTCTTTAGCTTGGAGAGACGTCGACTGCGGGGTGACATGATAGAGGTTTACAAGATAATGCATGGGATGGAGAATGTAGAGAAAGAAGTACTTTTCTCCCTTTCTCACAATACAAGAACTCGTGGGCATTCGATGAAATTGCTGAGCAGACAGGTTAAAACGGATAAAAGGAAGTACTTCTTCACCCAAAGGGTGATTAACATGTGGAATTCATTGCCACAGGAGGTGGTGGCAGCCACAAGTATAGCCACCTTCAAGAGGGGTTTAGATAAAAATATGGAGCAGTTTAGATAAAAATATTTGGCCGCTGTGTGACACACAATGTTGGACTGGATGGGCCATTGGCCTGATCTAACATGGCTTCTCTTATGTTCTTATGTGGAACAAACCTGTAATACCCTTAGTTGGAGATGCCGGGGATTGAACCTGGGACCCTCTGCTTACCAAGCAGATGCTCTACCACTGAGCCACTGTCCCTCCCCATCTATTGTCTTCCCTTCCTTGAAGCTCTCAAACATCTGACGTTCGTGTCTTTCTGAAACCGCCATTTTCTCCAGGGGTACCGATCTCTGTCACCTGGAGATCCGTTGTCGTAGTGGGAGATCTCCAGCCGCCTCCTGTAGGTTAGCGAAACTATGGGAACTTAGCATACAAATGTGTAAATAAAAAACCGCTAAGAGAAACTATAAATTTTAACTGACAAAACAATGTAATGTGAAGGTCAGTGGTGTTCTGATCAGGCTTGCACACCATTTGAAGTTCTATGTGCAAGTGTGGCCAGAACACCACTTTTGAACAAAAACATGCTTCAGAAGGATATTCCCACAAGTCAGTTCAAAAGCAGTTCAACATACTTTGAGAACCTGGATATCTGTCAGATATGTCTTGAACCTTGTTGGTCTTCTATGAATGTATTCTAAAGATTGGGTTCTAGTGAAAAATAAGCCTCCAAACTGAAGAAAGATGGATGAAACGTCTTGACGTCTGTTCTAGACGTCACTGGAAGGGCTTCCTTTAGCTCCATGAACTAAATACTGGAATATGGATATTCCTTGGTGGTTGGAAAGTTTGTTGAACTGCTTTTGAACTGACTTGTGGGAATATCCTTTTGAAGCATGTTTTTGTTCATTTGAAGTTCTATGTGCAAGCCTCGTCAGAACACCACTGACCTTCACATTACATTGTCAGTTAAAACGTATGGTGTCTCTTAGTGGTTTTTTATTTACACATGAAGGTTGGCAACTCAACTTAGGCGGTTTATTTATTTTATTTACATTAGACTTTTATCCCGCCGTCTCCGCAAGCGGACTCAGGGCAGTTTACAACAGCCGTTTACACGATTTAAAACAATAAGTCAATAAAATCTATAAAACATTTATACAATTAAAATTTAAAAACTATTCCACGGTGCTGTACCATTACTATGTTGGCGGTTCTGCTTTTCAAACGGTTGGCCACCGGGAACTCTAGCTGATGTCATGTGGCAGCTCTCTCTCAGTTTAAGCATCGAAGGCCTGTCGAAACAATTAGGTCTTACAGGTCCTGCGGAATGTAGGAAGGTACCGCAGGGCCCTTATGGCCTCCGGGAGAGCATTCCATAACTCTGGTGCTGCCACCGAGAAGGCCCTGGTTCGTGTCAAACGCAACCTGGCCTCCTTTGGTCCAGGGATGGACAGATTTTTTTTGTCCCTGAACGCAGTGCTCTCTGGGGGATATATGGGGAAAGGCGGTCCCGCAGATAAACAGGTCCCTGACCATAAAGGGCTTTAAAAGTCAATACCAATACCTTGAAACGGATTCGGAACACAATAGGTAGCCAGTGCAGCTCTTTCAGCACTGGCTGAATGTGCTCCCATCGAGGGAGCCTCATGAACAGCCGTGCCGCAGCGTTCTGCACTAACTGTAGTTTCCGAGTCAGCGTCAAGGGTAGCCCCGTGTAGAGAGCATTACAGTGATCTGACTAGCGTTGCACAGTTATTATTGAAATACTGTCTGAACAGCAAGCCATCCCATCTGTCACGGCGTATGGAAGCAAAAGGAAACTGTATGCATTTTTACCACATTTGTGGAAAATGTCTTTGTAAAGCTCGAAGAATCGGAAGTGAAATGAGGGACCAAATATGAACTCATTGCATCTGAATATTATGCTTACCCATGCCAACGACTAGCTTTTATGCTGGCCAGATTTAATATATTCTCCTCACTTGTGACCTTTGGCAGGTATCCCTTATGACTCGAGCAGGTGTAGTAGAGAACCTGATTCTTTAAGACACATCTTATTACAAAACAAAACCTTAAGGACTTTGGTTTTGGTGGAATGAACGTTCTGGTATTCTGTATGTTTGACATGTTTTGATAACTCAAGGATTAATATGTTTTAAAAGGATTTCTACATAATTTATGTTCCATTGTAATCATTCTTCGAGGCTGGTCATTGCGGAGGCCTTGCAGCTTGTGTCTCTACCCCCCTGGAGGTTGGCAACTCAAACTAATGCAGCTTCTAACATAAAAACATAAGAGAAGCCATGTTGGATCAGGCCAATGGCCCATCCAGCCCAACACTCTGTGTCACAGAAGAACATAAGAGAAGCCATGTTGGATCAGGCCAATGGCCCATCCAGCCCAACACTCTGTGTCACAGAAGAACATAAGAGAAGCCATGTTGGATCAGGCCAATGGCCCATCCAGCCCAACACTCTGTGTCACACAGTGGCCAAAAAACCCAGGTGCCATCAGGAGGTTCACAAGTGGGGCCAGGACACTAGAAGCCCTCCCACTGTTGCCCCCGCCCCCAAGCACCAAGAATACAGAGCATCACTTGTCCCAGACAGAGAGTTCCAACAATACACTGTGGCTAATAGCCACGGATGGACCTTTGCTCCATAGGTTTATCCAATCCCCTCTTGAAGCTGGCTATGCTTGCAGCTGCCACCACCTCCTGTGGCAGTGAATTCCATGTGTTAATCACCCTTTGGGTGAAGAAGTACTTCCTTTTATCCATTCTAACTCGACTGCTCAGCAATTTCATTGAGTGTCCATGAGTTCTTGTACTGTGATCTGTATTATGATCTGTTGTGAAGATAAGAGAACAATGTAAGAGCATAAGAGAGGCCATGTTGGATCAGGCCAGTGGCACATCCAGCCCAACACTCCGTGTCACACAGGGGCCAAAAAACCCCAGCTGCCATCAGGAGGTTCATCAGTGGGACCAGGACACTAGAAGCCCTCCCACTGTGCCCCCCGCCCACCAAGCACCAAGAATACAGACCCCACTGCCCCAGACAGAGAGTTCCAACAATACGCTGTGGCTAATGGCCAGTGATGGACCTCTGCTCTAGATGTTCATCCAATCCCCTCTTGAAGCTGTCTATGCATGCAGCTGCCACCACCTCCTGTGGCAGTGAATTCCATGTGTTCATCCCCCATTGAGTGATTGCTGACTAGTATTGCAGAGTAATTATTGAAATACTGGCCAAACAGCAAACCATCCTATTTTGCAGGGTTCTCCCCCCCTCCCCCCTCCGGTCCTTCACAACATCAAATAGCAGCTCCAGATTCCCACAAACAACTCCCCCTGGGAAACGATGAACTTCCACGACGAAGATAAGCAGCCGGCTTAATTTTTTATTATTATTATTTTCCAGACTTCAACGACGCAACGTGTCTCGCTTTGAAACATGCTTTTGACAAGACGTCGAGTCCTTTTCTTCTTTGCTCTAGTTTCCGCATCCGTTGCGGAGCTGTGCGTTTGTAGTTTTTCTTTAAAAAAAAAATCGGAAAATAAATTATAAAGCTTTCCCACCCAAATGTTCTCGCCTGCGTCCCAGTTCCTAACTGAATATCTCTCTCTGTGGAAGACGCACTTGATTTGGCTAATGGGAAAGAAAATACCCTTAAGGTTAACAAACGTTATTATAGCATAAGCTTTTCAGAAACACAGCTCTCTCCATCCATGTTTTTGAGGAAGAGAGCCGTGTTTCCCGAAGGCTTATGATCAGGGGTCATTTCATAGAGAGGGGCTGGAACTCATTAGCACCAGAGGTGGAATTCTAGCAGGAGCTCCTTTGCCTATTAGGCCATACACACCCTGATGCAGCCATCCTCCAAGAACCAACAAAAAAGAGCCTTGTAAGCTCCAGCGGGATTGGCTACAGCAGGGGGCGTGGCCTAATAGGCAAAGGAGCTCCTGCTAGAATTCCACCCCTGTAGCCAATCCTCCAAGAGCTTACAGGGCTCTTCGTACAGGGCCTACTGGAAGCTCCAGCAGGATTGGCTACATCAGGGGGCGTGGCCTAATATGCAAAGGAACTCCTGCTAAAATTCCACCCCTGTAGCCAATCCTCCAAGAGCTTACAGGGCTCTTCGTACAGGGCCTACTGTAAGCTCCAGGAGGAGTGGCTACATCAGGGGGTGTGGCCTAATAGGCAAAGGAGCTCCTGCTAGAATTCCACCCCTATAGCCAATCCTCCAAGAGCTTACAGGGCTCTTCTTACAGGGCCTACTGCAAGCTCCAGGAGGATTGGCTACATCAGGGGGCGTGGCCTAATAGGCAAAGGAGCTCCTGCTAGAATTCCACCCCTATAGCCAATCCTCCAAGAGCTTACAGGGCTCTTCGTACAGGGCCTACTGGAAGCTCCAGCATGATTGGCTACATCAGGGGGCGTGGCCTAATAGGCAAAGGAGCTCCTGCTAGAATTTCACCCCTGATTAGCACAACTCACTTGCATAGGCTATACACCCCTGACATCACCAGAAGGTGTACCAAATTATATCAGCTCAACATCTACCTTGAAACGCTTCTTGAATTAGAATTGCCATAATAAAGCATTACTCCCATCATATTTTGAAATTCCTTTCTCCTAGGTGGCCACAGTGGCATGAGGAAGATTTCCATCTGTTTGCTTTAGATGTTTTGGTTATTTCCGCATTTCTTGTTGCTGGAAAAATATTAGAAAGTTTGTCAAATCTCGGGTCAGCAAAATTCTCACAAGTTATCTTTAGACCACAGAGAAGAAGATGATATTGGATTTATATCCCGCCCTCCACTCCGAATCTCTGAGTCTCAGAGCGGATCACAATCTCCTTTACCTTCCTCCCCCACAACAAACACCCTGTGAGGTTGGTGGGGCTGAGAGAGCTCTCCCAGAAGCTGTCCTTTCAAGGACAACTCCTGCCAGAGCTATGGCTGACCCAAGGCCATTCCAGCAGCTGCAAGTGGAGGAGTGGGGAATCAAATCCGGTTCTCCCGGATAAGAGCCCGCACACTTAAACGCTACACAAAACTGGCTCTCAGAGATCAGTTCCCCTCAAGGAAATGGCTGGGAAGGCGATGTCTATGGCATTATAATCTGCTGAGGTCTCTCCCATCTCCAAACTCAGCCTTCTCCAGGCTGCACTTCCAAATCTTCAGGAATTTTCCAACCTGGTGTTGGCAACCCTAGATCCCGTTGGTACACTAATGGAAAGACCATTACATGGTGTTATGTGGAGCTAGGATTATTTAATGCACAACCCGCCAACCTCACCTCCATTTCTGCTTTGTAACAGCATGCTACTTTTTGCCTCCAATTTCTCAAGTGGGAAGTGGGCAGGGCCAGGTCGGGCTTTTGCCCAGCAAGGCTTCTGATTGGTTACTGGAGATCCAATTGGCTGTTGTTATGTATTAATAGTTGCTAGTGCTGAACTGGGCCTGGGCTTGCCATGTTTCCAGTACTCTTCAGGATCGTGATGTCTACATTCCGATTGGCTGTTCTCTTAGAACAAGCCAATCGGGACGCAAGGCATCTCTTACAGGAGTTGCAAAGGAAGGATCCTTGAGAGACCTATAGGAGGGATTGCCTCCAACCAAAGAGAGCATGTTTTACTCAGCCACTCTGTATATATTGAGTTGAGTCACCTGCGTTGTTTGTGACTGTTTCTTTTCACTTCAGAATAGCTGTGAAAATTTTTTTAAAGCATTGCTTTGGTGGCAGCTCTGCACTGCCAATACTGAAGTGAAGCTGTGGCAGCCATTTTGTAGCGGGCTTCATCTCCCGAGGCAGCCATTTTGTGATGGCCAATCTGTTGCTGCGCCCGCCACGCTGCCTCAGAATTCCCAGTGTGTCCCGCAGGCCCCCAAAAAGTTGCCGACCCCTCTTCTGAAGTCTTTAAACTTATGAAAGGCCGAGGCCTTTGGCGAACGAAAAGGGTAGTTCAAGAGTGAAACCAAGGACTGTGGCGAACGAAAAGGGTAGTTCAAGAGTAAGGCCGAGAATTGTGGCGAACAAAAAGGGTGGTTAAAGAGTGAGGCCAAGGACCGTGGCGATTCTGTTTTTTTTAAAACTGTTTATTGTATAATATAAAACTACAAAAGTAAGACCGCGTCATTTCCATGTAATTTGTCCAACTGTTTTGATTACAGCCCATACCTACGAGTGAATACAGTAATCTGGTTTCAGATGTATATGTCTGTAACATTGCATAGAAAGGCACAGCTCGAAGGTCTGTGGTTTGGGGAGGGGGAGGCAGCAAGGAAGGTTTTTTGGGGGGTGGGAGAAAATACAGCCTTTTTTTTTGACAAATAAGAGCCCTGTTTAAAACACCCATGCACAGACCATGTCAGACTATTTACACTTTTTCTCTCCCCCCTCCCCGAATCTCTCTGTCTTTAGAGACTCTTAAGTACAGATTATACCGCTAAGCATCTACAAGGTTTTTTCTTTCACTTTTTGTAAATTTAAAACAAAAATCCAAAAGTTTTGCATTAGAATTATTATTATTTTTAGCGTAACACTGAAAAAAAACAACCCCAAAGCTACAAAATGAGGAGCTAAAATTTTCCAAAATAAAAAATTCAGCCGTAAGATTATAAACACGGAAAATGTTCGTAAAAGCAAGATACCATTTGGAAAATTTTTTTTTTTAAAAAAAAAGAGAGACAAAATTACATTCTAGAGGCAAATAAAATAATTTCTCTTGGAAGGACATAAAATTGCCTTTTTTTTAAACTGTAAACTTTAGATTAACTAGTCGGGTTTTGGGAAACAGCGGGGGGGGGGGACCACGTAATCCAAGTCTATTCTCTCACTGGTCAGTTCGAAAAGGGAGATTAATGCTGTAAACATTGGAGCAATCATCGAAAGCAAAGCCAGCTTCAGATTGGGTAGCCTCAAAGAGGGTGCTACGATGGAGAACCTCCACCCCGTTCAGATTCGGGGAGCTCAGGAGATACCCCCAAGCACAGCAGAAGACTCGTTATTCAAATGGCTGATCCCACCAATCCCCTCTTCTGCAGATATTTCAGAGGGTTAGTTATGTTGCTCTGCTGCTAAATAGCTAGATTCCAGTCGTGTAGCATGGCAGAAACCAACGCTTTTGAGAGTCGGAATTCCCTTTGACAGATAACTTATACCAGATACCCTATAACCCCAACTCGTGTTGGACTCAAAGGTGCTTCCAAGACTCGATTCTAGTTGCAGTGTGGAGGATCTCAGAATAAAAATACACTTGCAGCTGAGTGGGCAGGGCCTCGTTTGAAGCATTTCTGTACTACCAAGCGTGTGAAGTATTTGTTCCAGTCAGGGGTGGACTTTTAGCAGGTGCTCCTTTGCATATTAGGCCACGCCCCCTACGATGTAGTCAATCCTCCAAGACCTTACAAGGCTCTTTTTTGTAAGCTCTTGGAGGATTCGCTACGTCAGGGGTATGTGGTCTAACATGCAAAGGAGCTCTTGCTAGAATTGCACCCCCTGGTTCCAGTTTAGTACAAGAATTTAGGAGCTAAGCAGGGTCAGCCCTGGTTTGTATTGGGATGGGAGGCCATCTGGGAAGACCAGGGTCGCTATGCAGAGGGAAGCAGTGGCAAACCACCTCTGCACTTCTGCCCTGGCCTGGACGGCCCAGGTTAGCTTGCTCTTGTCAGATCACGGAAGCTAAGCAGGGTCGGCCTTGGTTAGGACTTGGATGAGAGACCACCAAGGAAGTCCAGGATTGCTGTGCAGAGGCAGGCAATGGTGAAACCACCTGCGAATGTCTCTGGCCTGGATTGCCCTGTGTATGGGGTTGCCATGGGTCAGTCAAAGCTCCATGGTACCTCCTCCTTCGTATCAGGACCTTCCCCAAAGAACCACAGATTACTGAGCTTTCCCCGCAGCTTTCCTTGCAGAGGTACAGTGGCCTAGGAAAAGGAAGTGACTGTCAAGCCAGCGAATGTATCCAGTCCTGTCTTTTGTCTGGCTGCTCAGTTGCCTTTAAAAGATGGGCTGGGTTTCTTTCGTGTCAAGCCAGGGCAGAATACCTTTGTCAAGAAGCACACCTTAGCTATTCCCGCTATCGCTGCTTGATCCGGGTTCGAAGCAACGGTTTGCAGACCCTAGGAAAGTTTTGTTTTGTGCATTGACCTTAAACCCTAGTGTTCCATCTCCTCCCATGCTAGCGAATCCCCCTTAAGATCTGCAAAAACAGGAAGACAAATGCTTAACATGTGGTGGGGGGTCTACTTGCAAGACAGCTTTTGGTCAAGGTGGAGGTTTTCTAGAAGAAGCCCTTCCAACCTGTCTACATGGAAGTCCGGTGCATGCCAGTCCCATGAGGACACCGTATTCTCCTTCCTTCTCAAGCTCAAATGGGAGCTTCTTTGTGAGCCCGCCAGGAGATGGGCACAAGAGCATGGAACATGAATATTTGCCTAATGGTAAGTCTTCTTCCAATGAAGACAGCTGCAGAGATTGGACATGTTTGTCTGCAACAGGATGGCTTAGTTTGGAGCTCAGTGTCACCTTCCAGACCAGCAAGCTTTTCAGGAGAAAAGCGCCAAAGTCCAGTGATACCGTAAAGACTAACAAAATTTGTTAATTGCAGTCCCTTGGGCTGCAAGAAGATCGAATCTGTCAGTCCTAAGGGAAATCAACCCAGACTGGAAGATCAGATGCTGAAAGTGAAGCTCAAATACTTTGGCCCCCAAATGAGAAGGGAGCACTCCCTGGAGAAGACCCTGATGCTGGGAAAGACAGAAGGCAAAAGAAGAAGGGGACGGCATAAGATGAGATGGCTGAACAGTGTTACTGATGTGACTAGCATGAATTTGAGCAGACTTCGGAGGATGGTGGAAGACAGGAGGGCCTGGCGTGACTTTGTCCATGGGGTCGCAAAGAGTCGGACTCGACTGTGCGACTGAACAACAACAACATGAGCTTTCATAAGCCACAGTGGTTCACGAAAGCCCATCCCCTGCCACAGATTTGGTTCGGCGTGAAGGTGACCCTGGACTCGTGCACTTTTCTACTACTACAGACAGACTAACATAGTTACCCATCTTGATCAGTCACGATTTTCAGGGTAAAAACTTTTGACAGCCAAAGTTCTCTGAAGTTTTGACTCTCGTAAGAAAATAGAAAGTTCTCTGACATTTTACTCTCGTGACAAAATAGGATCAGACCCGTGGTCCATCTAGTCCAGTATCCTGTCTCAGAAAGTGGCTAATCAGCTCGTCTGAAAGGCCAACATGGCATAGAGGCTTTCCCCGGATGTTGCCCCCTGGCTCTGAGATTCAGAGGCTTAGAGCCTCTGAATGTGGAGGTTTCTCTTGGTGTCCATGGTTAGTAGCCACTGATAAACTTATTCTCCATGAATCTAACCCCCCTTTCAAAGCAGGTTATTTCTGCGGTCATCTCTACATCCTCTGGCAGTGAATTCCACATTTTAATCTCTCTCGAAAGCTTATACCCTGAATCTCGCAGGTCTTACTGGACTCGAATCTTCTCTCAATGGTATCCCATAAACATCTGCACTGCGGCCAGTATTGCACAAAGCCTTTAAAATGTAATTTTCCAAACTTTATTTAAAAAAAAAAAAGGGGAATGGTGCAACTCTACAAAATAGATGGTGTTAAGGCAGTTTGCAACAGTGCCTTCTGACCAAAACAGGCAAGACTCGTGTTGATTAGGAAGCAAACTTGGGTTGCTTAATTAATTATGGCTTTCTTCCTTCCCTGCCTCACCTGCCCTGTAAACAATTTAGCATTTTCCGACTGAAAACGAGTTGGGAAATAGAAGCAAACTCTTCAGTTGTTTAAAAGATTTAGAACATTACGGGAGGGTATAGCCGGGTGCAATCTTCAAAATCAGTGGTGCAAACCCCATTTTAGATAGATCAGGATGGGATACAGAGGTAACTTCACACTCAGATGCAAGAGTCCAAAATTTCTGCCTAGTGGTGGTCTGAAATCTACCCGGCAACACTCTGCTCAGTACGGGTCAAATACATCCCCCATTGCGCTCGCTTGGACGGACGGGTTATAATAAGAGAAATTAACTCACATGCCTTGAGCTGCAGTGCCATGCCTATTTGGGGGACTAGACGGAAGCACTCCTCATCAGGTCTACTCAGGAGTGAGCCTGGTTTTTCTTCAACGGGCCTTACTCCTGAGAAAGTGCCCACCTTAGACGATGCTACCAGTGTGAGAATAGTTGGGGTTTTTTGGTCTCTAAAGGGGGTAGATCTTGGAACCAGACCTCAACAAAACCCAAGCCCAAAGTTAGGATCTGGCCCTTTCGAATAGTAACCCAACGATGCAAAATAAGACTTAATTTTTTTTTTTTCTTTCACATAATTCTACCCAATCAGATCTACTCACAGTAGATGAGTGGTGAGAGGAGGAGAAAGAGACGCCTTGCGAATGACATGTATCTGGAGCGGGACCCAAACGGATCATCTCTAAACCACGCTTTGGAAGCCCCCCCATCGTGGATTTTTTTTTTACATTCCTAACGGGAGAATACATTCCTACCATACATTCTGTACACGTTACAATCCAGATATTGTTGTTAGCTTCACAATAAAAATAAATATATTTACACAGGAAGAGAGAGAGAGAGAGAGAAATTAAAGGAATAAATAACTTACAAAAAACAGAACCAAAAAGGGGGGAAAAAAAATCACTTCAAATTCCAAAAGCTCTTTTAAATTCTGCTCCTTTCTTGTCACTTCATTGCACATCAGCATAAGAAGCACCCCAGAGTGTTTTTTTTTCCCCTTTGAGGTGAAGGGCCAAAACATACAGAGAGGAGAAGCCTTTGCCTAACATTACGCTTTGACCCTCCAAAAAAGGGGGGGGGGGCACAGCAGGGGGGAATCATACAGCATGAGTTCTTCTGTGGTTAAGGACACCAAGATGGGTGTATGTGCACATTGGGGGAATATCTAAATCTGCCAGAAGCTCCAACTCAATCCAAACAACATTTTCATAAGACTAACTTTAGCCGCAAAGATTTAAGGGGGCAAAGTCAAGTTCTTGCTGAACAACAGCATACGGCTTTGCTTCCCCCCCTCCTCCTTCATTTGAACTTGTGCCCAGCATATGGTTTTGCTTTAAATGCACAATTAGCTAGTCCAAAGAAAAGGGCAGTTGTTTCTAAGTTAGTATAAAATTTGATTTTAACAACGAGTAAACCATCTGTTTTGTTTCGGGGAAGGGGGGGTTTAAAGTTATTTTTTAGCCATTTCTCCCCTTAGTAATCCTGTTTTGTTGTAGGGTTCCTAGCCTATCTCCCCAAGTGCACCAGCAGAGATGGGCTGTGAGATAAACTAAACTGTGCGAGAACTAGATTATTCCTCGGTATTGCAAATCCTGATATTACCCTTTGTTCTTGTGATGGCTGCTGCATTTGAGCTTACAAATGGCCATTTGGCTGGTGGCCAGAGGCTGATAAGGCAAGCGCCCCAACTTCAATCCAGACCGATGGCCTGCCCCAAATGATTGGGAAACGTTTGGGGTGGACGAGCCATTTTGGGGGGAGTAAATCACGCGCAGCTTGGGCTGCGCCGCTATCAGGTTACTCGTGTCGTGCTAGGGGGTGCTTCTGAGAGCAGTACCTGGAAGGAGCTTACCATCTCACAGGTTGCTGCAGTTTGTGGTTAGAACGCACGTGCCCCGAGATGTTCATAATGGCCCCCTTGCAAGGACAATGAATTTCAAACAGTTCTTGCATGACTGCTGATAATGTCTTTTTTTTTTTTAATGAAAACGCAAAGAATAACTTTGGAGGGACAAAAAGAGAAATTCTGGAAGGACGAAAAAAAATAATTCTGGAGGGGTTGCCGGTTTTGCGGAAAATGCAAACAGGAGTCTTAGGGCATCCTAAAGGCTAACATGAATTTTCTCCTAAGCGGATGGTTTGGTGGACTTCAGGTACAGCGAACAGACCCTCGCTATGCCTGCTGCGCTATGCAGAGGAAGAAAAAAACAAATGGTCAGTAGGGTCAAAGAGGCCAGAAAAACAGGAAGTACAAAGCAAAATGTATTGTGTTTGTTCAAACGCAAGACTACGGTTTTCTTCCTATGAATGCAATAAAAAGGGTCTCCATGTGTCTTATGTTTGTGTATAAATTAGTTATGGCTAACTCTAAATTTCTCTGTGTTTATAATGTTTTTAAGGGGGCAGCCATCTTAGACGTAGGGTCGTCTTCCTGTAGCATAACTGCAGTGGTTATATACAATTCAAATCCACGTATGAAATGGGGGAGGGGAGGGAAATGTCTGCTAGGCGCTCCATTATTCCCTATGAAGACTGATTCCCATATGGTATAATGAAGAATTGATCCGTGGGTATCTGGAGCTCACGGGGGCTGTTTTTTTTTTTTTTTTTTTTGAGATAGAGGCACCAAATTTGCAGCATAGCATCCAGGGCCTCATCAAAACACCCTCCGAGTTTCAAAAAGATCGGACCAGGGGATTCAATTCTATAAGCCCCCAAAGAAGGTGCCAATGGAGGGAAGGCATTTAAAAGGTGTGCAGTCCCTTTAAATGTGACGGCCAGGACTCCCTTTGGAATTCAATTATGCTTACCCCAACCTTGCTCCTGGCTCCACCCCCAAAGTCTCATGGCTCCACCCCCAAAGTCTCATTGCTCCACCCCCAAAGTCCCCAGATATTTCTTACATTGGACCAGGCAACCCTACACTTTCTTCATACCTTCTACATCTATGTATATAAACTTAGTATGTATATGTAATTTAATAAATAAATGCGTGTGGCCAGTTCTAAAGTGCCAGTTTTATACAGCTGCCTTCAAGGCAAACAAGACCCAAATCTTTTTTTTTTTTTTTATCCATGACAAGAAGCGAGCAGAACAGACTGAATATTGCCAAATTACATAAAAACATAATTTAAAATTTCTTAAATAAATATAAAAAGTTATTCCTAAAGAAGCCATAGGCGTGTCAACAATATAGTTTGTAACCTGTACTCGATTAAAGTACCATTTTTTTAAAAAAAAAAAAAATTAATATGCCAGCGCAGATTTCAGCAAGAGACATGATAACATTGCAAAGTTTTCTTTTTAAAAAATAAATGTACATCACGATGAATACCGGTATGTGTGTCTGTGTGTGGGGAGGACATCGCAACTGGTGCAGTGAGTTTGGTGGGTGGGGGTGACATGCATAGAAAGTTACATTTGTCTATACATCAAACCAGGAGTGGAATTCTAGCAGGAGCTCCTTTGCATGTTAGGCCACACATCCCTGATGTAGCGAATCCTCCAAGAGCTGACAAAAGAGAGCCTTGTAAGCTTGTAGAGGATTGGCTACATCAGGAGGGTTGGCCTAATATGCAAAGGAGCTCCTGCTAGAATTCCGCCCCTACATCAAACAGGCCTTTTATAAAGTGTAAAGCAGGTTAACGCAGCTGATCAATGAAACCAGCCTTCCAGGAGACGCCCCACGTTTTTGTAATCCGACTGGCTCCAGTTTCAACAGCGGTGGATGTCAACACGAGTCCATCCGGTGCTTAGAAGAGATGAATTCACTGCAGTAATACTGAAGTTGATGTGGTGGTTTGTTTGTTTTTCCTTCCAGCACTTTTCGACACAGTGAACAGCAAGAAAAGTTCCCAGAAAGGGCAAGGGGGGAATAATAAAAATTCGATTCAGAAGGCATACGGTAGAACAGAATGACTCCAGTGCAGGTTTCCCTCCCGGCCCCTACACAGATTTCCTTGGAAGGAAGTTCCACGTATTTCAATGCAGCTTTCTTTCAAGGAAGCGTAAGCCAAAATGTTGCCCGAGCAGAAATGCTGGGGGAGGAGGGGAGCGAGAACCAGCAAACTTTGACAGACCGCTTTTCTGGCTACGTTTCGATCAAAAAATGAATGTCACGCGCCAGAAATCCAGCACAGAGTTAAGCGGGCTTAAGCCCACTGATACAAATGGCTTGGAACTGGTTTGACTCTGTGTGTCGCGACTAAATCTTGTTTCTTAAAAGCTCGTTTTTAAAATTGCTTCGTTTCTGGACTAAAACAAAACAAAAAAACACCTTCAAAAAGCCTTCAATTTGGGGGAGTTTGCTGTTGTTGTTTTGGAGAAGGAAGGGCAGAGAGAATCATTTTAATCGGAACGGAGTTTCACAGCTATTTTTTCAGCTAGTTTTCACAACTTTTTTTCTTTTCTTTTCTTTTCTTTTTAACATCAGTGTTGGAACGTACATGGCTCTTAAGTTGCGTTTGTTAAATCACAGTTGTAGGCGGCAGGGTGCAAATATCTGTGAAACTCCTTTTTAGGGGGAACTCCCTCGGCCTTTTCCTTCAGGCACATGCGCCTGGAGGGAAGGTGGCCAACGGCCGATGGGTTTGATCCAAATTTCTCTTTGCACCACCGACACCTTAAAAAACACTTTCTGTAGAAAACTACAAGCGGATTTTGGATAACAGAAGGGGGAGGGGGTGGATGCAGGAACCAGCGGAACAATCCCTATTGTGTGCACGTTTTGTGTGTACACACAACGTTTTTGTTTTTGTTTTCCTTTTTTTTTTTTTTTAAGAAAAAGTTTCCCCCCACCCGCACTCCCAATATCATAAATCGCAGAATCTGTACAAAAATATAAAATAAATTTTGGGCCGCAGTTTTCTAAAGAGCCGTGTAAATGCGACGTTTTAAAGAGGAATCGTTGATACCTCTAAAAAAAAAAAAAATGAAACGGCTGAATGGCTAAATCAACCTAGCGAGGGCTAAAAATGCCGAGGGAGGGGTACTTGCAATTATCTAAATAATATTTTAAACCTCTCGCAATAAAACTTATAGAAAAAATAGACAGATATGCTCATGCAATTTACAGCTTTTCCCCAACATAAATCCTTGTGCTTAACTTCTACAATTCTTTTTTTTCTTATCAGGCGTTTCAATATTGTCTACAATTATGCATTTTTTTAAACCCTATACCAGGATTTTCAGGTCTCCCTTGAAGAACCACTTCTAAAAAAATCTTAAAAGTGGACCATACATGGATGAAGGCACTCCAACTCTGCTTGAAGCAAAAACTAATAGAATCCTTTTCTTAAAAAAAAAAAAAAGACAAGCCATTACCACATGCATTGTGTGTGTGTGTGTGTGTGTGTGTGTGTGTGTTTGTATGCATGTATATCTGAGTAGACTTGGAAAAGGGGGGGGGCAGTTGAGTAAATACTACCAAGTGTTTATACTGGTACATTAAAAAAAAGTTGCTATATATATATATATCTATCTTTTAAGACCCAACCAGCACTTCCATGATGTGATCCAGTTCTGTGAGGTCCATTTTGAAAGGCTGATTGGGGGTTACCGGTTGGCTACTGTACGGGGCGAGAGTTTTTAAGAGGTCATCTGCGGAGACGGGAGCCATTTTGGAGGCAGCCCCCGCAGCGGATGTGCAAGGATCGAAATC
This sequence comes from Heteronotia binoei, assembly GCF_032191835.1. Taxonomy (NCBI): domain Eukaryota; kingdom Metazoa; phylum Chordata; class Lepidosauria; order Squamata; family Gekkonidae; genus Heteronotia; species Heteronotia binoei. The sequence continues at coordinate 8,904,250 of NC_083223.1, forward strand.
GTACATAGAAGTGTCGATGTCGGCAAAGAGAATATCATCCAAGGTCAAGTCTGTGAGGAAACCTGTCGATGTTGTGATCTCAAAATTGCCTGGTAAAGAATCCATGAGCCGAGGTTCGTTCATTCGGCTCTCCTGTACCCCCTCAGGCTTCTGAAGGGCGGATTCGCTGGACTCCTCTTTAGAGTTATCCGACGCCGTCATTTCTGCTGCTGTTGCGGCTACTACTGCCTCAGCGGAGGTAGGTGATGGACAGAGCTCCTCGATTTCGTCCAAGGCTGAGGAGAAACTGTCCTTTACTGGCGGGGTCGTTGGAGGTGGTGGCTTCGTAGGCCCATCTTGGGGGAGAGTCTGGGAAGTGCAAAAAGTGTCATCCTCGAGGAGAGAAGCTGGGGTGAGGCAAGACTCCAACAGCGTAGTGCTCGTGGAGTCAGCGGGATGGACCGGTGGGGAGGCCAAATGGCTAAAGGCGGGCTGGACCTCTCGGAAGTTGTCTCCCAGAGGATCCGTCGGCTGTGAAGCGGTGATGAACACAGGCCTCAAACTGCCCTCCTGCTTGAGCTCCTCCTGGATTCGCCTCAGCATGTTGTTGATCAAAACTGTCTTTTGCAGGCTGGGCTCCGTCAATGGCCGGTGATTGTAGAGTTTCATAACGGAAATGTTGAAGATAGTCTGGCGCTGTAAGGTGTACGACACCTTCGATGGACCGTCAGCAGGTGACACCTCTTTGCCTTCCAGCCCATCTTCATGCTCATCAAACTTCCGTTTTCCTCCTTTCCCCAACATATATCTGAAATCAAACAGGGGGGGAGAACATTGTTTTAATACATTGTATTCTGACTCTTTCTAATCCAATAAATTACACAATAGCAGCAGTGACAGTTTAACAATCCAAATGAGAACCAAAACCCGACACTAAAAACATAAGAGAAGCCATGTTAGATCAGGCCAATGGCCCATCCAGTCCAACACTCTGTGTCACACAGTGGCAATTTTTTTTTTTAATATATATATATATTATACACACACACACAAACACACACTGTGGCTAATAGCCACTGATGGACCTCTGCTCCATATTTTTATCTAAACCCCTCTTGAATGTGGCTATGCTTGTGGCCGCCACCACCTCCTGTGGCAGTGAATTCCACATGTTAATCACCCTTTGGGTGAAGAAGGACTTCCCTTTATCCATTTTAACCTGTCTGCTCAGCCATTTCATCGAATGCCCACGAGGCAATTATGAATAATAAGTCCCACGCGGTTTGTTTCGGCCCAAAGTCCATACGAAGACCCCAGGATTTATTATCTCCATTTCAATTATTGCAATCTTCCACAGTGGTGTGGGCTTCAATCAAGTATGTCCATACGTCAACGTTAACAATTTTAACTCTTAATTGTTATTTCTGATTATTTGCAAGAATTCCAGTCGTTATTTATATATCAATTTTCAACTTGTTTCAATCATTTACAATACACTGTTTCCTGTCATGGAATCAAGCCTTCCTTCGCTTCTCCACACGTTTGGAGACTTGAATGCACGGAGAATTTCAGCATATTCCTTGAAATGTGAACAAATAATCGTACGGGGAGTCCCATGCTGTGGATCCTGATGCTGAAAATTCATAAAAGTTTGTCACTTGCTGCTTAATAAGGGAAAGATCTCATAATACCCGAAGCTCTCACGAAAGTCACATGCATAGAAAGTGCCCTTTACTGAATCAGACCCTTGGTCCAGTGTTGTCTACTCAGACTGGCAGCAACTCTCCAGGGTCTCCAGTGGAGGTCTTTCTTGTCACCTACTACTTGATCATTTTAACTGGCGATGCCGGGGATTGAACCTGGGACCTTCGACATGCCAAGCAGAGGCTCTGCCAATGAGCCACAGCCCTTCCCGTTTGAACGGGAGAAAAGGCACAAAGCTTTAATTCTTTCGCTGCAGTAATGTTTGCATCTGAACCTGTAGTTTCATTTAAAATCACATGAGAGGAAATGCAAGACTTGGAAAGGCATTTACACTTCAATGTTAGATACACTAGAAAAGCACAACGCAAGGTTCTCTTCCTCTCGGCTCATCTCTGCCTGCCCTACACTGTCAGGCACTGAGAAAAATGTTTCTAACTAGTCAGGTTCGGAGAGAGAACTCAAACTGGTTTCTGTTAAACCAGTCTAGGACTCCAGACGGGCATGATCCAGTAATCGGGAGGGAGGGACTTCAGCTAGCAGGGGAACAGTTCTTATTTTGAAAAATTCCCCTGTCACTGTCCCACGCCCATCCATGAACCTGAATCACTCTCTAGCAGCGCATAGGTAAAACCATGGCTTTTTTTTGTAGCAGGAACTCCTTTGAATATTAGGCCACACACCCCTGATGTAGCCAATCCTCCTGAGGTTTGCAGGGCTCTTAGTACAGGGCCTACTGGAAGCTCCAGGAGGATTGGCTACATCATGATGGTGTGGCCTAATATGCAAAGGAGCTTCTGCTAGAATTCCATCCCTGGGCCACACACCCCTGATGTAGCCAATCCTCCTGAGGTTTACAGGGCTCTTAGTACAGGGCCTACTGGAAGCTCCAGGAGGATTGGCTACATCATGATGGTGTGGCCTAATATGCAAAGGAGTTCCTGCTACAAAAAAAAACCCTGGGTAAAACAATCAGAATGCTGTGGGAGGGGAGGGGGAGATAAGAAGATGAAGATGATATTGAATTTATATCCCACCCTCCACTCAGAGTCTCAGAGCAGCTCACAATCTCCTTTATCTTCCTCCCCCACAACAGACACCCTGTGAGGTGGGTGGGGCTGAGAGGACTCTCACAGCAGCTGCCCTTTCAAGGACAACTCCTGCAAGAGCTATGGCTGACCCAAGGCCATTCCAGCAGCTGCAAGTGGAGGAGTGGGGAATCCAACCCGGTTCTCCCAGATAAGAGTCCGCTCACTTAACCACTACACCAAAATGGCAAACTTCTTGGAACAAAAGGTGCACTGAACACAAATGGCACCCAGCCGCATTAACCGCACCCAAATGGAATGACAACCCCCATGCGTTTTTTTTTAAAGAGTCGTATAAATCTTTTGTACACATTATAAAGAAGCACAACTTTACAATATTACGAAGAAAGGTCCATCCAATATGAGCACCCGGATAAAGGCTCATTTTGTCAAAAGTCTTCCTCAGGACATGAACATATGAAGCTGCCTTATACTGAATCAGACCCTCGGTCCATCAAAGTCAGTATTGTCTTCTCAGACTGGCAGCGGCTCTCCAGGGTCTCAAGCTGAGGTTTTTCACACCTATTTGCCTGTGACCTTTTTTGGAGATGCCAGGGATTGAACCTGGGACCTTCTGCTTCCTAAGCAGATGCTCTACCACTGAGCCACCATCCCTCCCTCACTGTTCCTTCCTCAAGAGTATTCTCAAATCGTGTATTAATTTAGGAGCAAGCCAGTCCTGAACCTCTTCTCTATCTGAGAGCGTTTTGCCATCAAAGTTCAGAAGGCTTTTGCATCTGGTTAGAGAAGAGGATCAGGAATGGCTTGCTCCTAATATATTGTAGAGAGCATTTTGCCAGCAAAATCCAGAAGGCTATTACATCTGGCTAGAGAAGATGTTTAAGACTGACTTGCTCCTAATATAAACACTTAAGTGGTATTAAGAGGTTAAAAGATTTTGAAGAAAATAAAAAGAGGTTGCAGGGGGCATTTTGCCAGCCCAATTCAGAAGGCTCAGAGAAGAAGTTAAGACCTGGCTTGCTCCTAATATCACCGCTGAATTTTAACAAGAGGCTGTTAACTTTGAAGGAAACAGGAATGCTCCTGAGGAAGACATTTGACGAAATGAGCCTATATCCGGGAGCTCATTGGATGGACCTTTGCAATAGTGCAAACCTGTATTTCTTTAATAACGTGTACAAAAGATTTATATGACTCTTTAAAGAAAGTTTTACTAAATGTTTTTATCTAGTATATCGCAGTGTTTGTTTTTCTGTATTTCCGGTAATACGAACTCTGATCCCAGGTTGTTTTTTCCCCCAATGGAATGAGACAATACTTTGCAAAGCAGAAAACCACCATTTTAGATTGCTCTATTGGGAGCCAACCATTTCTCAGATGTTTCTGGGAGAGCCACTGGGGTGCAGTGGTTGGAGTATCAAGAGTAGGAATTGGGAGATCCAGGTTCGAATCCCCCACTCTGCCACAGAAGCTAGCCGGGTGACCTGGGGCCAGCCACACACATTCAACATTGCCCGCCTCACAGGGCTGTTGCAATGATAAACTGGAGGAGAGGAGACCAACGTAAGCTGCATTGGGTCGCCACTGGGAGGCAGGAAGCAAGGTCTAACTGAATAAGGTCTGCAAAGGAGCGCAAAGGAGCGCCTGCTACAAAAAGAGCCCTACTAGTGGTTAAGAGTATTGGACTCATGCCACGGAAGTAGGGTTGCCAATCTCCAGGTGGGTTAAATACAACAGGAAGCCGCAGTGTAGAAATTTGTGAAAAACAAGAGACTACTGTGTAAAATACACTTCAATAAACGTACAACGCTATTTCTCTTCTCACTTAAGTTTTGTGTTCATTAATGCATGACATACAATCTTACAATGTTTCAGCAATCTTGCAATATTTCTAGAATGCAAAGTCCAATCAGTCTATTCCTTAAAGCTGTGATCCGTTTAAGGGTCACCAGAAAGCAACGGTGGGGTGGGGGAGGGAAATGTCCGCTGGGCACTCCGCAATTCCCTACGGAGACCGATTCCCATAGGGTAGAATGGAGAATTGATCCGTGGGGATCTGGGGTTTGGGAGGGGGGCTGTTTTTTGAGGTAGAGGTGCCAAATTTTCAGCGTAGCATCCAGTGCCTCTCCTCAAAACATTCCCCGAGTTTCAAAAAGATTGGACCAGGGGGTCCAATTCTATGAGCCCCCAAATAAAGTATCCCTATCCATTATTTCCAGTGGAGTCGCTTTAAATGTCCCTTTCGATGTGATGGCCAGAACTCCCCTTCAGAGTTCAAAGGGCCTGTAAGACAGCCCTCTTCCGGCAGTTCCGCAGGGCCTGTAAGACAGCCCTCTTCCGGCAGGCCTATAATACTGACTGACAAGGAAATCTTTTGGATGGAACAAAATGCATCTGTAGACCGCCGGTTTTTATCTATCTTGCTTTTAGTAATTTATGGTTTTAATTTTACTTGTAAGTGTTTTAAATTGTAGTATTTGTATTATCATGTTGTAAGCCGCCCTGAGACACTTCGGTGCGAAGGGCGGGGTATAAATCCCAATATAAATAAATAAATAAATAAATAAAGATGCTCGTCGCACCCTTGCTCCTGGTTCTACCCCCAAAGCCTCCTGGCTCCATCCCAAATATTTCTTGAATGAAAACTTTGCTGAGTGACCTTTGGCGTGTCAAGCACTCTCAACCTAACCTGCCTCACAAGGTTGTTGGGAGGGTAAAACAGGAGAGGAGACCGGAGTAAGCCACGTCTGGATCTCCACTGGGCAGAAAGCTGGGGGGCACAAACGAAAATAAATAAATAAATATGGCCTCGCCGGGGCACTTTTTCTCTCAGGAGCTTCTCTGCATATTAGGCCACGCCCCCCTGATGTAGCCAATCCTCCAAGAGCTTAGAAGGCTCTTAGTAGAGGGCCTACTGAAAGCTTCAGAAGGATTGGCCGCATCAGGGGGTGTGGCCTAATATGCAGAGGAGCTCATGGTAGAAAAAGAGTCCTGGGCCTCGCCCACGGGCTCTGTTGTCCCACATCTCTGGGGCATACAACTTTGGCCGTCTTATCCCTGCCGACCTCATACGTAAAGGAATTTCTTCCCCGTAGGCTCTAGCTGCCAGAACAACTGCAGTGGCAAACACCCTGGGGGGGCTATAAAGTTCATTCGTTTTCTCTCTCACACACACACACTTAAAAAAAAAATTACATAAAACCTCAATGAATAAGGTATGTCGTTCTTGGATACGCAGCTGCAGAAGTTCTCCTTGGAGTGATTCCAGTTCCAAAAAACCAGGCACGCACAAAGCATTCTCTCTCTCATCGTACACGCCCTCGTGGAACTTAGAACGGGAATATTTATCAAAACGCTAAGCCAGAGCGGGTGGATTTGTGGGGGGGGGGGGGGGGAAGCAAAAAATGACATAGGCTTTGAGAGAAAACTGCTGTTGGGCATAAACCTGACCGGTCCTTTAAAATTCCCAAAGGTTCGTTTAGTTTCGGCGTGGGTTTGAATTCTTTGCCTGCCTGCGTGGTAGAGAAAACTCCGGCCCTGACATGGTAAACTAGGCTGGACTGCTTCAGGCTGAGGGGGAACGGGCCACCGTTTCAAAGCTTCCTAATATAAAACTTCCCTACAAATTAAAAACAAAAACAGTGGATTGGAGAAAAGGGATGCATCTTACTGTTTCACGTGCTGGGTTAGGGAACTGCACTTGAGCTAACGGTGTTCCCTCTAAGCTGAGTTAGAGTGAGCTAGTTCACAGTTTTTTAGCTTCTGGCTCACAAATTTTTGTCTTCGCTCAGGAAAAATGGCCCCAGAGCAAACTAGAAGAAGATATTGGATTTATATCCTGCTCTATACTCTGAATCTAAGAGTCTCAGAGCGGTCACAATCTCCTTTGCCTTCCTCCCCCACAACAGACACCCTGTGAGGTAGGTGGGTCTGAGAGAGCTCTCACAGCAGCTGCCCTTTCAATAACAACTCTTCTGAGAGCTACGGATGACCCAAGGCCATTCCAGCAGCTGCAAGTGGAGGAGTGGGGAATCAAGTCTGCGCACTTAACCACTATACCCAATTGGCTTTCATATAGGCCCAATCAGCTGGCTGCGCTTAGAGAAATGATTGAAAGAGAGAAATGCCTTCTCCAAGTTGGCTGGTGGGGTGTTGGGGGCTTCGAGAGCCACACAGTATGTGTGAAAGAACCGCATGTGGCTTCCAAGCCACAGTTTGGCCACCTCTGATTTATCATATGTGAAAGCGACATATTAACTTAAGGCATCATGCAATTATGTGTTTCAGCAGGAGCTCACAGGAGCACAGCTCCTGAACCTTTCTGAGGGTTCCCCCTCTTCCTCCCCACCTACCTTGTCCATTGAATAGGAGGTGCAACTGCATAACAATCCCTGGATTAGGAGAGCGGGCAGCCAGCCAGACACCAGGGGCTTTGCCAAGCCCCCAGCAGCCCTCATTAACCCCTGGAGAAGCCTGCACCACCCTTTCTCCACTTCTTATGTGATTTTGGGTTCTTATGTGTTCTTATGTGACACAGAGTGTTGGACTGGATGGGCCACTGGCCTGATACGACAGGACTTCTCTTATGTTCTTATGTGACACAGAGTGTTGGACTGGATGGGCCATTGGCCTGATCCAACATGGCTTCTCTTATGTTCTTATGTGACACAGAGTGTTGGACTGGATGGGCCACTGGCCTGATACGACAGGACTTCTCTTATGTTTTTATGTGACACAGAGTGTTGGACTGGATGGCCAATTGGCCTGATCCAACATGGCTTCTCTTATGTTCTTATGTGACACAGAGTGTTGGACTGGATGGGCCACTGGCCTGATACGACAGGACTTCTCTTATGTTCTTATGTGGCACAGAGTGTTGGACTGGATGGGCCACTGGCCTGATACGACAGGACTTCTCTTATGTTCTTATGTGGCACAGAGTGTTGGACTGGATGGGCCATTGGCCTGATCCAACAGCCAGTCCAACACTCTGTGCCACATAAGAACATAAGAGAAGCCATGTTGGATCAGGCCAATGGCCCATCCAGTCCAACACTCTGTGTCACATAAGAACATAAGAGAAGCCATGTTGGATCAGGCCAATGGCCCATTCAGTCCAGCACTCTGTGTCACATAAGAACATAAGAGAAGCCATTTTGGATCAGGCCAATGGCCCCTCCAGTCCAACACTCTGTGTCACATAAGAACATAAGAGAAGCCCTGTTGGATCAGGCCAGTGGCCCATCCAGTCCAACACTCTGTGTCACATAAGAACATAAGAGAAGCCATGTTGGATCAGGCCAATGGCCCATCCAGTCCAACACTCTGTGTCACATAAGAACATAAGAGAAGCCATGTTGGATCAGGCCAATGGCCCATCCAGTCCAACACTCTGTGTCACATAAGAGAAGCCATGTTGGATCAGGCCAATGGCCCATCCAGTCCAACACTCTGTGTCACATAAGAACATAAGAGAAGCCATTTTGGATCAGGCCAATGGCCCCTCCAGTCCAACACTCTGTGTCACATAAGAACATAAGAGAAGCCATGTTGGATCAGGCCAATGGCCCATTCAGTCCAACACTCTGTGTCACATAAGAACATAAGAGAAGCCATTTTGGATCAGGCCAATGGCCCCTCCAGTCCAACACTCTGAGTCACATAAGAACATAAGAGAAGCCATGTTGGATCAGGCCAATGGCCCATTCAGTCCAACACTCTGTGTCACATAAGAACATAAGAGAAGCCATGTTGGATCAGCCCCATGGCCCATCCAGTCCAACACTCTGAGTCACATAAGAACATAAGAGAAGCCCTGTTGGATCAGGCCAATGGCCCATCCAGTCCAGCACTCTGTGTCACATAAGAACATAAGAGAAGCCATGTTGGATCAGCCCCATGGCCCATCCAGTCCAACACTCTGAGTCACATAAGAACATAAGAGAAGCCATGTTGGATCAGGCCAATGGCCCATCCAGTCCAACACTCTGTGTCACATAAGAACATAAGAGAAGCCATGTTGGATCAGCCCCATGGCCCATCCAGTCCAACAATCTGTGTCACATAAGAACATAAGAGAAGCCATGTTGGATCAGGCCAATGGCCCCTCCAGTCCAACACTCTGTGTCACATAAGAACATAAGAGAAGCCATGTTGGATCAGGCCAATGGCCCCTCCAGTCCAACACTCTGTGTCACATAAGAACATAAGAGAAGCCATGTTGGATCAGGCCAATGGCCCATCCAGTCCAACACTCTGTGTCACATAAGAACATAAGAGAAGCCATTTTGGATCAGGCCAATGGCCCATCCAGTCCAACACTCTGTGTCACATAAGAACATAAGAGAAGCCATGTTGGATCAGGCCAATGGCCCATCCAGTCCAACACTCTGTGTCACATAAGAACATAAGAGAAGCCATGTTGGATCAGGCCAATGGCCCATCCAGTCCAACACTCTGTGTCACATAAGAACATAAGAGAAGCCATTTTGGATCAGGCCAATGGCCCCTCCAGTCCAACACTCTGTGTCACATAAGAACATAAGAGAAGCCATGTTGGATCAGGCCAATGGCCCATCCAGTCCAACACTCTGTGTCACATAAGAACATAAGAGAAGCCATTTTGGATCAGGCCAATGGCCCCTCCAGTCCAACACTCTGTGTCACATAAGAACATAAGAGAAGCCATGTTGGATCAGGCCAATGTCCCATTCAGTCCAACACTCTGTGTCACATAAGAACATAAGAGAAGCCATGTTGGATCAGGCCAATGCTCCATCCAGTCCAACACTCTGTGTCACATAAGAACATAAGAGAAGCCATGTTGGGTCAGGCCAATGGCCCATCCAGTCTAACACTCTGTGTCACATAAGAACATAAGAGAAGCCATGTTGGATCAGGCCAATGGCCCATCCAGTCCAACACTCTGTGTCACATAAGAACATAAGAGAAGCCATTTTGGATCAGGCCAATGGCCCATCCAGTCCAACACTCTGTGTCACATAAGAACATAAAAGAAGCCATTTTGAATCAGGCCAATGGCCCATCCAGTCCAACACTCTGTGTCACATAAGAACATAAGAGAAGCCATTTTGGATCAGGCCAATGGCCCATCCAGTCCAACACTCTGTGTCACATAAGAACATAAAAGAAGCCATGTTGAATCAGGCCAATGGCCCAACCAGTCCAACACTCTGTGTCACATAAGAACATAAGAGAAGCCATGTTGGATCAGGCCAATGCTCCATCCAGTCCAACACTCTGTGTCACATAAGAACATAAGAGAAGCCATGTTGGATCAGGCCAATGCTCCATCCAGTCCAACACTCTGTGTCACATAAGAACATAAGAGAAGCCATGTTGGATCAGGCCCATGGCCCATCCAGTCCAACACTCTGTGTCACATAAGAACATAAGAGAAGCCGTGTTGGATCAGGCCCATGGCCCATCCAGTCCAACACTCTGTGTCACATAAGAACATAAGAGAAGCCATGTTGGATCAGGCCAATGGCCCATCCAGTCCAACACTCTGTGTCACATAAGAACATAAGAGAAGCCATGTTGGATCAGGCCAATGGCCCAACCAGTCCAACACTCTGTGTTGGATCACATCAGTTCCCTGCAACAGGGGTCCCCAAGTTTTTTGAGTCTGCGAGCAAAATTTGGAATTCTGATACGGTATGTTGGGTGCGGCAACAAAAGGCAGGAGGCTGCTCCACCATAACCCCAGTCGCCCAGTGTCGATTCTTGTGCTGCGGCAGCAATGGCCGTCAAAGCAACCTTTTCAAAAATCTGCACTGCCAATCAACTCTCCAATAGCCAATCAGAATCCCTGCTGTGCAAAAGCCTTTCCTGGTCCCACCCTCTGAAAAAAAAGGTTGGTGGGCATCCCTGATGAGTATCGCCCCAGGCAAGCCCGATCTTGTCAGATCTTGGAAGCTAAGCAGGGCGACTCTGGCAGCGCCTTGGATGGGAGACCTCCTTGGAATACCAGCAGTCAGGAGGGCAGGGCAGGTTTTATTCAGTCACCTCCCTGAATATCCTCCAGGCCCCAGTAGGGGTCAGTCACCAGAGGTCGCTGTGACCTCCATGTGTGCACGAGCACTCACACAGCATGAAAATACAAGAATACTAAAGTAGTAGTAGTAGCAGCAGGGGTTGAGGAGAGCCCCGGGCGAGTGAGGCCTGCTTGGGCTGACTAGAGATCCAGCCAGCCTAAGCAGACCTTGCTTGCCCGGGGCTCTGCTGCTCCCCCAATCAAAAGGCCAGCAAGCCATAAGAAGTGGAGAAAGGGTGGTGCAGGCTTCTCCAGGGGTTCATGAGGGCTGCTGGGGGCATGGCAAAGCCCATGGTGGCTGGCTGGCTGCCCGCTCTCCTCATCCAGGGATTGTTATGCAGCTGCACCTACTATTCAGTGGACAAGGTGGGGAGGAGGAGGTGGAACCCTCAGGAAGGTTCAGGAGCTACGCTCCTGTGAGCTCCTGCTGAATCCGAGGCCTGAATGGGAGACCTCCTTGGAATACCAGCAGTCCGGAGGGCAGGGGCAGACTTTATTCAGCCACCTCCCTGAATATCCTCCAGGCCCCTAGTAGGGGTCAGTCGCCAGAGATCGCCATGACTTCCATATGTGCATAAACACACACAGCATAAAAATGCAAGAATACTAAAGCAGTAGTAGCAGCAGGGGTTGTTTTGTAGAAAAATAGGTGGTGGAGCTCAGTAGTACAACTCATTAGCATATGCTGCCTCCCCCCACAGCCAAAAGCAACCCAATGCAAGAAAGGAGAGCCCCAGGCGAGCGAGGCCTGCTTGGGCTGGCTAGAGATCCAGCCAGCCTAAGCAGGCCTTGTTTGCCCGGGGCTCTCCTGCCCCCCCCCCCGGTCAAAAGCCAGCAAGCCACCCACCACCCAAAATCACATAAGAAGTGGAGAAAGGGTGTCGCGGGCTTCTCCAGGGGTTCATGAGGGCTGCTGGGGGTGTGGCAAAGCCCCTGGTGGCTGGCTGGCTGCCCGCTCTCCTCATCCAGGGATTGTTACGCAGCTGCCCTTGCTATTCAACAGACAAGGCGGGTGGGGAGGAAGAGGGGGAGCCCTCAGAAACGTTCAGGAGCTGCGCTCCTGTGAGCTCCTGCTGAATTCAAGGCCTGGATGAGAGACCTCCTTGGAATACCAGCAGTCGGGAGAGCAGGGGCAGGCTTTATTCAGCCACCTCTCTGCATATTCTCCAGGGGTCAGTCCCCAGGGGTCACCATAACTTCCATGTGTACATGCACACAGAGAGCATAAAAATACCAAAAGAAGTAGTAGTAGTAATTGTTGCTCCGGAGTGTGCCACAGAGCCCGTTGGCACCAAGATGGGAACCTCTTCCCTTAAGGCTGCCAAGTCCTATTCGAGAAATAGCTTTGGGGGTGGAGCCAGGAGCAAGAGTGCGACAAGCGTCGCTGAACTTCAAAAGGAGTTCCTGCCATCACGTTTAAAGGGACCACGTACCTTTTAAATGCCTTCCCTCCATTTGGAATAATGAAGGATAGGGGCACCTTCTTCTGGAGCTCAGAGAATTGGACCCCCTGGTCCAATCTTTTTGAAACTCGGAGGGTATTTGGGAGAGAGGCATCACCCCTCTGATGCAGCCAATCCTCGTGGAGCTTACAGGGCTCTTCTTACAGGGCCTACTGTAAGCTCCGGGAGGATTGGCTGCATCAGGGGTGTGCGGCCTAATATGCAAAGGAGTTTCTACTTAAAAAACAAAACAAAACCCTGAGGATAGGCTTCCCAATCCTGAGGTCCCAGCAGGGGATTCCCCAGTTTTACAGGCTTCTCACCACCCCCAGCCAGCTGGCCAGCGGGAGGAAGCCCTGCCCTCATAGTCACCATGTACTTCTAGAGCTCCGACTAGGGTTACCAAGTCCAATTCAAGAAATATCTGGGGACTTTGGGGGTGGAGCCAGGAGACTTTGGGGCGGGGCCAGGAGCAAGGGTGTGACAAGCATAATTGAACTCCAAGGGAGTTCTGGCCATCATATTTAAAGGGACAGCACACCTTTTAAAATGCCTTCCTTCCATAGAAGGATAGGAGCACCTTTTTTTAGGGCTCATAGAATTGGACCCCCTGGTCCAATCCTTTTGAAACTTGGGAGGTATTTTGGGGAGAGGCACTAGATGCTATACTGAAAATTTGGCACCTCTAGCTCAAAAAAACAGCCCCCCCCCCAGAGCCACCCATACCCGCAGATCAATTCCCCATCATTCCCTAAGGGAATCGTTCATGGAAATGCATAATGGCTACTGGACACTGTATTATTCCCTATGGAGAATTATCCCCATGGGGAATTGATCTGCGAGTATCTGGGGCTCTGGGGGGGATGTTCTTTGAGGTAGAGGCACCAAATTTGCAGCATAGTATCTGATGCCTTTCCTCAAAACACCCTCCAAATTTCTAAAGGATCGGACCAGGGGGACCAGTTCTATGAGCCCTCAAAGAAGGCCCCCCTATCCTTCATTATTTCTAATGGAGGGAAGGCATTGAAAAGGTGTGCAGCCCCTTGCATTGTGATGGTCAGAACTCCCTTTGGAGTTCAATTGTACTTGTTCCAACCTTGCTCCTGGCTCCACGCTCAATGTCTCCTGGCTCCACCCCCGAAGTCCCCAGATATTTCTTGAATCGGACTCGGCAACCCTACCCGAGGATAACGAATAAAGAGAGAAAACTCAGTCCCACCGAACTCCTAGTACAGGGAGGATCAGGTCGCAAATCTTTTTTTGTGGGGAGGGGAGGGAGCCCAGAACAAAACAAAGCAGAGCAAGCCTGAAGTGTCTCTTGAGTAGTGTTCTTTAGATAGAGGCGCCAAAGCGCCAAAGCGCACACACGTTTTAAAATCCAAAACTCCTTGGCTGCTTTCCCAGAATCCAGGGTGAATGACCAGCATGAAGGCGGGGGGGGGGGGGGGAGCCAAGATTTTAGCGCTGTTCCTTGGAAGCGTGCGTGAGCACTCCCTTCCCAGTACCGAATGCGAGGAATGTCCCCTGCTTCTCTCCCCCCCCCCCCCGCCCCAGCACGCTGTTGCTTCCTTTGGCTTCAAATGGGAGCAAGAAAACACCAAGGCCGGCCGGATCCTGCACGGGATGGTTTGAGAAGCCGGAGTGGAAAGCCGGCAGCTCGACAAGGGAGGGGGGGGGGAGCTCAACTAGGAAGGTTATTTCAATGCATTTCTCTAAGGGGGGGGGGGGGAGATCGCTTTCTTTTCTTTTACACCACGAAGAAGTGAAAGCCCCGATCTGATCTGATGGGAACCACAGATAACACTGATCCATGTAGGGTTTTTTTTAAATGGCTTTATTTTTGTAGCAGGAACTCCATTGCATAAGAGTCCCATGGCGCAGAGTGTTAAAGCTGCAGTATTGCAGCTAAGCTCTGCTCGCGACCTGAGTTCGATCCCCAGCAGAAGCTGGGTTTTCAGGTAGTCGGCTCAAGGTTGACTCAGCCTTCCATCCTTCCAAGGTCGGTAAAACGAGGACCCAGCTTGCTGGGGGGGGGGGGGAAGTGTAGATGACTGGAGAAGGCATAAGAACATAAGAGAAGCCATGTTGGATCAGGCCAGTGGCCCATCCAGTCCAACACTCTGTTTCACACAGTGGCCAATATATGTGTGTGTGTATATACATATACACACACACACACATATACATACATACATATACACACACACACACATATATATGTACACACTGTGGCTAATAGCCACTGATGGATCTCTGCTCCATATTTTTATCCAATCCCCTCTTAAAGCTGGCTATGCTTGTAGCCACCACCACCTCCTGTGGCAGTGAATTCCACATGTTAATCACCCTTTGGGTGAAGAAGTACTTCCTTTTATCCATTTCAACCTGACTGCTCAGCAATTTCATTGAATGCCCACGAGTTCTTGTATTGTGAGAAAGGGAGAAAAGTAGTTCTTTCTCTACTTTCTCCATCCCATGTATACTCTTGTAAACCTTTCTCATGTCACCCCGCAGTCGACGTTTCTCCAAGCTAAAGAGCCACAAGCGTTTCAACCTTTCTTCATAGGGAAAGTGTTCCAAACCTTTAATCATTCTAGTTGCCCTTTTCTGCACTTTTTCCAATGCTATAATATCCATTTGAGGTGCGGTGACCAGAATTGTACACAGTATTCCAAATGAGACCACACCATCGATTTATACAGGGGCATTATGATACTGGCTGATTTGTTTTCAATTCCTTTCCTAATAATTCCCAGCATGGCGTTGGCCTTTTTTATTGCAGTCGCACACTGTCTTAACATTTTCAGTGAGTTATCTACCACGACCCTAAGATCTCTCTCTTGGTCAGTCAGGCAACGGCAAACCACCCCGTAAAAAGTCTGCCGTGAAAACGTTGTGATGCGATGTCACCCCAGAGTCAGAAACGACTGGTGCTTGTACAGGGAACCTTTCCTTTTTCCTCCTTTGCATATTAGGTCACACCCCCTGTGGTAGCCAATCCCCCAAGAGCTTACAGGGCTCTCAGTACAGGGCCTACTGAGAGCTACAGGGGGATTGGCTACATCAGAGGGGTGTGGCCTAAAATGCAAAGGAGTTCCTGCTACAAAAAAAAAAGCCCTGAGGGAAAACCCAACAAGACAACAACAGTCTTTGCCTTGATGCAGAAATGAACTGACTCAGCTGCTTCCTAAAGCTGCCCAAAAAGGTCCATGTTGCTGAGAAGTCGGTGGGGTTCTTTCCCCTCCTCTGACTTCCTTAAAACTCAAGTTTCAGTAGCCAACCATTTAAAAAAAAACAACAGCTGGGCAAATTCTCTCAATCATTTTGATAGGAAGCTCTGAAATGACTCATGCCTTTTCCTGTACAACCAGGCGGCTGACTTTCCAGCCGGCGTTCGCCCTGCAGGCGATTTGGAGGGTTTTTTTATTTAAAAAAAAAAACAGTTTTGTGCGAGAATTCGCTGTATTGGGAGAATTCACACGTCCGATCATGGTTTTCAACTGCAATAGCAGCGGCAATTGTTGCCGAAGCGCCGCCCAAGGTTGCAGCTGACTTGAAGAAGAAGAAGAATTGCAGATTTATACCCCGCCTTTCTCTCTGAATCAGAGACTCAGAGCAGTTTACAATCTCCTTTATCTTCCTCCCCCCACAACAGACACCCTGTGAGGTAGATGAAGAGTTATATCCCGCCCTCCACTCCGAAGAGCCTCAGAGCGGCTCACAATCTCCTTTACCTTCCTCCCCCACAAAAGACACCCTGTGAGGTGGGTGGGGCTGAGAGGGCTCTCCCAGCAGCTGCCCTTTCAAGGACAAGTCCTGCGAAAGCTATGGCTAATCCACGGCCATTCCAGCAGATGCAAGTGGAGGAGTGGGGAATTAAACCCGGTTCTGCCAGATAAAGAGTCCGCACGCTTAACCACGACACCAAACTGACTTGAAGTGATTCACCATCTTTGTTGCCCTCCTCTGGACCTGTTCCAGCTTGTCTATATCCTTCCTAAAAAGTGGTGCCCAAAACTGAACACAAGATTCCAGGTCAGAAGCCCTGCTAGGCAAGAACCTCACATGACTCCACCCACTTTCCAAAAACACAGGCAGGCAATAGGGAAGGGGCTGGCGCGTGCCATGGCACCCGCGGGGCACCAAGTTGGAGACCCTTGATCTAGAACATGTGGAAAGCTGTTGTTAGTCCAAGTGGGCAATACTGACATCGATGGACCGATTCAGGGCAAGGCAGCTTCTCATGTTAAAAGGCTTAGCTCGGAGAACCGTCGACTGCGGGGTGACACGATCAAGGTTTACAAGATTGTGCGTGGAATAGAGAAGATAGAGAAAGAAGGACTTTTCTTCCTTTCTCACAATACAAGAACTCAGGCATTCACATTGCATTAACCTCAAATCCTTAGAAATTCAATTATTTATGTAACAAATTATTCATAGAAAATACAGTGTATCACAAAGTGCAAGAGAAACTGTTCCCGAAAAAACCAGTCGTATACCGAAGTCCAACAGTTTGTTCCTTGAAATTGGAGTCAGGAAGTAGTGTGCAATGCCGTGAAAACAGAGTCCAATGCTCCAATTCTTCTCTGTTAGCCAATATCTGGATGGAATGCAGCAAGATGTGCTAAATGCCCTGTTTCACGCGAGGCTTTAACGAGCTTCGGCAGTGACTAAAATAATTCATATCGGAGACCAACGCTCCTACATTCGACAGACAATGCAGGAGCGTTGGTCTCCAATATGAATGGATTTTAGTTCTTGCCGAAGCTCGTTGAAGCCTCGCGTGGGGAGGGACGGTGACTCAGTGGTAGAGCATCTGCTTGGGGAGCAGAAGGTCCCAGGTTCAATCCCCGGCATCTCCAAAAAAGGGTCCAGGCAAATAGGTGTGAAAAACCTCAGCTCGAGACCCTGAGAAGACAGTCTGAGAAGACAATACTGACTTTGATGGACCAAAGGTCTGATTCAGTATAAGGCAGCTTCATATGTTCATGTTCATATCTCAGAGACAGGTAGGAAATTGTAAATCTGAATGCTCACCCTGGATCAAAACTCCCTACATGTGAAAACACAGCTTATTCCAAGGGCTTCTAGCCTTAATTTTCTCCCAAATGCCCTTAGATTTTCATGGGCGAGGAGCGTGGGAAGTGGGAGGGAAATCAGACATGCGTTGCCCACCTGAATTTGGAAAAGGGACCAACCTACAGAGCCGCATTCCATGTGCTGTAACAGACTATTTGGAGTGGCC
Source organism: Heteronotia binoei (assembly GCF_032191835.1). Classification (NCBI taxonomy): domain Eukaryota; kingdom Metazoa; phylum Chordata; class Lepidosauria; order Squamata; family Gekkonidae; genus Heteronotia; species Heteronotia binoei. Next base: position 8,921,722 of record NC_083223.1, read on the forward strand.
TTGAACTGAACGGTGCTTCACTTTCCAGAAACTTCTGTTTACGAGCTGAGCCTCAAGAACTTGTGGGCTCTTGGGACAGTCTTTATTAATTCCTAACGCGCACTTTCGTTTAGGTGCTAATTTATCTCCGGCTTAATTAGCTGGCCTGTGGCGTCGTCTATCGTTGGAATTACAACCCTTGTAAATAAGGGAGGCCAACTGAGATTCTGCTCCCCCCCCCCCTCACACACATACCTTTAAACTTCCAAGAACCACAAATTTCACTGGGATATTTAGTTAGCAGGAAATGGGGGGGAGCTAGATTCTCACAACATCTGCAACAAGGGATGGTCACAGAAATTCTTCTGTGGATCTACTGGCAGACTGTGATCCCACACGATTGTTCAGGGTTTAGACTGACTTCTGATCAATACTCCCCAGGGGCGTAGCCGGGATTTTAAAAGTCAGGCGGCACTAGGGTTGCCAATCCACAGGTGGGGGCAGGAGATCCCCCAGTTTGGAGGCCCTCCCCGCACTTCAGGGTCAGCAGAAAGCAGAGTGGGGGAGGGAAATGTCTGCTGGGCAATCATTATTCCCTATGGAGACCGATTCCCATAGGGAATAATGGAGAATTGATCCGTGGGTATGTGGGCCTCTGGGGGGGGGCTGTTTTTTGAGGTAAAGGCACCAAATTTGCAGCATAGCATCCAACACCTCTCCCAAAAATACCCCTCCCAAGTTTCAAAATGATTGGACCGGGGGGTCCAATTCTATGAGCCCCCAAAGAAGGTGCCCCTATCCATTATTTCCTATGGAAGGAAGGCATTTAAAAAGGTGTGCTGCCCCTTTAAATGTGATGGCCAGAACTCCCTTGGAGTTCAGTTATGCTTGCCACACCCTTGCTCCTGGCTCCGCCCCCAAAGTCCCCAGATAGTTCTTGAATTGGACTTGACAAGCCTAGGCAGCACCCTTTCCCATCTGCCGTGGGGCTTGCTGCTCCTTATAACCCCCTCGGACTCTGAGGTCTGCTGCTCAACATCTTCTCATAGTCCCTGGTCCTAAGGACGACTGGCTGGCTTCAACGAGGGGTCAGGGCCTTTTCGGTCCGGGCCCCTACCTGGTTGAATGAGCTGCCGCTGGAGATCCGGGCTCTGTGGGACTTATCAAGGTTTCGCAGGGCCTGTATGATCGAGCTCTTCCGCCAGGCTTTTAATTAACCCAACGGGTTGTTCTCTGAAAGTCATCGCTTCCCCCAGCATTTCACCGTGATGGTGTTATGTTATGCTGCTAGCCATCAGCCTCATGCTGTTTACTGCCTATGCCTGTAAGGCTGTTTACTGCGCCGCTCCTGTTTTGCAACGTCTGCTTTTTATGGTCTTGTTTTAACTCTGTTGTTTTATTGTTGTGAGCCGCCCTGAGCCCGCTTGCAGGATAGGACAGGGTATAAATCTAAAAATGAAATGAAATGAAATTTTTTTCCAGAGCTGAGACAAAACACGTGCGAGCTGGAGGCTTCGAAATTATGAGCCAGCTCACGCTAACTGGAGGGATCAGTGCTTCTGATACACACCCCGCCTGACACTTCTAGCCCCCCCTCGGCAGGAAATGCTCAAAACTTTCGGAAGAACGAATGAACAACAGCTCGGTGAACTTGACAGACCTTCGTGCGACTCCTCTTTCCCCTGGCACATGGGGACAGCTTTGCGAAATTATCAGAAGTGTGCTCCAATTACATTTTTAGCCTATATATTCCCCTCAGTCCTTTTCCAGTGGCAGGAATCCAAAGTTCTAATTTAGGGGGTACCCAAGGGGTTTTGCTGTGCCCAAGAGAGCCTTCACTCTTCCCGCTGTCAACAGCACATGCCCGAAAGGCAGGCCACAGCCTGCTTTTTAGGAAAGGAAAGGTCCCCTGTGCAAGCACCAGTCGTTTCTGACTCTGGGGTGACGTTGCTTTCACAACGTTTTCACGGCAGACTTTTCACGGGGTGGTTTGCCATTGCCTTCCCCAGTCACCTACCCTTCCCACCCACCCACCCCCTACACCCCCCCGCAAGCTGGAGACTCGTTTTACCAACCTCGGAAGGATGGGAGGCTGTTGGCCCTCCAGAAGAACTGGTTGGCTACTGTGTGGGACAAGATGCTAGACTAGATGAGGGATCTTCTTCTGTCCTTATATTCGCTAGATACCAATCGGTTACAACGAAACACAACCCTGTCCCTTCACAATTGCGCAGAGAACTGGCCGAACAATCCCGGCACATGTGGTGCGCTGCTGCTTTTACAAAGGCGGTAAAAATTATATACGTATTTGCACACCCGCTCTCAGGGGAAGAGTAAGCAGAGAGTTTCTCAACACAGCAAATGGCATGGTGGCGACCACAAGACCTCACGCCTCTTCTGCCACAATTAAAATCAAATAAAAATCACGAGGCGTTTCCCAAGAAACAGGTGCAGAATAGCCTTCAAGGGATATTGTGGTTGGTATTACGGCTGCTGCTGCTGCTACTACTAGGGATGCCAGTCCCCAGGTGGGAAACGTATTACAACAGGAGAATCACGGGAAGGTCGAAAGCAGAACAAAAACCCGTGATAGAATTGACGAAAACAAATAAAAATAAGTTCAGAGATGCTCATTTTAATCTAAGTTTTCAGAGAGTGGTCATCACAATGCAATTTAACCATTATTACACGCGTTCCTTTGAGAACGCACGCATAGCTGGTCTTGAGGACAAAAGGAGATTGAGGAAGAATCGTACTGCTGCAGCACCAACCCCAAATCAGACTTTTCCCTGCAGCCACTGTGGCCGGACCTGCCTGTCCCGCATTGGTCTTGTCAGCCACCGGCGAGCCTGCAGCAGACGTGGACTACTGCACCCTTCTTAAATCTTCGTTCGCGAAGTCAAGCCGAGAGAGAGAGAGAGACACACGGGTGAATACATTTAATCCTTTACAGCAAAACGCATCTAAGCATTTCTCAATTCGCAACTAAAGTGCTTAGTGCGACAAAGGGCTTGTAGAACAAAGTGCCTACAAGCGCTTTAAAAGTTCAGAAGTTCTTAAAATTGTAAACAGGCGTATGTATTTTCTGGGTGTTGTACCTTTAACAGTTGCT